>NC_056728.1:1970471322-1970519816 GCF_019279795.1 Protopterus annectens
ATCAAGTACGGTGGCTTAATAGACAGGGCTTGAAGCTCTGAAACTCTTCTTGCAGAAGTAATTGCAACTAAGAAGGCAGTTTTCCAAGACAGATATTTTAACTCACATGTAGCAGCCGGTCCGTAAGGGGAAGATGTTAATGCGCGAAGCACCAAATCAAGATCCCACGGAGGCGCAGGATGAAAAATTGGGGTCTTAACAGGCCCGCACCTTTAATGAAAGTTTTGCATAGTCTGCTGCTCATCAATGGAGGATCCGTGGATTCATGGAATTTAGAGATAGCCGCTAGTTGGACTTTAATAGTAGAAACAGAAGATCCTTGATTAAACAGGGATGTTAAGAATTTCAAAACCTCTGGGATAGGAGCAGTGATAGGGTCTAAGCCCTTGAGTTGAGCCCAGATGGCAAACCTCTTCCACTTACTGAGGTACAATTTGTTAGTGGTGGGTTTGTGGGCAGAAGATAAAATGTGAACAACTTCCGGGTCTAGTGTGTGACTTCTGACTAAAGTCGGAAGTGGAGGAGCCAAGCTGTCAATTTCAAAGATCGGAGGGACTGATGCTGATGTCCCGACTGATGAATTAGCAGGTCCGGGATTAGGTCTAAAGTCCACGGATCGTCCACCGCATGCTTCTTCAGGTAAGGAAACCATACCTGACGAGGCCAGTATGGGGCAATCAGTATCATTGCGCACCCCAATTGAGAAGCTTTTTGAATGACTTTGGAGAAGTGGAATCGGAGGAAAGGCATAAAGTAGCCCTGTTGGCCAAGGTTGTGCTAGAGCATCCATAGCTGGTACTCCCTGATGTGGGATCAAGGAGAAGAACCTTTGGCACTTGGTGTTTAGTGGAGTTGCAAATAGGTCGCAGCACGGCGTCCCCCATCTCCTGAAAACATGAGCTGCTACTGTTTGGTTTAGAGACCACTCGTGAGGAGAGAGAATTGTCCTGCTCAATTTGTCTGCCAAAATATTTGATCTTCCCGGAATGTGGGTCGCTACCAAGAAGCGGTTGGTAGCTACAGCCCATTCCCACACTCTCATGGCCTCTCTGCAAAGGGGGTAGGATCTGGTCCCTCCTTGTTTGTTCAGATACCAGACCACCGACATGTTGTCTGTGTGGATGGCGATGATGCCCTGAGGAAGAAACTTGTGTAAGGCCTGTAGGGAAAGAAGTACAGCCCTCATCTCCAACACATTGATGTGGAGAAGAGCTTCGTCTGGAAGCCAGGAGCCCTGAACTAGCCTGCCCAGACAATGCCCCCCCCCCACCCTATCTGGGAGGCATCTGTCGTCAGGGTAACCAGTGGAGAGGGAATAACAAAGGGGCTTCCTTGATTCAGATTGGATGTCTGAAGCCACCAGCGAAGGTCCCGCTTGCATGTTTCCGTAATCATGATGTGATGATTGAGGGGAAGATCCTGAAAGGACCATTGAGTTGACAATAGCCACTGAAGAATCCTCATGTGCAATCTTGCCAGAGGAACTAAAAGAACCGTGGCAGACATTGAGCCTAAAACTTGTAGAACCATCCTGGCTGGGGCTTTGGATCTCGAGATCAGAGCTTGAACTTGGCCCTGTAAAGTTTGGATCCTTTCGCAGGAAGAAAGACGCATTAATCTTGAGTCTATCTCTGCTCCTATGAACCTTATGCTTGAGAGGGCAGCAAGACAGACTTTGACCAATTGAATGTAATCCCCAGGGTAATACCCAGGAGATGGTGGCTTTGAGGTTGTCCATTAGTAGATGCCTGGTGGTGGCAGTCAGGAGCCAGTCATCCAGATAGGGAAACACTTGGAATCCAAGACTTCTCAGGTGAGCCGTCACTACTGCCAAACACTTGGTGAACACCCTGGGGCTGTGGTGAGACCAAAGGGCAGAGCGCAAAATTGGTAATGACTGACTCCCAGGCTGAAGCGCAGATACCTCCTGGATGCCTGATGTATCGGTATGTGATAATAGGCGTCCTTGAGGTCTATGGAGCACATCCAAACATCCTTCTCCAACAATGGGAGAATGGATTGTAACGTGACCATTCGGAATTTGGATTTCGTGACGGATTGGTTCAGTCTGCTGAGATCCAATATTGGTCTCAGGTCCCCTGTCTTTTTTGGCACTAAAAAGAACCTGGAGTAATTTCCTGATCCGATCTGGTCTGTGGGGACCGGTTGGATGACTCCTTTTTCTAGCAGCTTTAAAGCTTCTGCGGCTGCCATTTCCCTTTGACTGGGTGGTGGGTCCGGGATTCTTTTGGACGGTGCAGTGACGTATGTGAATGGGATGGTGTAACCTCCGGCAATGATCCAAGCACCCATCTGTCCTGAGTGATTGACTCCCAGGCTTTTAGGTGCTTGGCAACGACACCCGACTGGCTCCGAGCAGCACAGCCGGGCAATCCCTCATGATGTGTGGGAGGCTGAAGAGCCACGAAAGGACTCGCGGTCTCCAGAATTGCGGGCCCTCTGCCGCCTCTGGGACGGCGTCTCCCTGAAAAATTTCCCCGTCCTCTGCCTCTGGACGGGGAATCTTCCTGCTGTTGGGAGAAAAACTTGAGATTTGCGGAACCACATTTTCCCCCCCCCTTTAGCCTTGGGGTAAGGCCGAAAGGGAGTGGAATAACGGGCACCTACGGCAGATAAAGTTATTCCCTCTTCCTCACAGCGGTAAGGGTGTCTTTAACCTTGGGTCCAAACAATGAGGACCCATCAAAGGGAGCGTCGGCGAAGGAAGACTTGAAGGCCTCCGCAAACTGACACAAGCGGAGCCAGGCTTGTTCACGAGAGCCACACCTGTGCCTGCCGCTCTACCCGCCCTTCGGCCGCATAGGAAATGAGCCTCATGGACGAGTTAGAAATTGACGTAAGGATAGCCAACTGAGAGCTAACCGACTGGGCTAGCTGCTCAGGTAGGTTACCCGAGAGGAATCTGACAACTCCTTGACCAGATCCCTCTGAAGCCTGGTAAAATGTGCCAAATAATTCAGAGTCCTTAAAGTAAAGGCCGCTGAAGTCAGGGTGCGCTTCCCGTACCTGTCCATACTCCTAGACTCCTTATTAGGAGGATGGACGGACGTTGAAGCCTCTGCCACGTCCTGTTGTGTAGCAGATGCCACCACCATGGCATCTACAGCCACGCCTTTAGTGAGGGACTCCTTCTCGGGAGGAGCAGACAAAATTTATTTGGACGAGAAGGGACTGGTTCCACGGTACCTGGATGTTCCCACACCCTTCGACAAACTAAATCCAGAAGCTCGCCAAAGGGCGGAGACACCCAGGAGGCGGAGGGCTGAGCCCCAAAGGCCTTGAGGAGCACTGACTCATCAGCAGAGGGGGTTTGGATATCCAGCCGCCTCGTTGTTTGAGGATCTCTAAGATGTCTGCAAATGAGACATCATCCGAGGACGACTTCGGGACCCTCTGCATCATCAAGATCAGTGTCTGATGTAATAGACTCGGGAGTCCATGTGCTTCCTCTTGCACGATCTCTTCCTTGGGGTTCCTCCAAGACAACTCAAGAACCCTCAGGAGGAGGGAACCCCAATGGGGGTAACCTCAGGCCCGGGCTCCGCTGACTACGGACAGGGAACTGCCAAAGACCCAGTCTCCACTCCCAGGAAGGTGCTGGTAAAGCCGGAGAGATGGTCAAGAGGACTTGGCCAAGGCACTCCTCATGGCTCTGAAAGCCGGACCCCAGAATCCTGGGAGTGTCCGTCCCCGAGCCGTGATAGCCGACGGAAGTCCCGCAGCAGCACCGAGGGGAGGCTCGGAACCGAAGCATAGGTCCCAAACATCACCCCGGGTCCAGCCGAAGAAGTCCGTACCAAACTCGGACCAAGGCCTGGTTGGAGTAAGGGTCGGAGCCGACCCTAAGATCTCCACCGGCTCCAACAGCACCTGCTCCGACGGAGCCAAGCAGTCGGAGGAGGAATGGCAATGGGTGGGCCAGGGTCATCGGCTCAAGCCAACTGGGTCGGAACCAAACAAATTTTGGAAGACTGGGGACTGGAACAGTCTTTGGAGCACCCTGTCTATATCAGAATCTGACATCCTCAAGACCGAGAGGAAACAGAACGGGTTCGAGACGGCCTCTCCAACGGCCCCAAAGGGCTAGGGGACCGGCCCGAGGTGACTCGATGAGTATCGGCGAAGGAATACACACACCAGATTCCATCGGTGCCGAGGTGGACTTCGCGCTGAGGAGGAAGTGTCTGAGCGGGACCCTTGTCGGCTCCGAGACCAGTGGAGCCGAAGGTGACCCGCCTCGATGCCCCAGCCATCGGCTCCAAGCCAGAGGAGTCAATACTGGTGGCATCGAGGCAGACTGTTTCACCTCGGCCCAAGTCCTTGGAGCCGAAGGAGAGGCCTGCCTATGTCTCTTAGCGGTCGGGTCCGACGGACTGGTCGGAACCGACGCCTTTCTTTTAGCCGGAGAAGGAGAGGATGCCAAGGCTTCTTCAAAAGAAGGTTTAATTAACCCCTTAAGAATCAATTTATTTTTCCTCTCCTGGAGGACCCTTGAGGAAAAAGCGTGACATACGCTGCATGACTCCTGTAAGTGTTTTGCACCTAAACAATACACACAGAGCGAGTGATCGTCCGTGATGGACATTTTGAAACTACATTTTGTACATTTTTTAAAGCCCGAAGGCCTAGGATTCTGAGACATTATGGAAAGAGAATTTCAGTAATCTGACAGGAAAAATACAATTACTGACTTACTGATGACACCCCTTACAGTTATCGCTTAAAAGCGCAAATGACAGGGAACTTTGAAAACCCTGTAAGAACAAACAGAGCTACAAAAATATTTAAAGCCTTTTGCTCTATATGTAAGTTATAGGAGGGTTGACTGACCGGGAAGGCCCTAGATGAAGGGGGCCTACCAAACTCAACCCAATCACACAACAAAAGTCTTCAACAAATCCAACCAATCACACAACAATGAGAAGAATAGCCGTTAAAACAGCTTTTTGAGACAAAAACAGCAAAAAACTGACAGAAAAAGTTAGTTAAAATAACTACTCAGCTCAGCCAGCTCGAGACCACGTCTTCGCAGTGTTAGCGGCAAACGAGATCTGGGGGACTGGTAGTGGTGCATCCTGGGATATAGTAAGCTCAGCCAATTAGAGACTTCGCTCTTTGGCATAAGCGTGCCGAGTCGGAGCCGAGGGATCGGCTCCGAACCCATCAGTCAGAATGTAGGCGAGATAGGATCACATAACATCCTTCTAATTAAGGGGTAAAATAAAACATTTCAGAGTTTTACTGTAAAGGTTCAGCCAGATTCTGCTACAGTTTGCTGTGAGGGAATGGTTAGTTTGCTGTTTATTTGTTGTATTTGTATTACTTTATTGCCTTTTTCTATTTTCTATACTGTGATTTGTTTTCTTTGCACTGTGTTTTACTTGTATTCTGCTTTAACTGCATATTAAAAATTGAAAAAGACCACAGCTCTGTCTCTTGTGAGTCAGATAGAAATTTGAACAGGTCAATTAAGGAGTCACACAT
Source organism: Protopterus annectens (assembly GCF_019279795.1). Lineage (NCBI taxonomy): Eukaryota > Metazoa > Chordata > Ceratodontiformes > Protopteridae > Protopterus > Protopterus annectens. The sequence goes on from NC_056728.1 coordinate 1,970,476,828, forward strand.
AAGTTAGAATAGGTCAGTTAAGGTTAATCATCTGTGAACTGAGAGGGTGGAGCTACAAACTAAACCTTCTAATTAAGGGGTAAAATAAAACATTTCAGAGCTTTACTGTAAAGGTTCACCCAGACTCTGCTACAGTTTGCTGTGAGGGAATGGTTAGTTTGCTGTTTATTTGTTGCATTTTGTATTACTTTATTGCCTTTTTCTATTTTCTATACTGTGATTTGTTTTCTTTACACTGTGTTTTACTTGTATTCTGCTTTAACTGCATATTAAAAATTGAAAAAAGACCACAGCTCTGTCTCTTGTGAGTCAGATAGAAATCTGAACAGATCAATTAAGGAGTCACACGTAAGTTAGAATAGGTCAGTTAAGGTTAATCACCTGTGAACTAAGGGGGTGGAGCTAGGGACTAAACCTTCTATTTAAGGGGTAAAATAAAACATTTTAGATCTGTACTGGAAAGGCTCACCTACACTCTGCTACAGTTTGCTGTGAGGGAAAGGTTAGTTTGCTTTGTATTTGTTGATTTTGTATTACTTTATTGCCTTTTTCTATTTTGTATACTGTGATTTGTTTTCTTTACACTGTGTTTTACTTGTATTTTGCTTTAACTGCATATTAAAACCTGAAAAGAGACCACAGCTCTGTCTCTTGTGAGTATGACAGAAAGTAGAACAGGTCAATTAAGGAGTAACACATAAGTCAGAAGAGGTCAGTTAAGGTAAATCACCTCTGAACTGAGAGGGTGTAGCTAGGAACTAACCCTTCTATTTAAGGGTAAAATAAAAAAAAATCAGAGCTTTACTGGAAAGGCTCAACCAGTTTGCTGTGAGGGAATGATTAGTTTGCTTTTTATTTGTTGTATTTTGTGTTACTTTATTGCCTTTTTCTGTTTTCTATACTGTGATTTGTTTTCTTTACACTATGATTTACTTGCATTTTGCTTTAACTGTATATTAAAACTTGAAAAGAGACTACAGCTCTCTCTGTCTTGTGAGTCAGACAGAAATTTGAACAAGTCAATTAAGGAGTCGCATATAAGTTAGAACAGGTCCATTAAGACTAATCATCTGTGAACTGAGGAGGTGGAGCTAGAAAATAAACCTTCTATTTAAGAGGTAAAATAAAACATTTCAGAGCTTTACTGGAAAGTCTCTCCCAGACTCGGATACAGTTTGCTGTGAGGCAAAGGTTAGTTTGCTTTTTATTTCTTGTATTTTGTATTACTTTTATGCCTTTTTCTATTTTGTATACTGTGTTTTGTTTCCTTTACACTGTGTTTTACTTGTATTATGCTTTTACTGCATATTAAAAATTGAAAAGAGACCACAGCTCTGTCTCTTGTTTGTCAGACAGAAATTTGAACAGGTCAGTTAAAGAGTTTCACATAGGTTAGAATAGGTCAGCTAAGGTTAATCATCTGTGAAGTGAGGGGGTGGAGCTAGGAACTAAACCTTCTATTTAAGGGGTAAAATAAAATATGTCAGAGCTTCACTGGAAAGGCTCCCCCAGACTCTGCTACAGTTTGCTCTGATGGAAATTAGAAGTTATGTACCTACCATAACGTTCCATGTTAGTTGTCTTCTTCTCGCCTTCTTTCTTGCTGGATGGGTTCGGAGCTGATCCTCGGCTCCGACTCAGCCACTCTAAAAGCTCGAGAGCTAGTTCCACCGGCTCGAGGCTCCCCTATATCCCACAATGCTAGGCGGTAACTCCTCAGATCTCGTTTGAAAGCTAAGGCCAGCAATAAAATTCCATAAGGAACAAAGAAGAAAACTCTTCTAGGTCTGTCCTGGCTAGGGGGAAGGAGGGTGGGACGCAAGAAAGAAGACGAGAAGAAGACAACTAACATGGAACGTTATGGTAGGTACATAACTTCTAAATGTTAAGTTGTCAATCTCGCCTTCATTCTTGCTGGATGGGACCGTGTCCCTAGCACCTTGTCCCGGGTGGCCTATCAGAACAGACTCTTGAGTACAGTGGAACCAAAGTTGGCTCGGTCTCTAGAGGCCAAGTCCAACTTATAATGAGAAATTAAGGTATGGGGAGAAGCCCAAGTAGCTGCAGAACAAATTGAATCAATAGGCAGCCTATCTTGGAAAGCTACCGAAGTGGCTAAAGCTCTAGTTGAATGAGCCCTGGGTTTGGATGGCAACCGTTGATGTCTTATCTCATACACTAGGGTAATCAACGAAGTAAGCCATCTAGAGAGAGAGACTTTAGAGACTGGAAGGCCCATTCTACCTTCTGCATAAGAAACAAACAGTTGGTCAGATTTCCTGAATTGTTTGGTCCTGTCTAAATAGTACCTAAGTTGGCGATGAATATCTAAACAGTGTAACTTTTGTTCTGACCTATTAGAATAATTTGGGAAGAAAACAGGAAGCTCAATGGTTTGATTCAAATTTGCCAATGAAGCTACTTTGGGCAAAAAAGACGGGTTAGTACGCAAGGACACCCTGTCTTTATGAAATACTAGATAAGGGGGTCGACTACACAGAGCATGAAGTTCAGAGACTCTTCTAGCTGAGGTGATAGCTACTAAAAAGAGTGTCTTCCACGAAAGTAATTTTATAGAACATGAAGCCACAGGTTCAAAGGGGGGAAGAATTATGGATGCCAGAACCAAGTTGAGATCCCATTGGGGAGGAGGATCTCTGATGGGTGGTTTGAGTAGAAAGACTCCCTTTAAAAAGGCCTTGCAGAGTTTGTGAGACATGATAGAGGACTCTGAGACTCCAACATGAAAATTTGAAATTGCAACCAATTGAACTCTAATGGTAGATGGGGACGAACCTGCATGGAAAAGTTCGGCTAGAAAGTCTAGAACTGTTTGAATAGAAGCAGTGAAAGGATCTATGTTCTTTGACTGCGCCCAATAGGAAAAACGTTTCCACTTGCTATGATAAATCTTCCGAGTGGAAGATTTATGAGAGGCAATCAAGATATCTCTAACTGAGTGAGATATCAAAGGAAGCCTGGCTAAGGTCGGAATTGGAGGAACCAAGCTGTGAGGTTCAGAGAGGGAAGGGAGTGGTGCAACTGACCCGACTGATGGGTCAAGAGGTCTGGAACTGGGTCCAGATGCCAAGGTTGTTCCAACAGATAACGGTGGAGAAAGGGGAACCAAATTTGTCGAGGCCAGTAAGGGGCAATGAGGATCATAGAAGCTTCCTGAGCGATGGCTTTCTGTATCAGCTGGGATATCAGTGGGAAGGGAGGAAAGGCATAGAGAAGTCCCTGGGGCCAAACATGTACTAGAGCGTCTCTGCTGCGATGGCCTGGTTGGGGAAAGAGGGTGAAAAAATCGTCGCACTTGCTGTTTTGGGGAGTAGCGAAAAGGTCGCAGCAAGGCCTGCCCCACTTTCGAAAAACTTTCTCCAACACTGAGTTGTTCAGAGACCACTCGTGAGGCATGAGAATAGCTCTGCTCAATTTGTCCGCAATCACATTGGACTTCCCGGGGATGTGCGTTGCTAACAGAAATCGCTGAGAAGAGATCGCCCATTGCCATAGTCTGAGTGCCTCTCGACATAGGGGGTAAGACCTGGTTCCGCCTTGTTTGTTGATGTACCACACTACAGGCATGTTGTCTGTTTGGATTGCTATAGTTCATTTGGAAAGAGAGTCTTGTAGGGCTTGCAACGCTAGAAGCACTGCTCTCATCTCTAGGACGTTTATGTGCAAGTGGCACTCGAACGGTTGCCACATGCCCTGGACTGTCCTGCCCTGGAAATGCCCCCCCCACCCGATCAGGGAGGCTTCCGTTGTCACTGTAGCAACCGGAGGGGGAGGGACAAAAGGTCTCCCTAGGAGGAGCTGAGGGGATGTGATCCACCAAGAGAGATGACTCTTGCACGATTGAGTTATCCAAATAGGATGAGACATTGGAAGGCTTCGATAAGACCATTGTGTGAAGAGCATCCATTGTAAAATCCTCATGTGGAAGCAAGCTAATGGTAATAGAGGGATGGCCGCAGCCATAATCCCCAAGACTTTCAGGATCTGTCTGGCTTTGACTTTGTTGTTCTGTAAAAGAAGAAAGACTTGTTTGTGAATGTCTGCTATCCTCTGCTCTGTGAGTCTGGCTGACATCTTGACTGTGTCTAGATTTGCGCCTATGAAAGTAATAACACGACAAGGCGACAAGACAGACTTTTCTTAGTTTATTGAGATGCCTAGTGCCTGACATGTGCGAAAGGTGTAGTCTCTGGTGAGGAGTAAGAGATGCCTGGTGGGGGCTGTAAGGAGCCAGTCGTCTAAATAAGGAAACACCTGGAATCCTTGACGTCTCAGATGAGAAGCTACCACTGCCATGCATTTGGTAAACACTCGGGGGGCTGTAGTGAGACCAAAGGGCAGGGCTCTGAATTGAAAATAACTGGTTCCCAGCCTGAAGCGGAGAAACCTCCTGGAGCATCGATTCATCTTGATGTGATAGTACGCATCCTGGAGATCTATAGAGCACATCCAGCTGTCCCGCTCCAAAAGGGGGAGAATGGACTGCAGCGTGACCATCCGGAACTTTGTTTTCTTGACAAACTTGTTCAAGTTGCTGAGATCCAAAATGGGTCTCCAGTCCCCTGTTTTCTTTGGAACCAAAAAGAATTTGGAGTATGTTCCGGATCCTACTTGGTCTGCTGGCACTGGATGAATGGCTCTTTTTGCGAGCAGCTTTGAAATTTCTAATGCTGCTTGCTCCCTTTGACTGGGTGGAACGTCTGGAAGGGATTTTTTGGACAGCTTCGGAATGAAAAGAAAAGGGATTCTGTAGCCTTCGGAAATGATAGACTGTACCCACTTGTCTTGAGTTAGGGATAGCCAGGCTTTTGGGTACAGTGACAACCTTCCCCCGACTGCCTCCGAAGGTGGACAGTCGGGCAACACCTCAGGGATGCTGAAAGGGCTTGTTGGAAAAGGATTCTTGACTGCCCTGATTCTGCGGGCCCCCTCTGCCTCTGGGATGGCATCTACCATTGTTGTTCCCCCCTCTGCCTCTAGAGGGGAATCGACTCTGTGCGTCAGGCAAGTCTCCTTGAGATTGTTTATGGAACCACATCTTTCCCCCCTTCTGACCTTTGGGGTAAGGTCTAGAAGGAGTAGAAAATCGAACTCCGACGGCAGAAAGAGTTTTGCCATCAGTATCACACCTAGTCAAGGTTTCCTTCACTTGAGGACCAAAGAGGGATGATCCATCAAAGGGGGAATTAGTGAAGGATGCCTTAAAGGGGTCCGCAAAGTTACAAAGCCGCATCCAGGCGTGCCTACGCAAGGCTACACCTGTACCTGCTGCTCTACTTGCTCCATCAGCCGCATATGAAAGGAGGCGCATGGAGGAGTTGGTTATAGAATTAAGGGTAGCCAGCTGAGAGTTCATCCTATCCTGAAAACCCACAGCTGTTGGGTCCTTCAGCATTTCACTTGCTTCCTTGAGTAAGTCCCTCTGAAGTCGAGTAAAATGACACAGGTAATTCAGCGATCTCATTGTAAAGGTCGCTGACGAGAACATCCGCTTCCCGTACCTGTCCATCGACCTAGACTCCTTGTTAGGAGGATGAACAGGTACCGAAGGATCAGCTAACTCCTTCTTGGTAGCTGCAGCCACCACCATAGCATCAACAGAGATGCCTTTGGTCAGAAAATCTTTGTCTTTGGGGGCCATGATGAACTTAGTTGGTCTCCTGGGGGTGGGTTCCACTGAGTCAGGAGCCGCCCAAGCCTTCTTTGCCACCACTTGCATAAGGGGGTCAAAGGGAGGGGACACCCAGGAGGTGGAAGGGCGAGAGCCAAACGCCTCAAGGTACACTGATTCATCCTCTGAAGGGTTGAGGGCTGGCCAATTCCCCCTCTGTTTTAAGATTTCAAGGATGTCTGCAAAGGAGACATCTTCAGAGGGGGAACGAGGGGAACCTTCAGAATCCTCTAAATCAGTGTCAGAGGTGACAGACTCAGGGGAGTCAATGTGCTTCCTCTTACACTGCCTCTTCCTAGGGGGCTCTCCTACAGGGTCAGGAGAGGCCTCGGAAGAGGAGGAGATCCCCACAGGGGAAACTTGAGGAGCTGGCTCTCTACGGTCGGGGACAAGAGAGTGAGTAGAAATCACCAGAGGCACCATGGAGGGAAGGGCAGAAGGAGCCGACTGTGGATTAGAACCTGGTTCCAACACGCTCCTCATGACCTCAAAGGCACCCCTGTCAGGCAGAGCCGGAGGTCTCCATTCCGAAAAACTGAAAACCTCCCCCGGCACCGACAGTGATGGCTCCGAGGCCGATGTCGGAGCCGAATTCACCAGCGCCGAAGCACCGAGAGGGAGAGCGGGGTCGGACAAGGGTCCGATGCCACTTGTCCCCTCGGAGCTGACGAGTGAAGTCTGGCGCCGAGATTCTTCCAAGGAAGACATCGGAGCCGACAACGGAACTGAAGACAGAGGTATCGGTTTCGACTCCACCACAGTCTCGGGTCCGAACCGCCCCGGCTCCGAACTCAAGAGAGTCAGAGGAGGAATATTTTGAGTGGCGGGGGTAGTCTTCGACTGTTGAGTCGGACTTTGAAGCATTTGGGCTAGTGCCTCGGACTTAAGAAGTCAACTCACTACTTTCTGAAGGTCGTGGTCCGATAACCTGGAAGACCTGGAAGAGTGGGATCTATGGCTCCGTTCAGACAGCAAAGGTGATGCTAGAGCCGAATGAACAGAGCCGATAGATGGAGAACGGGACCTCTTCTTAGTTGTCGGCTCCGACAACTTGATCGGAGCCAACTCAGTTATGTCTTCCTCGGCTCCGGCCGGAGCCGAGGACAGCGTAGGTACATGAATTTGAGATTCATCGGCTCCGACCGGAGCCGATGTTCGAATGGACTTAGAGCCCCCAGAAGTCAGCTCAGAGGCTGGAGCCGAAGGTCTGGAGGACTTCGAGGGTCTCCCCGATGACTGAGTGGAGGGACCCTCAGGCTTTAATAAGCCTCTTAGAATTAATTTATTTTTTCGCTCTTGCAGGACTCTAGGGCTGAAGCCATGGCAAACAGCACATGAGTCCTGCAGGTGCAAAGGTCCCAGGCAGTAAACACAAGAAGTGTGACCGTCTGTCAGAGACATCTTCTGACAGCACGAGTCACACTTCTTGAAGCCTGAGACCTTTGATTCTTTGGACATGTCCAAAGAGAAGAAAAAGTGTAATCACAAACACACACACACACACCGATTACACTTCTAAAACAATAAACTTTAAATTTTAACTTATAAAGTTTTAAACAAAAAATTTCCCTACAAAACACAGACACTCCAACTACCAAGGGAGGGAGGGAGTGGGCCTAAAGCCCAAGGGAAAGGTTGGATAATTTAGGATAGGTAAACTAATGAAAATTAACTAAAAAGGGATTAAAGGTATTTAACTATTTAAAAGTTATAAAAGGGAGCTAACTTAAAGGGGGTTCTGACTGACTAACACTGTCAAAAGATTCAACTAACCTGAGCCGGTTGAAAAAAGCACCTCGATCGTGTAGCGGCAAACGAGATCTGAGGAGTTACTGCCTAGCATTGTGGGATATAGGGGAGCCTCGAGCCGGTGGAACTAGCTCTCGAGCTTTTAGAGTGGCAGAGTCGCAGCCGAGGATCGGCTCCGAACCCATCCAGCAAGAATGAAGGCGAGATTGACAACTTAACATGGTTAGTTTGCTTTTTATTTGTTGTATTTTGTATTACTTTATTTCTTTTTCTATTTTATACTATTTGTTTTCTTTACACTGTGTTTTACTTGTATTCTGCTTTAACTGCATATTAAAACTTGAAAAGAGACCGCACCTCTGTCTCTTGTGAGTCAGACAGAAATTTGAACAGGTCAATTAAGTAGTCACACATAAGTCAGAACAGGTCAGTTAAGGTTAATCATCTGTGAACAGAGAGAGTGGAGCTATGAACTAAACCTTCTATTTAGGAGGTAAACTAAAACGCTTCAGAACTTTACTGGAAAGGTTCACCCAGACTCTGCTACAGTTTGCTGTGAGGGAAAGGTTAGTTTGCTTTTTATTTATTGTATTTTGTATTACTTAATTGCCTTTTTCTATTTTGTATACTGTGATTTGTCTTCTTTACACTGTGTTTTACTTGTATTCTGTTTTAATTGCATATTAAAACTTGAAAAGAGCCCACAACTTTGTCTCTTGTGAGTCAGACAGAAATTTGAAATGGTCAATTAAGGAGTCACACATAAGTTAGAACAGATTAGTTAAGGTTACTCACCTGTGAACTGAGTGGGTGGAGCTAGGAACTAAACCTTCCATTTAAGGGGTAAATTAAAACATTTCAGAGCCTTAGTGGAAAGGCTCACCCTGACTTTACTTCAATTTGCTGTGACGGAAAGGTTAGCATGCTTTTTATTTCTTGAATTTTGTATTACTTTATTGCCTTTTTCTATTTTGTGTACTGTGATATGTTTTCTTTACACTGTGTTTTACTTGTACTCTGCTTTAACTGCATATTAAAACTTGAAAAGAGACCAAACCTCTGTCTCTTGTGAGTCAGACAGAAATTTGAACAGGACAGTTAAGGAATCATGCATAAGTTAGAACAGGTCAGCTAAGATTAATCTATCTGTGAACTGAGTGGGTGGAGCTATGAACTAAACTTGATATTTAAGGGGTAAAATAAAACATTTTAGAGCTTTACTGGAAAGGCTCACCCAGATTTTGTTACAGTTTGCTGTGAGGGAAAGGTTAGCTTGATTTCTATTTGTTGTATTTTGTATTACTTTATTGCCTTTTTCTGTTTTGTATACTGTGATTTGTTTTCATTACACTGTGTTTTACTTGTATTCTGCTTTAACTGCATATTAAAACTTGAAAAGAGACCACAACTCTGTCTCTTGTGAGTCAGACAAAAAATTAAATAGGTCAATTAAGGAGTCACACATAAGTTAGAACAGGTCAGCTAAGGTTAATCATCTATGAACTGAGGGGTGGAGCTAGGAACTAAACCTTCTATTTAAGGGATAAAATAAAACATTTCAGAAATTCACTGGAAAAGGCTCACCCAGACTCTGCTACAGTTTGCTGTGAGGAAAGGGTCAGTTTGTTTTTTGTTTGTTGTATTACTTTATTGCCTTTTTCTGTTTTGTATACTGTGATTTGTTTTTTTACACTGCGTTTTACTTGTATTCTGCTTTAACTTCATATTAAAATTACAAAAGAGACTACAGCTCTGTCTCTTGTGAGTCAAAATGAAATATGAACAGGTCAATTAAAGAGTCACACATAAGTTAGAACAGGTCAGTTAAGTTTAATCATCTGTGAACTGAAGGGTTGGAGCTAGGAACTAGACCTTCTATTTAAGGGGTAAAAAATAATTTCAGAGCTTTACTGGAAAGGCTCACCCAGACTCTGCTACAGTTTGCTGTGAGGGAAAGGTTAGTTTGCTTTTTGTTTCTTGTATTTTGTATTACTTTATTGCCTTTTTCTATTTTGTATAATGTGATTTGTTTTCTTTACACTGTGTTTAACTTGTATTTTGCTTTTACTGCATATTAAAAATTTGAAAGTGACCACAATGCTGTCTCTTGTGAGTCAGACAGATTTTTTTTCCTAACCTCTCACCTGGTTACTGTTGTATTCTGAAACAGCACTGTCTTTCTAGTTGCCTGCCCCTTATGTTAGTTTGACCATATAGCTCATTTCCTGTCTGATTTTACTGGCTGGTGTGAGTAAGCACAAAATTATCATTTTGTGAAATCACTGCACTTCAACTATTTATATTTATTGGCCATCCTACTGTATTCCATAGTACCAGAAAACAAAAGTGAATACCACCTTTTAATCTAACTTGCTATTTTTAAAAATAGTGATTCTCCACTAAAACTTAACTTTTTAGACAGGTAAAACTTAAGTTGCCTACTTTCACATCTAACTCCTGTAGTGCACACTGCAGTGTTTAGGATAAACCATTTTTTCATCTTACCTTTAAGCATCTATTGCAAGACCACCCGTTATTGGAGAGCCCACATTCTGCCTCTCAGTAGTCATCTTTGGATTAAAGCTTCTTTTTTTCTCCTGGTGAGAAGGACATTATTTCTTGGAGACTGCTGATCACCAGAAAGCTTAATAACTGCTTTATTCTGATCCTGGTGAGAGTAGGAGCAGAGTGCATTGATTCCTGACTCTTTCTGGTTGCAGAGTGAGTGTCTGTGCTTAACGTACTTTATTGGTCTGGTTGCTATTCAAGGCATCTACCAGAAAAAGACTACACGCCTGCAGACCCTTGCATCATATGCGACAAGACTGTGGATCACCAAACAGGCCGTGGCCTGCTTCTCTTCTAGGGATTGGTGCAAACATTTTGCTTCTGGTGATAGAAGCAAGGGAGTACTGTATCCCAGCTGAGTGCAGCTGTGCTGAGACCAGCATTAGTAGTAGCCAGGCAGTAGCCATTCATGTGACTCCCCTCTTTTCATCATTCTTGACAAACTACTTCTTTATTTTTCAGTAAGTACTGCTTAATTTCTTTCTAACTTGAGAATATCTGCCTAAATACTTCATCCTTAAATTTTCAGGGTCTACATATTAGTTTCCCCTCAAGTGTTTGGCAGTGCTCTGTACAAACTCAGACACCTAAAGTGGCATTTTTTCCTGTAGAAGGAATATATAAGGAAACAGCTTCAGTACTTAGTAATAATGACCATCCCTCCTGGCATATCTAAAGGTCAGTTCCGTGTGCTTTCACCTATTAACCTGGTGAACTTGGTAATTAGGAGGCAGTGTAGCAACTGCCTCATGTACACAGACAAACCTCTCCTCTTACCTCCCAACACTCAGGCTTGAGAGAGATGCACTTATATATCCAAACTGGAAGTCATGCACTCTCAAGCCAAGACTGGAATAGCTGGTCAAGAGGAGAAGGTCAACACCTGCACCACACCACATGTAACACACAGCCCTCCAGAACACCCACCATCACAGCTCTCACACAAAAACACAAACCACACACCCACCTTTGTGAAGGCTCTCAGTAGAAATATATCCAAACAGCAGAGACATCCAAGACAGAAATGCACTCAACCATTACAACACAGCACAAATCACAAGGCACACAGCTCACCTACACAGTGTGCCCCTCAACCTAAGCCCCTAAGGCAAAACAGCTTGCCCAATACACTAATCATAGGTGACTCAATAGTGAGGCACAGTGATGTCCCACTCACTAGGTTGAATAAGGAGAAGGTAACAGTCAGCTCTCTATCAGGTGCCAAAATCTGACACATAACACACGCACTCAGGTTACTCCACAACAAGTATGACTTTGTCACTGTCCATGTGGGTGTAAATAACCTGAGGTGCACCTTCCTGGACTACATGAAAAGAGACATGGAGGAGATCTCTGATTATGTGGCCCAGGCAGGTATAACCCTAGCCCTGAGCAGCATCCTACTATCACCCAGAATGATACCGCACTACAAGCAGAAAATGATTGACTTGTACAACTGGCTAAGTTTCTTGTGTCATTCTAAGGGGATCCAGTATCTGTCTCCTTGGGATGACATGACTGACAGACCTCGATGCTTTGCCTGAGATGGCCTGCATCTGTCACCCCTGGGTTTCTGGATACTGGCTAAGGATCTTGCCATTCCTATAGTGCCTTTTTTAGGCAATGTTCTAGAGACCAAATTACCACCATAACAGCTATAAATAAATGCAGTCTGAGGGCCATGCTGCTCAATGCTAGAAGTCTAAATCTCAAGATGCACTTGCTCTAAGCACTCCTCAAAATGGAGAACATCGACATTTGTGCTGTAATGGAGACCTGGTTCAAAGCAGCAGAAAGCATCCCTGTGGTACCAGACTATAACTTATTCCACACCTTTCAGCCCCAGAACATGGACCGAAGCTCCAAAGCCGATGGTGTCTCCATATTCATAAGGGATATCCACACCTTCAGACTAGTATCCCACCATAATGCATCTGAGCTACATCAGGTACAGTTAAATAGAAGTTATGTCCTTACCATAACGTTCCATGTGGAGTGTTCATCTCACCTTTGTTCTTACACATGGGTTCGGAGCCGATCCTCGGCTCCGAGTCGGCCGCTTGGCAAAGCTCTGCATCGAGAAGAAGCTCGAGACCAACCTGTCTCCCACAATTCCCTCTGCCTTTACCTCAGATCTAGTTTGCAAACAATATCAGATCCCAACGGAATGAAACACACAACATACATGCTAAGGCGTAGCTGAAAACAGCAGTAACAGCTGAGAGAAACAGAAGCGGGAGAACCAAACCAGACATCTAAACTGGATGTTCTTCCTGACCTTTGGGTGGGAGGGTGGGAATGTAAGAACAAAGGCGAGATGAACACTCCACATGGAACGTTATGGTAAGGACATAACTTCTATATGTGAGAGTGTTAAATCTCGCCATTTGTTCTTACACATGGGTAGCGTCCCTAGCTCCGTGACCCTGAGGAACTCACGGAAGAACGTTCCTGAGCACAGTGGAACCAAAGGTTGCCCTGTCCCTGGAAACCCTATCCACTTTGTAATGAGTGATGAACGTATGTGGTTTAGACCAAGTGGCGGCCGCACAAATAGTGTCCAAAGGTAGGCGGGGCCGCATGAGCCAGGGATGTAGATATTGATTTAGTAGAATGTCCTTTCGGTTTGACGGGTAAACTCTGTCCAGTAGCAGTATAAACAAAAGTAATACAATCGGATAGCCATTTGGAAAGGGTACGCTTCGTCACTGCCATGCCCTTTCTGCTGTCCGCAAAGGCTATAAAGAGTTGATCTGCCTTTCTGTGATCCTTTGTTCTATCCAAGTAAAATCTGAGTTGTCTATGAACATCCAACTTGTGTAACATATATTCTAGCTTATTGGAATGGTTCTTGAAAAATGTGGGGAGCTCAATGGACTGATTAATGTTATTGATTGAACAAACCTTGGGAAGAAAGGACGGGTTGGTGTGAAGAGATACCCTATCAGGGTGAAAGATCAAATATGGGTGTTTAATGGAAAGAGCCTGAAGTTCTGATACTCGTCTGGCTGAAGTGATAGCTACCAGAAAGAGAGTTTTCCATGACAAGAACTTCAAAGAACAGGAAGAGGCTGGTTCAAAGGGTGGTAGCATTAGTTGTGATAACAGGAGGTTCAGATTCCATGGTGCTGTAGGAAACCTGACTGGTGGCCTGATATGGAAAGACCCTTTTAGAAAGGCTTTACAAAGCCTATGAGCCATAATAGGCGCTCCATTTTCTCCCACATGAAAGTTTGAAATAGCAGCCAATTGAACCCTCAAGGTGGCAGGAGAAGCTCCTTGGTGAAATAGTACGGATAGAAACTCCAAGACTTTGTTCAGTGGGGCTATTAACTCATTCACTCCAGTGCAACTATTTTGAGTATGTACCTTTAACTCCTAGTGGATGTGGCCTGAGCCTTTAAAAATTAAATTATCACCTTACAATTCTAACAAATACTCATTGACAGAGGTCAAATATCAATACAATTGTGTTTGCCATCATGTATGCTTCAAGATAAAATATTTTTAAACCTTGTATGTAGCACGGTTTTGGAATTATTAATGCAAATATGGATAAGTAATATTTGATGCCTAGAGGAGCAGTAGGAGTTAACTGCGTGTCAGTGGTAACTGTTGGAATGACCATTGTGCGAATAGCAGCCATTGAAGGACTCTCATGTGCAGTCTTCCCAAGGATATCACAATGAGGGAAGCCGCCATGAGACCCAACACTTTCAGAACCAGTTTTGCCGTGGATTTCTTGGACAACAGGAGAAGAGATATGTGATTTTGTAGAGAGGCTATTCTTTCTGAGGGAAGCCTTAGAATCAAGCAACGAGTATCTAAATCTGCTCCTATGACTGAGATATGCTGTGATGGCTGTAATGCAGATTTTTCGAAATTTACGGAAATTCCGAGATGAACACAGAGTTCTAGTGTGTAATCCCTGGCCTGAATCAGTCGACGCTCAGTGGTGGCAGTAAGGAGCCAGTCGTCCAGATACGGAAACACCTGGAATCCTAGGCATCTCAAGTGAGACGCTACCACTGCCATACATTTGGTGAAGACCCTGGGGGCTGAGGTCAGACCAAAGGGCAGGGCCCGAAATTGAAAGTGACTGGCTCCCAGCAGGAAGCGCAAGTGATCCCTGGACGCTCTGGCCATTTTGATGTAGTAGTATGCGTCCTTGAGATCTATTGAGCACATCCAGTCGTCCTTCTGTAAGAATGGAAGGATCGATTGAAGCGTGACCATTCGTAACTTTTCTTTCCTGACGAAAGTATTGAGCTTGCTGAGGTCCAGAATTGGCCTCCAGTCCCCTGTCTTTTTTGGAACTAAAAAGAACCTTGAGTAAGTTCCGAATCCTCCTTGGTCCGCCGGGACTGGTTGGATGACTCTTTTTTTCTAGCAGCTTTGAAATTTCTATAGCTGCAGGATCTTGCAGATGGGGCGGTACATCTGGGAGTCTTTTCTGCGATAATGGGGGAAATAGAAATGGAATTCTGTAACCTCTGGTAATAATGCTTTTTACCCATTTGTCTGAGGTAAGACTTTGCCAGGCCATAGGGTATAAAGCTAAGCGACCCCCGACTGCCTCCAGAGCAGGACAGTCGGGCCTCCTCTCAGGAGTGCTGGAAAGGCTTACCAGGGAGTGTATCCCTGTCACCTTGGTTTTGCGGACCCCCTCTGCCGCCAGGGCGATGTCTTCCACTTCTGCCCCCCCCCCCCGACTCTGGAGGGGGCATCACCCTGTGTGCCTGGGAAAGAGCCTTGGGGTTTTCGAAACCACATTTTTCCACCTCGTTGCCCTTTGGGGTACGGTCTGGATGGGGTGGAAAAACAGACTCCGACAGCAGACAGAGTCTTTCCCTCTTGCTCACACCGGGTAAGGGTCTCCTTTACTTTGGGGCCAAAGAGAGTGGCACCGTCAAATGGGGCGTTAGTAAAGGAAGACTTGAAGGCTTCCGCAAAGGAACATAAACGCATCCAGGATTGTCTACGAAGAGCAATCGCTGAAGCCGCAGCCCTACTCGACCCTTCGGCTGCATATGAAATGAGCCTCATGGACGAGTTCACAACTGATGTAAGGGTATTGAGTTGTGCTGTAACTTTTTCCGCGACAGCAATATCTGTAGTACCCTGGAGGGTATCTCCCAACTCTTTGATTAGATCCCTCTGTAAACGTGTGAAATGCGTCAAATAGTTCAGCGATCGTATGGAGAAAGCCGTTGAACTAAAAATGCGCTTCCCATACCTGTCCATAGTCCTAGAATCTCTGTTAGGCGGATGGACAGATGAGGAAGATTCAGACATCTCCTTTTTAGTGGCAGCTGCCACCACCATAGCGTCCACTGGAACTCCTTTTGTGAGATATGCCTTGTCTTGAGGGGTCGTAATATATTTATTAGACTTTCTAGGGACTGGCTCCACTGTGTCAGGTGTCTCCCATGCCCTTCGAGCAATCAATTCCATCAACTCATCGAAGGGCGGAGTGACCCAGGAGGAAGAAGGGCGAGCACCGAATGCCTTCAGCAAGACTGACTCATCCTCAGAAAGGGGTAGGGCCTGCCAATCACCTCTCTGTTTCAGGATCTCCAGGATGTCAGAAAAGGAGACATCCTCTGAGGGTGACTTCGGGGACCCTTCTGACTCATCCAAGTCAGTGTCCGATGTTAAGGATTCTTGTGGAGAATCCAAGTGTCTCCTCTTACACAATCTTTTCCTCGGAACTTCCTCGGGGGGGCATCCGATGAAGCCTCCGAGGAAGAAGGGGCTCCCTCTGGGAGCGGCTGAGACACTGGTGCTCGAAGCTTTGAAGTACCCGTGGGTGCAGAGGAGGATAACGGGCCTTTATGGGAAGGATAAGCTGTCTCTGCTGAAGTGGTTGTCTGAGTCGACAACACCTTCCTCATCAGGTCGAAGGCCCCCGGGTCCCGAGTCGAGGAATCCCTCGGTTCCGAAGAAAGCGGAGGGATCCCCAAGACGGGGACCGAGGGCATCGACCCCGAGGACGGAGCTGAGTCAATCCGTGCCGATCGGAACCGAAACATCGGTCCGACTCTCGGTCCCTGAACCAAGGATAGATCGTCGGCTCCGCGATTCCGGTAATGGATCCGTCAGAGTCGAGGTGACCGGTGCCGACCGAGAGAAAGATGGCTCCGGCACCGACGGCTCCACGATCATCAGATCAGCCTCTCCCGACTCCGAAGGCTGAATAGGCCTCGGAGGAGGAACAGATGGAGATAAGGGAAGGCCTTCGAGTCTCGACACCAACTGGGAAGAGACTGAGATGAGTTTAGACAAGGCCGTATTCTCCATTAACTTCTGCACCACACGGTCTATGTTGGAGTCAGAGAGGGGCCTAGAAGAACGCGTCAAAGGAATCGAAGACGGAGCCGACCTCAAGAGCACAGGAGGTGGAAGCTCCGTCACCGGTTCCAAGACTCGAGGCTAGGTGACAGACAGAAGTTCGACACTCGGCCCCGAGGTCTGTGGAACCGGTGAACGAACTTTAAATGAAGAGCTCGGAGCCGATGACATGGGCTCCGATGTCTTCGATTCCTTCGAGGATTTAGATGCCTGGTCCGATTTATCAAGAGTCTCTTGAAATGCAGGCTTCAAAAGGCCTCTGTCCATGAGCTTCCTGCGCCTATCTGTCATGACCCTTCCACTGAAAGAATGACAAATGGAACAGTCTTCTTGCAGATGGAGAAGACCAAGACAGTAGACGCAGGAGCTATGGTTATCTGTGACAGACATTTTCTGTCCACATTGGCACCGTTTGAAGCCTGACTTCACTTTCTCAGACATCATCAATATAAGAACAGTCAAATCTAGTAAAGTTATATAAATGTCTACACAGTCCTGATACAGACAGTCACAGCCAAGAACACTAATGGTGATACACAAGTAAAGTGTTTAGTCAAATCCAGAATTAGTCAAATCCAGCAGCAAAATCAAAGTTAGTGGGTGGGGTAGGCCCCGAGGGAACTAACTAACTATATATATTAAAAAATATATACCTATAAGGATAAGAAACCCTCGACTCACTACACACACAACACACACTAAAGACTTTAAAGTGAAAATAGAAGAACTATCTAAGTAATCTTAGACAAAAAATGCAATCTTATCTGCCAGGTGGTCTGAGCTCATCAAAATTGATGCAAACGTTGCAGCGGCAAACTAGATCTGAGGTAAAGGCAGAGGGAATTGTGGGAGACAGGTTGGTCTCGAGCTTCTTCTCGATGCAGAGCTTTGCCAAGCGGCCGACTCGGAGCTGAGGATTGGCTCCAAACCCATGTGTAAGAACAAACGGCGAGATTGAACACTCTCACATCATTGGTTAAGCCTGCTATGGGTCCCCAACCATGTCCCAATACTCTCACTCCACATTCTTAACCACCATGGAAAATATTAAGGTCCAATCCAACACTCTCATACTAGGTGACTTCAACTACCCCTCCATCAACTGGAAAAACTACTCATGCACCAATACACTGGCCCAACTCTTCCTGGAATTCATCATTTCCAATGCCCTAGACCAGTTCATTCTTAGCCCCACTAGAGGAAGCAACATTGACCTGGTTATTCCTAACATGGGCAACCATTGCTCTACACCAATACTCAATTCCTCCCTGGTTAGTTTCTACCGCAAACTAATCACCATGGAAATCGACATCTCACCCATACCCCTACACACACACCCGCAAAGGTAACCACCATGAAAATTTTTCCAGAGCTGACTTTGGGCTCCTAAAAACAAAGGTGGGTAACTTCACGGCACCCATGTCAATGGAAAATAGATGCTTGACTGGTGAATCATACACTGATGCACTGTACGAACATATACATAAATGCATAGAACTAGCCATACCCAACAGAACCAAGACGCTCACCTTCAAAAAATGGATGCCAATCTGGTGTTCCCTTGCCATTAATAAACTCTAAAACAGAAGGAAGAAATTGTTGTAGAAAAAGGTGAAGTCTCAAGACTGGAAAAACTCCCTTATTAGCCTCAACAAAAAGTTGAGTTCCCTCATCAAAACCTCTAAAGTCAGTTATGAAGGCAGAATTGCGGCAGACACTAAAAACAACCACAAAGCCTTATATAATTATATCAAGAATTTCCACAGCAATACCCAGGTTTGCACTGAGTTACTGCACAATGCTACCGCCTATACTGAGCCAACAGATATTACCAATATACTGGCCGACAGATTCAGTGCCAGCTTTACCCCCCAAAGGACCAATCACAATACTGGAATGCCAGGTACCCAGCATTACTGCAGCACAGGTTAAAGCTGCATTGTCCAAGGCCAAGAATACAGCTTCCATGGGACCCGACAATATCCCTGGATATGTTCTACATGAACTACAAAGTAAACTGGCACCACATCTGTGTGCCTTGTTCAATCACAGCCTCACCTCAGGCTTTGTACCTACCAAATGGCACACTGCTACAGTCATCCCTCTCCATAAAGGGGGAGCAACTACAGACCCTGGGAATTATCACCCAATTAGCCTGACGAGTCTGATATGTAAGGCTATAGAGCGCATCATCATGGACCTAATTAACAAATATATAAGGAATCTCCAAACTCTAGATCCCAGACAATTTGGTTTTGCAAAAGGTAAATCATGCCTGCTCAATCTGGTTGACTTCTTTGAGTGAGTCACCAGAGCTGTGGATGAGGGCAAGGGAGTTCATATGGCCTACCTCAATCTCGTCATGGCCTTTCATACCATTCCTCACTCAGGAATTATTGATAAACTCACCAAATGAGGCATCAACCCCTATATCACTAGGTGGGTTGCAAATTGGCTCACTGATAAAACTCACAGTGTGAAAGTAGCAGACTCCAAGTCAGACTGCTGACCAGTCATGAGTGGAGTCCCACAGGGATCGATCCTAGATCCTCTCCTGTTTGGCATCTCGAGTAGTGTCCCACAGGGATCAATTCTAGGTCGTCTCCCCTTTGGCATCTCCTTCTCAGAAGTCCAGGGCAAAACGGAGGGACTCTGGCTGATCAAGTTCACAGATGATTGCAAGCTGGGAGCCATTATTAGCTCCCCAAGTGATGTGGACATCCTACAGAAAAGCCTCAATGAGACCAATGACTGCTGTCGAAACCATAGCCTTAAGCTTAATGCCAAAAAATGCATCGTCATCCCCTTTGGGAAAAACTCAGTTCCCACTAATTACCATATAGATTGGATCCCACTGAACATTGAAGGCATTAGTTATAAGAGATCTGGGGACACAGGTTGACAGCAACCTCTTCTGCGACCACCACATTGCCACTGTGGTCATAACGTCCTTCTATGTGTCACATCTCATTACCAAGGGTTTTGCATCCAGGAAGAAAGAGGTCATCATTTCTCTCTGCTCTTCTCTCATTAGGCCAATCATCAAGTATAATGTCCCATTTGGCATGTACCTCACTAGACATATGCAACAGCTGGAAAAGCCACAAAAGTACCCCAAGAAGAGGATCCTGGGCTGTAAACACATGTCCTACATGGACAGACTCAAAAAACTCCAGCTATTCTCTGTCTCATATCGTCTACTAAGAGGCAATCTCTGGTTGATTTACAAAGCCATGTCTGACCTAGCTCTGTTAGAAATGCTACATCTAAAGCAGTGGTGCACAAAGTCCGGCCCCGGGGCCAAATCTGGCCCTCAATGCAACACCATCCAGCCCCCAGAGAGTAACTAAAAATTAAAAAAAAAGTGAAAAAATGCTATGCCTTACTCCAGCCACGCAAACTTTCTAGCACATGCTTACTTACCTAGTTGACTGCAGTTCCGCAAACCTCTAAATTTAGCTGTGGAAGTAACTATTCTTTGTTGTTTATACCTTATACTCTGTAAACAGTAGTAACTTTCTTCAATAGTTTGTAATAAGTCATGGCTGCAAGCCAGAATAAAGTTAAACACAAAGTTGATGTAGAAAACAGGCAATTTTGTGACTGCTGTCTTAAGTAAAAATGCCAGTCACGTGTACCTATTGTTAATTCATAACGACTTACTATGTTTTCAGGTGGCCCACACATGCATTAAGAATCTGTAGTGGTCCTCCCCACAAAAAGGTTGTGCACCACTGATCTAAAAAAATCCCAATCCGTCTGCACCACATGCTCCAGAGACCTCAACCTCATTACCACAATCAGCAGAACATGCTGGAGGGACAGGTTCATAACCCAGAGACTGCCCATGCTCTGGAATAGACTTCCCAAATATGTCAAGCAGAGCACCTCACTGGCCCACTTCAAGAGAAGTCTTGATGAGTGGATGGGAAATAGAAAGTTCAACCCAGGGATCACACCAGTGGCTCTCCTTGATAGAGGTGCTGGGAACTAACATCGGACAGCACGATGCCAGGGCACTTCTATGGCCTAGGCTTGTAAAGGCTCCAGGGCCATTAGCCTAGTACACAACCTATGAAGCTATGAACCTATAAGGACCTCTGATCTGAGCTATCTAGAGTCAAAGCTCTGAGTGGTAGGGATGGCTGTGAAAACTTCAGATTGGATTCCAACATCGGGACCCTGGATCCGATGCGCTGGCTTTGGGAATCTACCTGATCTGAATGTAACCACGTTGAGAAAGTGAGGGAAAAAGTTGAAGCCAGTGCAGTGGGAGGTTAAGATCTCATATGCATCTGCTCCATAAAGTGAGATGGCATCAGAACTATTATGGCTGGTGTTGAAATGTATGATCCCAGTCCCTTCCTCAAGGATGGAGCTGGGAGGACTCCCAACTGAATTTGTGTCCTCAAAAATTTCCTCATCATACAGCCGACTTTCAATTCAGTTAGGTTTCTAGTGGACTGACCAGACTTTAAAGAAGAATCTATAGATGTAGGTCTTAATGCAAGCTTCTGAAGACTCGGGGAGTGAAAACTGGGGCTAAATTCGCCCTGTAGAAAAAGTTTTCAGGGAGGGAGTCTGAATCCTGAATGCAGTAGGATCAGATCGCCTAAAACAGCAGATGGACCTGGAGACCTTTTCTTAGGTTTGTCGATCATTGTTCTTGGCTTTTTTCAGACTATTGTTCCTTATGCCTTTCCTTGATTTTGTCTCCACCTCTGCCTTTCTCTCTCTCTCTTTTCTTCTTTCAGTCTTTTTCTCTCTCTCTCTCTCTCTCTCTCTTTTTCCCTTTTCTTATCAGCAGAAAGACAGGTGCAGGATGCCTTCAGATCTGAAGACATTTAAACCCTGTCTGAAAGGGAAGGAGCCCTTTTTTATAAGTTCGTCTTTCCTTCCCTGGAGAGCCTTTGAGCAGAAAGAAGCACAAATACTGCAGGTGTGCTGCAAGTGGGAACACAAAGACAGTGTGGGTCTTCAGGCAGCAACTTTTGTGCACAGGAGAAACACATTTTAAAACCTTTAGACTTTTTTGACTTCACAAGAAAAAAATTATCACAGTAACAAAAAAGGTAATATTTTAGCATGATATATACATATATGTATAGGCATCTTGGGGCAATGCAATAATTGCCTCATGTACACAGACAACCCTCTCCTACTACCACCCAACACTACAACCTGTGAGAGATGCACTTATATTGCCAAACTGGAAGCAAAGCTCTCTTCACCCAAGACTGGACTAGACAGTCAAGAGGAGAAGGTAAACACTTGCACCACACCACACTCAGCACATAGTCCCTCAAAACCTACACCACCAAAACACACACATAGAAACACAAAACACACACCTACATTCACGGAGGCTCTCAGTAAAAACCTGCCCAAGCAACAGGGACCTCCAAAGCAGAAACACAAGCAACATCCACCCCCCAACACAACCCAAATGACACATAGCCCACAAACTCAGTGTGCCACTCAACCACAGCCCATAAGGCATAACAACGTACCCAACACTCTAGTCATAGGTGACTCTATAGTCAGGCACACTGATGTTCCACTCACCAGGCTAAACAAGGAGAAAGTTACTATCAGCTGCCTGTTGGGTGGCAGGATCCGCCACATAACACATGCACACAGGTCACTCCACAACAAGTACAAATATGACTCTGTCATTGTCCATGTTGGTGTGAATGACCTGAGATGTACCTCCTTGGACTACATGAAAAGGGACATGGAGGAGCTGTCTGATCTTGTATCCCAGGCAGGTATGACCCTAGCCCTGAGTAGCACAGTACAAGGACAAAATGATTGACTTCAACAATTGGTTAAGCTTCTGGTGTCATTCTAAGGGGATCCAGTATCTGTCTGCCTGGGATGACATGATCGACAAACCATGATGCTTTGCCAGAGATGGCCTGCACCTGTCGCCCCTGGGATTCCGGATACTGGCTAAGGCTCTAGCCACCCCTATAGTGCCTTTTTTAGGCAAGGTTCAAATGACAAATTCACCACCCTAACAGGTACAGGCAAGAAGAATCTGAGGGTATTGCTACTCAATGCTAGAAGTCTAAACCTCAAAATGCACTCTCTCGAGGCACTCCTTAAAATGGAGAACATCGACATCTGTGCAGTGACAGAGACCTGGTTCAAGGCTCCAGAGAATACCCCTGCATTACCAGGCTATAATTCATACCACACTTTTTGGCCACCTAACCTGGACCGAAACACTAAAGGCGGAGGTGTGTCCATATTCTTTAAGGATATACACACCTCCAGACTAGTTGCTCAGCATAATGCATCCGAGATTATTCAAGTGCAGCTATCTCTGGGCAAGACCGCAATCCAAATTGTAGCTTGCTACAGATCCCCCACCATGCCCCAGGATTCCCACTCCTCATTTTTTAATACACTGGAACATATTAGGGTACAACCTAACACCCTAATAATGGGCGATTTTAACTAACCTACCATTAACTGGGAAAACTACTCATGTACCAGCTCTTGTGCTCAATGTTTTCTGGAATTCATAAATTCCAATGCCATGGATCAACTTATCCACACCCCCACCAGGGGCAACAATATCCTAGACCTGGTTATTACCAACATGGGCAACCAGTGCTCCACAACAGAGGTCAATTCCTCGTTGGTCAGATCCGACCATAAGCTAATCACCCTAGACATCCACATCCCTCCCTCACCCCCCATTAGGGAAACCACAGTAAAAAAATTTCTCCAAAGCCAACTTCACGCTTCTTAAGACAGAAGTGGCAAACTTCACGACACCCATGCTGACCGACAATAGAGGTATGACTGCTGAATCCTACACAAGTGCACTTTATAAGCACTTACATGAGTGCATGGATCGTGCAATCCCTAACAGAACCAAGATGTTATCCTCCAAAAAAGGAAGCCAATCTGGTGGTCCCCTGGCACACACAAACTCTACAACAGAAGAAAGAAGCTGTTGCAAAAAAAGAGTAAAATCCCATGATTGGAGAAACTCCCTGGTCAGCTTCAGTAAGAAGCTGAGATCCCTCATAAAATCCTCCAAAGCTAGTTATGAAAACAAAATTGCCACTGACTCTAAAGACAACCACAAAGCATTCTATAGCTATGTCAAGAATCTCAATGGCAACACTCAGTTACATATATCGGAACCGACTCGGCCATTATTTCAGCTACAGTCCACCAAAACTCTCGAGCTAAGCTAAGCTTTACCAAAACACTGAGTGAGAAGGTCACTGAAAAAAACAAACAGCAAAAACAAAATGAAAACTCCAGCAAAGCTAGAACTTCCACTGAGTGACCTCCCAAACCTCTTGTATTAGAGGCACATGGGATATATGCAAATGATCCTTATGAACATCAGGTGTTTAAGCTCATTGGTGATTCTGAATGCCCATGACTTGTTTTGTTATTTTACTGGACAATTTCAGGCCAATTTCTAGCTTTGCTGGAGTTCATAGGTTCATACTAGGCTATCTGCCCTAGGGCATTTATAAGCCTAGCCAGAGTGTGTTTGGCTTTTGCCACCCATTTTAAATGAATTTTGCTATGCCCTTTTTCGAGGTTAGTATACTGTGCCTCTGTCTAACAGTGACACAGAAGTGATACCCGGGGTAAACTTACTATCCCCCATCCACTCATCAAGATTCCTCTTGAAGAGAGTCAATGAGGGACTCTGCCTAACCTGGACTGGGATTTTATTCCAGAGTGAAGGGAGCCTCTGGGTTATTAATCTGTCCCTCCAGCATGTCCTATTTATTTCAGTGCTGAGGTTCAAGTCACTCGAGCGCGTAGCTCGATGGGATTTGGATTTTCTGAGGTGCAGCATGTCCATTAATTCCAGGTTGGACATGGCTTTATACATCAGGCACAGATCGCCTCTGAGCAGGCGGTATGCCACTGAGTAGAGCTGGAGTTTCTTTAACCGGGCAGCATATGGCATCTGTTTGAGCCCTTTGATCCTCTTGGTGAGGTACTTTTGGGGTCTTTCCAGTTGCTGCAGGTGTCTGGTAAGGTACATCCCAAAAGGGCCATTGTACTCAATTATGGGCCTGATGAGGGATGAGTAAAGAGGCACGATGACCTCCCCTGATCTAGATGTGAATCCTTTCATGATTAGGTGGGCTATATAAAATGTTTTTCTAACCACTTTGGCCACATGGTTGTCAAATGAGAGATTGCTATCAACTTGGGTCACCAGGTCCCTAATTACGTCTTCCGTACTTAATGGATTACCACCTATGTGGTAATTTGTGGGCACTTTGTTTTTGCCAAAGGGGATGACTATACACTTTTTGGCATTTAGCTTGAGGCCATGGCTCTGGCACCAGTTGTCTGTTTCTATGAGGCCCTTTTGTAGGATGCTTGTGTTGGCTGGAGAGTCGATTATGGCGCCCAGTTTGCAGTCATCTGCGAACTTGGTCAGCCACAGTCCTTCCGTGTTAGCCTGTACCTCCGAAAAAATATATACCGAACAAGAGAGGTCCCAGGACTGAGCCTTGTGGGTTGCCACTTGTAAATGGTTTAGAGTCTGACATGGCTCCAGCAGTTCTAACCATGTGGGTTCTGTCCTTGAGCCAGTTTGCAACCTATCTAGTGACATAGGGGTTTATATTTAAGCTAGTGAGCTTATCTATAATGCCTGAGTGGGGTATTGTATCGAAGGCTTTTGCAAGGTCCAGGTAGGCTGTGTGGACCACCTTCCCCTCGTCAATGGCCTTGGTGACTGTTTCAAAGAAATCAACCAGGTTTAAGAGGCAGGATCTGCCTTTAACAAAGCCGAACTGAGTAGGATCCAGTGTCTGTAGGTCCCCAATATCTTTATTTATGAGGTCCATGATGATCCTTTCCATAGCTTTACAGACCAAGCTAGTCAGGCTTCTGGGACGATAGTTTCCAGGATCCGTTGAGGCACCACCTTTGTGGAGAGGGACCACTGTTGCTGTATGCCACTCTTTGGGTACATATCCTGTAGTAAGGCTGAGATTGAACAGTAGTTTTATGTTTGAGTTTAGTTCTTCTTCTAGTTCATGTAGGATGCAGCCCGGGAAACCGTCTGGTCCCATTGATGCTGTGTTTTTTGCTTTGGAGAGGGCAGCTCTTACCTGAGCATCTGAGATGTCAGGGGGGCAGCACTCTGCTGGGATAGATATTTGCCCTTTTGGTGGGGAAGGGGGAGAAGTTTGTGCTGAACCTGTCAGCTAGGATGTTGGCAATGTCTGTGGGTTCGGTGTATTTTTTGTCATTTTGGACTAATTCTGAGCATATCTGGGAATTCCCACCCAGGTTCCTAACATAACTAAAGAAAGCCTTGTGATTATCCTTAGTGTCCTGTGCAATTTTTCGCTCAAAGCTGGCCTTAGACGATTTTATGAGTGCCCATAGTTTTTTGCTAATACTGATCAGAGATGCCTTCCCTTTTTGGGATTTTGCTCTATCATGTAGTAGCTTCCTCCTTCTATTGTATTGTTTGTTTATGGCTGGGGTCCACCAAACAGGACGCCTAACTTTGGAGGATTGGGTCTTGGTTTTATTTGGGATTGCATGATCCATGCATTACTGAAGGTGTTCATAGAATGCGTTTATAAAGGATTCTGCGGTCTGGGCCGTATTTTCCACAGGCCTGGGGGCTTTGAAGGATTCCACCTCGGTTTTGAGGAGTGTGAAATTTGCTTTAGAGAAGTTTTTCACTGTGGTTTTCTTGGCAGGGGCTGGGGTCAGGATGTGAATATCTAGTGAGATTAGTTTATGGTCGGATCTTACCAGTGAGGGATACACTTCTGGTCTAGAGCATAGAGTCCCCATGTTGGTGATGATCAGGTCCAGTATGTTTTCCCCTCTTGTGAGAGTGGCACCAAGTTGTTCCATAGCATTTGAGTTTATAAATTCTAGGAACCTTCGGGCTAGGGTGTTGGAGCTATCATTGAGTCTGGATCTGGTCTCAAGATCATGGAGTTCTCATTTTGTTTTTACTGATTGGTGTTTCAGTGACCTTCTCACTCATTGTTTTAGTTTGTTGTTTGGGATATTTTTGCAGTGACCCTAATGATAATGGACATCAGCTGGGTATACCAGCCATGTTTTTCTAATGCTTAGTCAAACACTTTGCTTGTGTTGTGCTGATGAGGTCACAACAAGGCTAAAAATAGAAGTTATGTCCTTACCATAACGTTCCATGTGGAGTGTTCATCTCGCCTTTGTTCTTACACATGGGTTCGGAGCCGATCCTCGGCTCCGTGTCGGCCGCTTGCAAGCTCTGCATCGAGAAGAAGCTCGAGACAATCTAATACCCACAATCCCCCTCTGCCTTTACCTCAGATCTAGTTTGCAAGCAAACCAGTAGCCAGAGAGAGCACATTCATGCTTACATCACATATGCACAGAAGTAAGAGTCTATATATATATATATAGACACATACACATATATATACATGTCAACTATATACACAACAACTGCAAAGCAGAAGCAGAATGCCCCAGGCCAGGCACCAAAACTGAACGTTCTTCCTAAGGGCGGGAGGGTGGGAATGTAAGAACAAAGGCGAGATGAACACTCCACATGGAACGTTATGGTAAGGACATAACTTCTATATGTGATAGTGTTCAATGTCGCCGTTTGTTCTTACACATGGGTAGCGTCCCTAGCTCCTTGTTCCTGAGGAACTCACGGAAGGACGTTCTTGAGCACAGTGGAACCAAAGGTTGCCCTGCCCCTAGAAACCTTGTCTACCTTATAATGAGAAATGAATGTATGTGGCTTAGACCAAGTAGCAGCCGCACAAATAGCGTCTAGTGGTAGGCGGGCTGCATGAGCCAGGGATGTAGACACTGACCTTGTGGAATGTCCTTTGGGTTTGTGCAAAAGAGTTTGATTTGAAGAATCATAGACATAGATGATACAATCCGTTAACCACTTAGAAAGAGTTCTTTTGGTAACCGCTACTCCTTTCCTATTATCAGCAAAGGCTACAAAAAGTTGATCAGTTTTTCTGTGATCTTTTGTTCTATCCAAGTAAAACCTTAGCTGTCTGTGAACATCTAATTTGTGCAACATATACTCCATTTTGTTGGAGTGATTCTTGAAGAAGGTGGGTAATTCAATGGACTGATTAATATTATTAATAGAACAAACTTTAGGAAGGAAGGATGAATTAGTTTGAAGAGAAACTCTGTCAGAGTGAAAGATCAAATATGGGTGCTTAATGGAGAGAGCTTGAAGCTCAGATACTCGCCTAGCGGATGTAATGGCTACCAAAAAGAGAGTCTTCCAAGACAAAAATTTCAATGGGCAAGAGGAGGCTGGTTCAAAGGGGGGCAACATTAATTTAGATAACAATAAATTTAGACTCCAAGGTGACGTAGGAGATCTAATTGGTGGTCTAATATGAAAAGCCCCTTTTAAAAAGGCTTTACAATGTCTGTGGGCCATAACAGGAGCCCCACATTCTTCCACATGGAAATTAGAAATGGCAGCCAACTGAACTCTTAATGTGGCAGGAGAAGCACCCTGATGGAACAAGTCCGTTAAAAACTCTAATACTTTATTCAAAGGAGCTATAAAAGGATCCAATTGCTGTGTATTCGCCCAGAATACAAATTGCTTCCATTTACTAGAATATGTTTTAGTAGTGGAAGCTTTATAAGAAGCCACTAATATATTCTGAACTGCAGGCGAAAGAAGATCAGACCTGGCTAAGTTGGGAATTGGAGCAGCCAAGCTGCTAGATGGAGGGACAAGAGCGCGGGATGGGGAGCCCCTGACGAGTGAGTCAATAGATCTGGCTCTGGGTCCAGGATCCAGGGTCCCCGAATGCAGTGTGTCATCAGGAAGGGGAACCAAATTTGACGAGGCCAGAATGGGGCAATGAGGATTATTGTCCTGTGTAGGTTTCTGGCTTTCTGGAGAAACTTTGATATCAGAGGGAAGGGAGGAAATGCGTACAGGAGTCCCGGGGGTCAATCGTGAATCAGTGCGTCCCTGGGGACTTCCCCTGGAGGGGGTAATAGGGCAAAGTAGCTCCTGCATTTGGCGTTCATTGGAGACGCAAACAGATCGCAGGACGGCTGGTCCCACGTGCGAAAAATCTTTTTCGCAACTGACTGTTTTAGGGACCACTCGTGCGGTAACAGAATTGCTCTGCTGAGCCTGTCGGCTATGACGTTGGATGACCCCGGGATGTGCGTTGCTATCAGAAAGCGACCCGTGGACTCCGCCCATTGCCAGATTCTCATGGCCTCTCTGCATAGCTGATAGGACTTGGTTCCCCCTTGCTTGTTTATGTACCAGACTACCGACATGTTGTCCGTCTGAACTGCAATAGTTCCCAGAGGAAGAAGGGGAGCAAAGTGTTGCAACGCTAAAAACACTGCCCTCAACTCTAGAACATTGATGTGCAGATTGTACTCTAAATTGGTCCATTCGCCTTGGACTGTCTGTCCCTGAAAGATGCCCCCCCACCCTATCAGGGATGCGTCCGTGGTCACCGTAACTGTAGGCGTGGGTAGCACAAATGGTCTCCCCTTGGAAAGGTTGCACGTTTGGAGCCACCAGTTTAGGTGTGTTTTGCATGTGTTCGTTATGAGAATCTCGTGTGTTAGAGGTAGTTGTTGGAACGACCATTGCGCAAACAGTAGCCATTGTAGGACTCTCATGTGCAGTCTTCCCAAGGGTATTGCTATAAGAGAAGCCGACATGAGTCCCAAAACCTTCAGTACCAGTTTTGCTGGGGATTTCCTGGACAAGAGAAGAAGACGTATGTGAGTCTGAAGTGAAAGTATCCTTTCTGAAGGAAGTCTTAGAATTAACTGATGTGTATCTAATTCCGCTCCTATGAATAAGATACTTTGTGATGGCTGTAGTAAGGATTTTCCGAAGTTTACGGAAATTCCTAGGTGAATACACAGTTGAAGAGTATAGTCTCTGGCCTGTACTAGTTGACGCTGGGTGGTGGCAGATAGGAGCCAGTCGTCCAGATACGGAAACACCTGGAATCCTTGGCGTCTCAAGTGAGACGCTACCACTGCCATGCATTTGGTGAAGACCCTGGGGGCTGAGGTCAGACCAAAGGGCAGGGCTCGAAATTGAAAGTGACTGGCACCCAGCCGGAAGCGCAAATGATCTCTGGATGCCCTGGCCATTTTGATGTGGTAGTATGCATCCTTCAGATCTATTGAGCACATCCAGTCGTCCTTCTGTAAGAATGGAAGGATCGATTGAAGCGTGACCATTCAGAACTTTTCTTTCTTGACGAAGGTATTGAGGTCGCTTAGGTCCAGAATGGGCCTCCAGTCCTCTGTTTTCTTTGGAACTAAAAAGAACCTTGAGTAAGTCCCGAATCCTTGCTGGTCCGCTGGGACTGGTTGGATGACTCTTTTTTCTAGCAGCTTTGAAATTTCTATAGCTGCTGGCTCTAGATGGGGCGGTACATCTGGGAGTCTTTTCTTTGGAATGGGATGGGATAGAAAGGGTATATTGTAACCTCTGGTAACCACACTTTTTACCCACTTGTCTGTAGTTATGTTTTGACAGGCCTGAGGGTATAAAGCTAAGCGACCCTCGACTGCCTCCAGAGCAGGACAGTCGGGCCTCCTCTCAGGAGTGCTGGAAAGGTTTACCAGGGAGTGTATCCCTGTCACCTTGATTCTGCGGACCCCCTCTGCCGCCAGGGCGGCGTCTTCCACCTCTGCCCCCTCCTCTGCCTCTAGAAGGGGCATCACCCTGTGTGCCTGGGAAAGATCCTTGGGGTTTTCGAAACCACATTTTTCCACCACGTTGCCCTTTGGGGTACGGTCTGGTTGGGGTGGAAAAACGGACTCCGACAGCAGACAGAGTCTTTCCCTCCTGCTCACACCGGGTAAGGGTCTCCTTTACTTTGGGGCCAAAGAGAGTGGCACCGTCAAATGGGGCGTTAGTAAAGGAAGACTTGAAGGCTTCCAAATGAACATAAGCGCATCCAGGATTGTCTGCGAAGAGCAATCGCTGAAGCTGCTGCCCTACTCGAACCTTCGGCTGCGTAAGAGATCAGCCTCATGGACGAGTTAACAATGGATGTAAGGGTATTAAGTTGCGCTGTCACTTTCTCTGAGACAGCAGCATCTATAGTACCCTGGAGGGTATCTCCCAACTCTTTGACTAGATCCCTCTGTAGTCGTGTAAAGTGGGTCAAATAGTTCAGGGATCGCATGGAAAAAGCCGCTGAACTAAAAATGCGCTTCCCATACCTGTCCATAGTCCTAGAATCTTTATTAGGGGGATGGACAGATGAGGAAGATTCCAACATCTCCTTTTTCGTGGCCGCTGCCACCACCATAGCGTCCACTGGAACTCCTTTTGTTAAGTAAGTCTTGTCCTGGGGTGCAGTGATATACTTATTGGGTTTCCTTGGGACTGGTTCCACTGTGTCAGGAGCCTCCACGCCTTCGAGCAATAAGTTCCATTAATTCGTCGAAGGGCGGAGTGACCCAGGAGGAAGAAGGGCGAGCACCGAATGCCTTCAGCAAGACTGACTCATCCTCAGAAGGGGGGAGGGACTGCCAGTCACCTCTCTGTTTCAGGATCTCCAATATGTCAGAAAAAGAGACATCTTCTGAAGGTGACTTAGGGGACCCTTCTGACTCATCTAAGTCAGTATCGGATGTCAGGGATTCTTGTGGAGAATCCAAGTGTCTCCTCTTACACAATCTTTTCCTAGGGACTTCTTCGTGGGGAGCATCCGAAGAAGCCTCCGAGGAAGAGGGGGCACCCTCCAGGGGTGGCTGAGACACCGGTGCTCGACGCTTGGATGTGGCCGTGGGTGCAGAGGAGGATAACGGCCCTTTGTGGGGAGGAGAGGTTGCTTCCACTGATGTGGTTGTCTGGGTAGACAACACCTTCCTCATCAGATCGAAAGCCCCTGGGGCCCGAGTCGAAGAATCTCCCGGTTCCGAAGAAATGGGAAGAATCCCCGAAACAGGCACCGAAGGCACCGACCCCGAGGACGGAGCCGAATCGATCCGCGCCGAGGCCCCGAGGGGAAGGGTCGGAACCGAAACGTCGGTTCGACTCTCGGCCCCGGAACCAAGGACAGATCGTCGGCTCCGAGACTCCGGTACCGGGTCTGACGGAGTCAAGGTGAGAGGAACAGACCGAGAGAAGGACGGTTCTGGACCCGAGGGCTCCACAATCAGAAGATCAACCTCTTCCGGCTCCAAAGACTCGATAGGTCTCGGAGGAGGAATGGATGGAGACAATGGGAGGCCTTCAAGTTTCGACACCAACTGGGTGGAAACTGAAATAAGTTTGGATAGGGCCGAATGCTCCAATAACTTCTGCACCACACGATCCACATCGACATCGGAGAGCTTAGAAGAACGGGTCGAAGGAACCGAAGACGGAGCCGACCTCAATAAAGTCGAGGGAGGGAGCTCCATCACCAGTTCCAAGACTCGAGGCTCAGGAACCGACACCAGTTGAACACTCGGCCCCGAAGTCTGTGGAACCGGTGATCTAACTTTACTAGAAGAGCTCAGAGCCGATGACTTGGGCTCCAACGTCTTCGATTCCTTAGAGGATTTGGATGCCTGGTCTGAAGCATCCAGAGCCTCCTGAAAGGAAGGTTTTAACAACCCTCTGTCCATGAGTTTCCTGCGCCTATCTGTCATGACCCTCCCACTAAAAGAGTGACAAATTGAACAGTCCTCTTGTAAGTGGAGAGGGCCAAGGCAGTAGACACAGGAACTATGGTTGTCAGTAACTGACATTTTTTGGCCACACTGACAACGCTTAAAGCCTGATTTAATTTTGTCAGACATTTTTCAGAAGAGAGAAAAGTCAAGTCCAGTATAAAAGACAAATCCAATGTAAACAAGTCAAATCCGATGGGTATGTCAGTCCGGTTGTCAAATTTAGAAAGGGATAGTAGGCCCCGAAAACTCTAACCAGATAAAATAAATTTAACGGTACCGAGAATTCTACCTACACACACACATACACTAAGTATACCTAAAGGTACTTTCAGAACAACTTTTTCTAAAATATAACAAAAAAAATTAAGTTATATCTTATCTGTAGATGCTCGAGCTAGCTCCCAGCGATGCGAACGCAGCAGCGGCAAACTAGATCTGAGGTAAAGGCAGAGGGGGATTGTGGGTATTAGATTGTCTCAAGCTTCTTCTCGATGCAGAGCTTGCAAGCGGCCGACACGGAGCCGAGGATCGGCTCCGAACCCATGTGTAAGAACAAACGGCGAGATTGAACACTGTCACATTATGCATATCCACAGCTAGTAAGGTTTGGCTTTATTGGTCTGAAACTGTACTAAAATGCTGAAACAAGTCATGGGCATTCAGAATCACCAATGAGCTGAAACACCTGATGTTCATAAGGATCATTTGCGTATATCCCCTGTGTCTCTGATACTGGGAGGTCACTCAGTGGATGTTCTAGCTTTGCTGGAGTTAAGCTTTACCCATAATGCTCCTCACAGGATTACATCAGATCGAGTTTACATCAAATAATGACATAATGGAAGTAACAAACCAGAGACCATATCTGTATACCTAAAAGGAAAGATCCGTTCCACCAAGAAACTGAAGGACAGGGGGAAGGAGGGTAGGGATGTCAAGGATAAGTGAAGATTGAGAGCAAAGATGAGATGTTATGGTAAGATATAACTTGTTTATCTGGTCAATCTTCACTTAATCCTTGACTGTGGGACAGAGCTACCTAAATCCTGGGAGGTCTCACAGAAGAATGTTCCTGGGCACCATCGAGCCAAATGACGCTCTTCCCCTAGAGACCAGATCCAGACTGTTATAAGTAACAAAGGTGTGAACAGATGCCTGGGCTGCCACTGCACAAATATCATCAATAGAAGTACCAGAATGAAAGACTGCAGAAGTGGCTACTGCTCTTGTTGAATGTGCTTTAACAGGTCCTAGTAGTTGCACTTTCTTTTTGTTATAAATTAAAGTCATACAGTCTTTTAGCCATTTAGATAGAGTAACTTTAGGAACAGGTTTTTCCACAGTAGCAGAAGAGAAGAAAACAAACAACTGGTACAATTTTCTGATTTCCTTCTATAAAGGTAAAATGCAATTGTTTATGCACATCTAGTAAATGTAGACAATATTCACCCTTGTTTGAGAAGTTGGGGTAAAAAGCTGGAAGTTTAATAATCTGGTGGATATTTATTTTGGACAGTATCTTTGGTAGAAAAGAAGGATTTTTTCACAAGGAAATCCTATCTTTATGGAAAGTAAGGTATGCAGGTTTGCAAGATAGGGCCTGTAGTTCAGATATCCTCCTTGTGGAAGTAACACCTATCAGCAGTAATGTTTTCCAGGATAAAAACTTCAGATTGCAAGCTGCAGAAGATTCAAAAGGGGAATTAGTTACAGATTGAAGTACCATTTTCAAGTCCCAAAGTGGAGAAGGGTCTTTGTATGGGGGTCTGAGCATCAAACTTCATTTTAGAAAGGATTTACAAAGTTTGTGGGACATTAACGTTGTGTCATTCAAATAATTATGAACATCTGAGATTGCAGCTAAATGCACTCGTATGGTCGAAGCAGATGCTCCTGCTTCAAAAAGCAATGTTACAAACTCCAGGACCTTATCAACTGATGCTGAAAATGGATCAAGATTAGCCTCTGAAGCCCATTATGAACATTTCTGCCACTTGCTGAAGTACAACCTCCTAGTTGAACATTTGTGGGAGGCTAGAACGATTCTTGGAACTGGAGATGTACAAGTAGAATGCCTGGCAATCATTGGAACTGGAGAAGCCATGCAGTGAGCTTGAGATTTTGAATACTTGGATGAACTAATCTTTCTGGATGGGACAAAAGGTCTGGATCTGGGTCCAGTGTCCAAGGTTTCTGAATTAGATGAAGTCAAAGAAAGGGAAACCACATATGTCAAGGCCAGAATGAGATAATGAGAATTACTTTGTTCTTCAACCTGTTGGCTTTCTTTAGAAACTGGGATATGAGAAGAATTGTGGGAAAGGTACCCAACAGACTGGGGCGGTCAATCATGAAGGACAATGTCTCTTGGTGACTTCGCCGGAGGGGGAATTAGGGCAAAATAGCTGCTGCACTTGTTGTTGGGGGGGGGGGGGGGCAAAGAGATTGCAACAGGGCTGGCCTCTGTGGCAGAATATCCTTTTCCACCACCAATGGATTGAGAGACTACTCGTGAGGCATTAGGATGGTCCTGCTCAATTTGTCGACAATTATGTTGGAGCTCTCCACAATATATGTTGCAATTAGAAAGCAGTCAGATGATTAAACTGTCCATTTCCATACTCTGAGTGTTTTTTGACAAAGAGGGTAATATCTGGTTCCCCCTTGCTTATTAATGTACCAGACTACTGACATGTTGTCTGTCTGAATCACAATCGGTCCCAAGGGGAGGGTTTCTTGGAATGCTTGCAACACTAACAGTACTGCCCTCATCTTTAGAACACTGATGTGCAAATTGGCCTCTAGCTGGAACCAGGTGCCTTGGACTGCCTTACCCTGATAATGACCCCCCCCCCATCTGGTACAGGTCTATGGTCACTATTGCTTGGGGTTGAGGAGGGACATAGGGTCTGCCTGACAAAATTTCATTGGACTGAAGCCAACAACTCAGATCTCTCTTGCATAGGTTGGGGAATAATACCAGATAGGACACTGGCTGATTCAGTACTGACCATTGGGGATGCCAATAGCCATTGAAGAATCCACATGGGATACCCCGCAAGGGGAACTAAAGTGATGGAGGCTGACAATGATCCTAGAGTTTGTAGCTATAGCCTTGCTGTCACCTTTTTGCTGCGAATAATCTGACTGACTTGCGATCTTATTCTTTGAAGACTTTCTGTGGGAAGAGACTCGATGCTGGTGTTTGTGTTTAGCATCACTCCTATTAATTCCAATTGTTGTGTTGACTCTAGATTTTTTGGGATTTTTTTGTAGTTTATAGTGATTCCCAATGAGGAACTAGTTTGAAGAACATAGTCTCTTGCCTGTAAGAATAGATGCCTGGTGGGAACTGTGAGGAGTCAGTCATCTAGGTAGGGAGACACATGGAATCCTTGCTGTCTGAAGATGGCTGCTACCATGGCCATGCATTTGGTGAACACTCTGCAGGCTGTGGTGAGACCAAAGGGCAGGGTTCTGAACTAATAATGACTGGCTCACAGCCAAAAGTGCAGGAATCTTCTGGCTCGCTTGTCCATTTTTATGTGATAATATGCATCCTGAAGATCTATTGAGCTTATCCAATTGTCTTTTTCTAAGAAAGGAAGTATAGACTGAACCGTGACCATCTGGAATTTGGTTTGTTGAACTGATTTGTTCAACTGACTAAGATCCAAAATCGGTCTCCAATCCCGTTTTCTTTGGCACTGAAAAGAATCTTGAGTAAACTCCGGATCCTATCTGGTCTGGTGGGACTGCTTGGATGACTCTTTTGTTGAGCAGTTTTTGAATTTCTAAAACTGCTGCATCCATGTGACTGGGTAGAACATCTGGGATTTTCTTAAAATTTATGTTTTTTTTCTGAAAACAGGCTATTGTAACTTCTGGTTATGATCCTCTGCACCCAACTGCCCATTGTTTTCCTGAGCCAGGCAGATAGGTGCAGGAATAATCATATCCCAGCTGCTGCCTCCAGAGGATGACAATCCAGCCTCCTTTCAGGAGGAAGACCATTGAGGAGTGAAAAGTGTACGCCCACAGCAGAAAGGGTATTTCCATCTTTCTCACATCTGGCAATGGTGTCTTTAACTTTGGGGCGAAAAAGCGGTGTTCCATCAAACGGAGCATTGACAAAAGAAGACTTAAATGACTGAGAATTCACATAAGCATATCCAGGTGTGTCTCCTAATGGCTATGCTAGAACCTGCTGCCCTCATCATCCCTTTGGCTGTGTACACAATAAGCCTCAAGAACAAGTTGTAAACATAATCTAGGGTTGCCAGCTGAGAAGGTACCTTTTCTTTTACCATTTCAGCTACCACTCCTGTCAGAGATCATTCTTTTATAAGATTTCATTGAAGTCTTGTGAAATGTGCCATGTAATTCAAGGACCTTAGTGTGAAGGTTGATGAAGCATACACACTTTCCTGAATCTATCTATCATCCTAGACTCTTTATTAGAAGGATGGATAGTAGGACCTTCATCACCAAGTTCCTTTCTGGTGGCTGCCACTACTACAATGCAATCTACTGGTATTTCTTTCACCCAATGCTGCTGATCCTGAGGAGCTGACAAAATACGGTCTAGTCTCTTTGGGATTGGCTCGATAAAATCAGGTATTTTTCAAGCCCGCTGTGCAATCAATTTAATCAGATTGTCACCAGGTGGCGAGATCCAGAAGGTAGAGGGTCAGGCATGGAAAGCCTCTAGGTATACTAATTCCTTTGAGGAAGGCTGAAGGGAAGTCCAGCCACCCCTCTGCTTTAGGATATCTAGAATGTCTCTGAAGGAGACATCTTCTAGGAGTGATTTTGGGGAACCTTCCCCTTCATTGAAATCAGTATCTTCAGTGAAAGACTCTTCAGGGGAGTCTAAGTGCTTCCTCTTGCACTTCCTCTTCAGGAAGTACCTCTTAGGTGGGATGGACTAGAGAGGTATCTGAAGAGGACATGACCACCATCGTTGGATCCTGAGACATCTGTGCCTGCTGTCCCAGGGTAGAGTCTGGAGGAAGCTCCAGGCGAAGGGAAGGACAGGGTTGTTGGTCCGACAAAAGTGGTGATGAATGTATGCTCACAGTGAACAAGGCCCTCTCCATGGCCTGGAAGGCAGCCCTCCCCCAAAGAGGAATGGGAGCCTGGAACTGAAATAGACCCCTTTGGAACCATGGTCTCATCTCACACTGAGGAGACTGCCTCTGAAGCCGAAGCAGGTGTCGACCTAACATGTGGCAACACTCCTAAGGACATGGACAGCTCCAACAACTCCAGAGTGGAACCATGCCCCCAAGAATGGGCAATGAAGCTGTGACCTGGGGAGGTCTCCAGTTCTGACATAACTGAAGAGCTCAAGGCTGTTTTCTGTGCCAGAGAAGTGGCTCTGATTGGCACAGAGACAGCTGAAACCAGGACTGTTGGTACCGGAAACTCTGATGGCTCAGTTGGAGTCAGAGGAGGAACAATCACTGGAGCTGAGCTAGGTAAAAGTCCAGAGCCAGATAGGCTAGGAACTGTAGAAGTGGACAATCCCCTCACCACCAAGAGCTGATTCACCAGACTCAAAATATCAGATTCCATGAGGGTCTTGGTGGAACGGATTGAAGAGACCATTGGGGATCTGGGTGTCTCCAAGAAAGGGCTTGGAGGTTGATCTACGAAAGGGTACAGTGAGGGAGAATACCTAGTATATAACCTATCTTTAAAGAGGAATTCCTTTGGTTTCAAAGATGTCTGCTATGGAATAGTAGTAGTAGTCAGTGCTAAAGCCGTCGGTGCAGACAGAGGCACTGACACCAAAGTTAAAGTCTTTTCCCCAGTCAGTTCCAATGAAACTATAGGAACGAGGGAAGTCTTAGGCATTTTTAATAATGGTGCCGTAGATATTGTCGGCACTAAGCTGCTCCTTTTCTTTGAATGTCCATTTTTAGATGAGAATTAAAAAGGCCTTTTAGAATGTGTTTGTTTTTTCTCTCAATAAGAGCCTGGTGACTGAAGCCATCAGTGATACAGTCTTCCTGAAGGTGCACCGAGCCCAAACAATACACACATTAGGAGAGTCTGTCTGAGTTATGTAATTTACGATCACACTTCTGGCATCTTTTGAAACCAGAAGTTCCCTTGTTTTTTCCAACCATTATAAATAAATATACAGGCAGAAAAGATGGCAGAAAAAGAAATTAAGATATTACAGTTTAAAGTACCAATTTTTTTTTACAGAAAAATTGAACCAACAATGGCATGAAACATTTACCTAATGGTAAAGAAAAGAAAAGAAAGGAAATGAAGTAAAGCTGCCAACGATGGCACAAAGAATTGCCTTAACAGTAAGAAAGAAAAAATACCAGTGATAAGTACAAAAAAACACTACTCATATTAAGAAATGAAAGCAGTAACAGAGGAGCTGCGTATAAGAAAAAGGAAAGAAGTCACTAAAAATGAGATTTAAAGAGAAATCTTATTTACAACAAAGAAGAATTTGCTTGCTCAAGAGCTGTTTTGATAGACATGTCTGGCACTGAAAGCAGCAAATGAGATCTGAGGTAATCCTGTGAAGAACATTACGGGTAAAGGTTAGCTCAAGTGTTTTGGGGGGCATTAGCTGGAATAATGGCCAAGTCGGTTCCGATATATGGAACCAAACCCACAGTTAAGGGTTATGTGAAGACTAGCAACATCAGATTTTATATTTCCCTCGTTTGAAATATTTGGAAAGAACAATGAAAGATCGATTGGTTGACTGATGATTCAGTAGCCATCTTAAGGAGGAAAGATGGAGTAGTTCTCAGGGATAGCCTGTCTTTCTGCAAAATTAGGTAAGAAGATTTAGAAGATAGGGCATGGAGCTCAGGAATTCTCCTGGCAGAGATGATGACCACTGTAAAAAAAAAAAAAAGAAATTATGTATTCACCATAATATTCCATCTGTGTTGTCAATTTTCATTTTTTCCTCACATATGAGTTCAGATCCGATCCCTTGGATCTGACTCTGCCACTGCAATAGCTCATGGCAACCAAAAATCTCTGTAGCACCCTACCCTACCCATAATGCCTCTCTCCCAGTCACCTCAGATCTTGTTTCTTCATAACAATAGAAAAATGATACAATAGAAAAAAACTTAGTTAAGGCTAAGACCATTCCTGGCTCGTGTAATAGCCAATTATCAAATTTAGGTCAATAATCAAAATTTTGGTCAACTCGCTCATCCAACAAAACAAGAAACAGACAGGGTGATAGTGGGTGGGTTGTTGAGGAAAAAATGAAAATGGATAACACAGATGGAATGTTATGGTGAGTACATAACTATTTTATATGATGTTGTCAGTTTTCATTTTATCCTTACATATGGGACAGAGTCCACAGCTACCTTTTCCCTGGGTGACCTTATGGAAGGATATTCTTCAGAACCATCAAACCAAAGGAGCCCCTACCCTAGAGATCAAGAAAACAACCACAAACGCCTGGTTGTAGTAGCTGAAACAAATGACAGAATCCTCGGCTCGAACTGGAAGAACGTAGTTTATTGCAAACAAGACAAACCACCAATGTTCACAGGTTAAGCACTTTCATCTGATTGTAACCAGACTTCCTCAGAACAACAACAAGGTGGATCTGGATTGTTTAAATAACCTTTTAGGTGCCAAACTCTGAATTGACAATAATAATAATTATTAAACAGATAGTACTCTAAATATATTATAACTACATATAACTGGCTACTTTAAAAATACATATAACTGGCTACTTTAAAAAAACTCACTATAATGAACTCACTCTAATGAAAATGAAAATGATATATGCATTTAAAAATACTATTAAAAACATATGTAATAATGAATCTATATACATATATGTAACTCAAGGTGGATTGTAGCACTCAGATTGACATTCCGAATGGACAGGCACAATGTGTAGATGATGTCAATTTGTTATCTCGTAATAAGGATTTAAACATGAGTAATGTATCAACTAATGAATTTACCTTTGACTTCAGTTTATTCCATGATCGGGATGAAGCGGAAAGATTGGGGGCATGACCTAAACGCCCAATGACTGCCAAAACGTATTCCGCAGCCACTAGGATATAAACGGATAATTTTAAAGGTATTGGTGTTAATTATTCAAGCCCTAATTACAATAAAACAATTAGTAACAATCAATACAAGAAAAATAAAATGTACACTACTGACAGAGTGTTTGGTGGTAATGATAATGACTTTCTGGACCGTTTTTTAAGTGACAACTATGATTTTAACAACAATGATGGTCATACAGAGAATTATGCCATAGAGTGACAAGTTAGTGGAACAAAGTCGTCTATCAAGGACAAGATATACCTTTTGGGAAAGAAATTACTAATTATTAAAAGTTTGAAAATTGATAATGCTTATTTGTCTAAGTGGATAGCTATGCAAATTGTACCCAAAGGATTGAGTTTTTTTAAATTACCTATGGGTATAGAGATAAACAATGAAATTGTAGGCAAATTTAACCAACTATTTGATAGCTATGGTATAGGTTATATGAAGATTATTATTAAGAAAAATGATGAGAAATTATCTGGGTTATTGCAGGAGATTGATATATTGAATAATGAAATTGTTAATAATGAGTCATACTCTCAGTGGATTGATTTGTATGACAAACAGTTTAACCTTGCTGAACAAAAAGCTAAAAGTATTTTTCAAAGAAAATCTCGAAAAATTGCACGTGATGTTGAGCAGTATGTTGATAATAGGGTTTATATATGGCCCAAAGACTATCAGATACCTGGAAGGGACAGGAATCAAAGAAATTTAGAAAGACAGGTAAATAAGTATACTAATTTTCAAGGGGGCAGGTTTTATCCAGCACCAAAAAGTGTATTCACCCCATGGAACAGGAGAATGAGATAAATGAAGCAGAAAATGATACAAGGACAATTCAAGATTTTGGTTTGGATCATGAAATAATTGCTGATACATCTCATCGATCTGAAATGGTTATTGATAAACATGGTGATAAAATTATACATACAAGCAATGGGTTTAAAGTATTTAACTACACTAACATCAGAATTTCCGAGGAGTTTTTTAGGTTATTTACAAAAGGAATGAAATTTATTCCCACTGTTGGATTTAATTTAGTTGATACCATTTTGGAATTGAAATTGTATTGTAGGAGGTTAAATTTAGCTATCCAATTCAAAGATGGCAATTTGGATGTTAATTCATTTGAACATGGTTCATTAAAGAAGAAAAGTACTTATATTCCTTGTACACATCCTGGTGTAGCAAGCTTTGAAAAGATGGCTAGTCAGGATGTTTACAAGTTCAACAAATTATATAAGACTGATAAAAATATCCAACGTTGTATTAATCAAAATTTAACTAAAGGTGAACGTGGATGTTTAGAGGAATTGGTTAAGAACAAAGAGGTTAGGGTAATGAAACCCGATAAGGGGGAGTGGAGTTGTGCTGTATAATAGGATGGATTATATAAATGAGATTTACAATATTTTATA
This sequence comes from Protopterus annectens, assembly GCF_019279795.1. Taxonomy (NCBI): domain Eukaryota; kingdom Metazoa; phylum Chordata; order Ceratodontiformes; family Protopteridae; genus Protopterus; species Protopterus annectens. The sequence continues at coordinate 1,970,518,360 of NC_056728.1, forward strand.
TCATTCAGGCAACTATGAAGCTATATCTTTAAATGAGATCAACATTGGGTATAGACGAATTGATCTTGCCATAGAAGAATATCTAATTGACCATAGGATTACCAATGATACATATCAATTCTTGATGGTGGAATTTCCTATTTTAGCCACTATCATTGGCATCCCTAAAGTACACAAAAATCTCTCTCAACTCCCGTTCAGACCGATAATATCTGGCAGTAGGTCTAAAACATTCCCATTAGGTGTGGCAATTGATAGATGGGTAAAACCGGTGTATAGTAATATCCCACATCTAATCAAGGATTCGTGGATGTTCTTGGGACAGCTCACTCCTAACCTTTGGAGCAGTGATTTGGTTTTCATAACCATCGATGTTAAGGATTTATTTTCCTGTATACCCAAGGACATTGGCTTGGAATATTTTGGCAATAGCCTCAAGAAATATTCTGATATGGAGTGAGACTGAATAAATTTAATTACTGATATGATGGGACTTGTTTTAGATTACAATTATATACATTTTGAAAGTGAATATTTCAGGCAGACTAGAGGTGTAGCGATGGGAGCATCGTGTGCTCCCATTTTCGCTAACTTTGTTATGCTTGAGTGGGAAACGGAATTTTTGTTCAAAAGTGACTACAACAAATATATGGCCTACTATTCTAGATTTTTAGATGATTTATTTGTATTATGGAAAGGCCCTATTGATAAGATAAGAGAATTTGTGGACTACATTAATAATACCACAGATTTTTTAAAATTCACTTATAATTATAGTGATAAAGGAATCCCTATTTAGACACATACATTAGTCATGGTGAGCATGGATTTATATCACAAATTTATAGGAAAGAGACCTTTTCCAATGATTATTTAGAAATTAGTAGCAACCATCCATCTTATATGTTTAAGAATGTTTTTAAGGGACAGTGTATAAGAGCTGCCCGTATGTCATCAACAGCTGAAACTATGAATAAGGAATTGGAATTTATAAAGTCCATGTTTATTGCCAGGGGATACCCTGTTTCACTATTAAGTGATGTAGTCCAGTATGTTGGGAATGAGTGGGGTAAAAAGTATCTTCCCCTACTGGGAAACATATCAGGTAGCTCTTTCAATAATGAAGGAACAACGAAAATTGAACAAAGCAATAGGGTATGTGTTATGATGTATACACCGGTGGTACATTTTATTAAAAATATTATTATGGAAAATTGGAACTTAATAACTGTTGATGATGAATTAACTAAAATTTTGGGTCTACACCCGAAATTTGTATATAAGACCGGACCTAACATCAAAAGGCTTTTGGAATATGGGGCTGATAAATACGTGATTAAGAAGAAAAAAACAGGTACCAAAAAATGCGGTACATGTAATAAGAAGTTATGTACTCACCATAACGTTCCATCTGAGTAGGTATCTTCATTTGTCTGCAACCTTTGGGATACGGATCC
>NC_056728.1:1970520316-1970535316 GCF_019279795.1 Protopterus annectens
CACCAACACTCTGCTATATTCCATTTTTAATACTTTTCCATTCTGCTGCATTTTTGTCAGGGACATTTCTTCCTCCTGGTATGACTGCATCTTTACTAATACAGGTCTTTACTTCTTATATACTCAATTTGTCCTTTCAGGTAACAAATCTTGCTGTGAAATACCAACCCAACTGCTTATTTGTACTTTCATAAAATTAGTAGTCTTTTCTTTCCACTTTCTCTGATACAACAGAAAATTTCAGGTTTTCCTGGTGCGCTGTCTTTCTTACTCTTTTATTGAGAAGTCTCACTCTGATAGCCTTTTCCTTATTTCAGCCTCTGATTTTTGTAGTTTTACCAGTTTAAAATGCTGCGGTGGCGCAGCGGTGGCATTGTTGCCTCACAGCAAGAGGTTCTCCCATTCGATTCTCGGCTTGGGTTGGGAATGCCTTCTGTGTGGAGTCTGCATGTCCTCCCCGCGGTCGAGTGGGCATTCGAAAGACATGTGTTGAATGGGCGTGCCTTCGTTGAAGGTTGGGCATCGGGCTGACAACTCGACACCATAAAAACCAACTGCCAATCATTAGCGGACCGGAGTTCCGCTGTGGCGACCCCTAACCGGGAAAAGCCGAAAGACAAACAAACAAACCAGTTTATGTAAATAATTAGATGTTATGTGATCCTATCTCGCCTACATTCTGTACTGATGGGTTCGGAGCCGATCCTCGGCTCCGACTCGGCACGCTATGCTATAGAGCGAAGTCTCTTATTGGCTGAGCTATTCTATATCCCAGGATGCACCACCACTACTTCCCCAGATCTCGTTTGCCGCTTACAAGCTAGGACGTGGTCTCGAACTTGGCTGAGCTAAGTGCTTTTTTTCTGAGAGTTTTTCTGTCAGGAATTTCTTTAATCTTAACCCAAAAGCTGTTTTAACAGCTATCATTGTGTATAATTGTGTTTTTGTGGAAATTTTGTGTCTGGACAGGGAAAGGTTTCCCTTTAAGTTAGAGGGGCCTTCCCCTCGTTCTTTAGTGAGTCTTTTTGTTGTTTCGGAGAGGTCAAGTACCTGTTTCAGTTAGGGGGTTCTTGGCCCTCCTGTTGGTGTGTTTGTTATTTGTGTATTTTTTTCTTGGGCTTTCGCCTCTCTTGTTGAAAAAAAAAAAAAAAAAAAAAGGAATCTTTTTGTTGTGTAAACCTTTGGTACTGAGTTCCATAGTGTTTTTTCTCTGACAAAGTATAGAGTGTCTACAAGCATTATGTCTAAGGAGCATAGACCCTCAGGATTTAAAAAATGTACAAGACGCAACTACAAAATGTCCATCACGGACGATCACTCCTTATGCGTGTACTGTTTAGGCGCCAAACACCTTCAGGAGTCTTGCAGCGTGTGTCACGCTTTTTCCTCTCGGGTCCTCCAAGAGAGGAAAAATAAATTGATCTTAAAAGGGCTTATCAAACCCTTCTTCGAAGAGGCCTTATCTTCCTCTTCCTCTCCAACTAAGGAAAAGAAATCGTCGGCTCCAACCAGCCCGTCGGAACCGACCACTAAGAAATCTAGGCAGGCTTCTCCATTGGCTCCACGGACTTCAGAGCCGAGGGCGGAACGGTCTGCCTCGATGCCTCCAGCCTCGACCCCTCTGGTTTCGGAGCCGATGGCTGGGGCTTCGAGAGGCGGGTCACCTTCATCAGCTCCACTGATTTTGGAGCCGATGAGGGTTGCCGGCTCAGACTCTTCCCCTTCGGCGCCGAAGCCCTCTTTGGCACCGAGGGAAATTGCTATGGAATCTCCCTCGGCACCGATATTGATCAAGTCTATTCGGAGCCGGTCCCCCAGTCCTTCGGAGCCGATGGAGAAGTCTGCTCGGACCCGGTTGGTCTCCTCCCTATCCTCCAAGATGTCAGATTCGGACATCGACAGGGTGCTCCAAAGACTGTTTCAGTCTCCTGTATTCCAGAAATTAGTTTCGGCTCCAGCCCAATCGGCTTCGGAGCCGATGGCCCACCCTGTAGTTCTGGTTCCTCCTCCAACAGCCTCTGCACCGTTGGAGCCGGTGCTGGTGGAGCCGATGGAGGTTTTCGGGTCGGTTCCGACCCTTACTCCAACCCCGGCTTTCGGGTCGGAGTTCGGTACACGGACCTCCTCGGTCGGCCCCGGGGGTGACGCTTCGGGATCGATGTTTTCGGTTCCGAGCCTTCCTCTCGGTGCGTTGGCTGCGGGGGTGCCATCTTCTGTTGTGGCCCCGGGGGTTGAACCTTCCCAGGACTCTGGCGGTCCGGCCTTCAGGGCCATGAGGAGTGCTTTGGCCAAATCTTCTTTGGCTACCTCCACGGTCTCACCGGCACCTTCCCTACACACAGAGACTGGGTCTTTTGTAGTCCCCCTGTCGCTAGACAGCGGAGCCCCGGGGCCTGAGGTCACCCCCAGTGGGGTTTCCCCCCCTCCTGGAGGTCCCTCTGAAGCTTCTTTGGAAGAACCCCCAAGGAAAAGACTGTGCAAGAGGAAGCACGTCGACTCCCCCGATGAGTCTCTCTCAAACAACGAGGCGGCTGGCATTCCAAACCCCCTTCCGCTGACGAGTCGGTGTTCCTCAAGGCCTTCGGGGCTCAGCCCTCCGCCTCCTGGGTGTCTCCGTCCTTCGACGAGCTCCTAGATTTGATCTGTCGAAGGGCGTGGGAGCATCCAGACTCTGTGGAACCGGTGCCGGCTCGCCCAAATAAATTCTTATCAGCACCCCCAGAGAAGGAGTTTCTGACCAAAGTTGTGGCTGTAGATGCCCTGGTGGTGGCATCTGCTACCCAACAAGATGTAGCAGAGGCTTCGACGTCCATCCATCCTCCTAATAAGGAGTCTAGGAGCATGGACCGGTACGGGAAGCGCACCCTCAGTTCAGCGGCCTTTACCTTAAGGTCCCTGAACTATTTGACGCACTTCACTAGACTTCAGAGGGATCTGATCAAGGAGCTTTCAGATACCCTCTTGGGTAACCTACCTGAGCAGCTGGCCCAGACGGTTGGCTCTCAGTTGGCTACTCTGTCATCGATATCAAACTCGTCCATGAGGCTCATTTCATATGCAGCCGAGGGGGCGAGTAGAGCGGCGGGTACGGGTGTTGCTCTACGGAGGCAAGCCTAGCTCCGCCTGTGTCATTTTGCGGAAGCCTTTAAGTCTTCCTTTGCCGATGCTCCCTTTGATGGGTTCTCTTTGTTTGGACCCAAGGTAAAGGACACATTGACCCGCTGTGAGCAAGAAGGTAAGACTTTGACTGCCGTAGGGGCATGGTTTTCCACTCCCTTTCGGCCTTACCCCAAGGCTAAAAGAGGAGGGAAAATGTGGTTCCGTAAATCCCAGAAGTCTTATCCCTCGCAGCAGGACAATCCCCCTTCTAGAGGCAGAGGAGGGGGAAATTTTTCTGGAAGACGCCGTCCCAGAGGCGGCAGAGGCCCCCACAACACTGGAGACCGCAAGTCCTTTCATGGCTCTTCAGCCTTCCACAATCCCTGAAGGATTGCCCGACTGTGCAGCTCCGGAGCCAGTCGGGGGTCGTTTTTCGAGGCACCTAAAAGCCTGGGAGGGTATCACTCAGGACCGATGGGTGCTTCGAATCATCGCCGGAGGTTACGCCATCCCTTTTTCTCACCCCCCTCCACCGTCCAGGAAAATCCCGGACCCGCCACCCAGTCAACGGGAAATCGCAGCCTTCGAAATCTCAAAGCTGCTTCAAAAAGGAGTCATCCAACCGGTCCCCGCAGACCAGATCGGATTAGGGACTTACTCAAGGTTCTTTTTGGTGCCAAAAAAGACCGGGGACTTGAGGCCCATTTTGGATCTCAGCAACCTAAATCGATCAGTCAAGAAGTCCAAGTTCCGAATGGTCACCTTACAATCCATTCTCCCACTGCTGGAGAAAGGTGTTTGGATGTGCTCCATAGATCTCAAGGACGCCTATTATCACATCCTGATAGATCAGGCGTCCAGGAGACATTTGCGCTTCAGCCTGGGAGACAGTCATTTTCAGTTCTGCGCACTGCCCTTTGGTCTCACCACAGCCCCCAGGGTGTTCACCAACTGTTTGGCGGTCATGACTGCTCACCTGAGGAGTCTAGGATTCCAGGTGTTTCCGTATCTGGACAACTGGCTCCTAACTGCCACCTCCAGGTGTCTACTATTGCAGAACCTAGCAGCCACCATATCACTAGGCACTTCCCTTGGAATCACCTTCAATTGGCCAAAGTCTGTGTTGCTGCCATCTCAGCGCATAAGGTTCATCGGAGTAGAGATAGACTCAAACCAAATGCGGGTCTATCTTCCTACAGAAAGGATACAGACGATACAGGCTCAAGTCCGAGCCTTGCTTCTCAAATCCAAAGCCCCAGCCAGGATGGTCCTGCAGCTATTAGGCTCCATGTCGGCCACTGTTCTCCTAGTCCCCTTAGCAAGATTGCATATGAGAATTCTCCAGTGGCTCCTATCGACCCAGTGGTCCTTTCAGGATCTCCCTCTCAGTCACCTCATACGGATCATGGAAACCTGCAAACGGGACCTCCGCTCGTGGCTGGTGTCCTCCAATCTGGATCAGGGACGACCCTTCGTTCCACCTCCTCCTATGGCCACACTGACGACGGACGCCTCCCAGACGGGGTGGGGGGGGCATTACCTGGGCAGGTCAGTCCAAGGCAATTGGCATTCCGACGAGAGTCTCCTTCACATCAACATTCTAGAAATGAGGGCGGTGCTTCTATCTCTACAAGCCCTCCACGATTACCTCCCTCAGGGCATAATTGCCATTCAGTCCGACAATGTCAGTAGTCTGGTATCTGAACAAGCAGGGAGGGACCAGATCCTACCCCCTTTGCACAGAGGCCATGAGAGTTTGGGAATGGGCAGTGGCGACCAGACGTTTTCTGGTAGCGACTCATATCCCTGGGAGATCCAACGTGATAGCCGACAGACTAAGCAGAACTATTCTCTCTCCTCACGAGTGGTCTCTGAACGATGCAGTGGCAACTCAGATCTTCAGCAGATGGGGAACTCCTTGTTGCGACCTTTTCGCAACCCCGCTGAACGAAGTGCAGAAAATTCTTCTCTCTCACTCCAGCTCGGGAGATTCCCATGGACGCCTTAGCCCATCCTTGGCCCACCGGCTTGCTATACGCCTTCCCTCCGGTTCCCCTCCTTCCCAGAGTGATACAAAAGGCGACTCACTTAGGGAGCAAAATGATTTTAGTTGCCCCTTACTGGCCTCGTCAGGTACGGTTTCCCTATCTTCGGAAGTATGCACTGGACAGTCCATGGTTCCTGGATCAGATCCCGGACCTATTAATTCACCAGTCGGGACAACTCCATCAGTCCCTTCACTCTTTGAAGTTAACAGCTTGGCTCCTCCTCTTCCGACTATAGTCAGGAATCATACTTTAGACCCGGAAGTCATACGTATCTTATCCTCGGCCCACAAGTCTGCCACTAGGAAATTGTATACTAGCAAATGGAAGAGATTTGCTATTTGGGCTCAACTCCAGGGTCTAGATCCCATCACTGTCCCGGTGTCAGAAGTCCTGAAGTTTCTAACTTCCCTATTCAATCAAGGTTCTTCAGTCTCTACCATCAAGGTCCAATTGGCAGCTATTTCCAATTTTCATGAATCTATAAACCCACCTTTGATGAGCAACAGATTGTGTAAAACCTTCATAAAAGGTGCTGCGCTTTTACGACCTCCGATTTCTCATCCTGCTCCTCCGTGGGATCTCGATGTGGTATTACGTGCCTTAACCTCCTCCCCCTTTGAACCGGCAGCAACCTGTGATTTGAAATTTCTTTCTTGGAAAATTTCTGGTCGCGATTACTTCAGCCAGAGGGGTTTCAGAGCTTCAAGCTCTATCTGTCAAACCACCGTACCTGGTTTTTCACAAAGATAGAGTATCCCTCAGGCCTAACCCATCCTTTGTCCCTAAAGTTTGTTCCAGTTTTTGCCTGCAACAGTCATTAGAACTTCCAGTTTTCTTCCCAAAGTACTCAAACATCTTCCACACATTGGATGTTCACAGGCAATTGCGCTTTTATTTAGATAGGACCCAACTAACACGGAAAACAGATCAATTGTCTGTGTCCTTTTCGGACAATAAATTGGGCAAAGCCGTCACAAAGGTCACTATTGCCAAGTGGATCAGGGACTGTATTAGTCAGGATTATTCCTCTTCTAATAAAGAGCTTGCAACCTCTGTCAAAGCTCATTCTACAAGAGCTATGGCTACTTCAATAGCATTCCATTCTAAGCTTGCCATTAGCAACATTTGTGCTGCGGCTACGTGGTCTTCTCTGCACACCTTCATTTCCCACTACAAATTGGATGTGGCATCTCGGGGGCGAGCTTCATTTGGTTCCACAGTTCTCAGGAGTGTTTTCCAGTGAGCCACCCAGGAATCAGGTGCTAGGGACGCTGTCCCATCAGTACAGAATGTAGGCGAGATAGGATCACATAACATCTTTTAGTTATGTACTTACCATAACTTTAGATGTTTGGGATCCATCTACTACATTCCTAATAACCCACCCTCCTTCCCCCTGCCTTGGAGATCAGAAGAGACCGGACGGTCCGAGTACTATCGTTTCATCTTGAAACATCTGGCGATGTTATATAAACAGTTATGTGTGTGTGCATGAGTGCGGACAAACAAGATCTGGGGAAGTAGTGGTGGTGCATCCTGGGATATAGAATAGCTCAGCCAATAAGAGACTTCGCTCTATAGCATAGCGTGCCGAGTCGGAGCCGAGGATCGGCTTCGAACCCATCAGTACAGAATGTAGGCGAGATGGATCCCAAACATCTAAAGTTATGGTAAGTACATAACTAAAAGTTAAATCTTCTATGTTTTCTAGACTTTTTTTTGTGTTACTATACTCCTGTGTTTTTTTTTTTAATCACCTATAAGTACATTAGATTTGTTTTCCTCTAAAATACTGTTAGCCATCTCTTGTACCAGAGCTGAAGTTAGAACTGTTTTTTGCTGATCAGCTGCATGATTCTACCCAGCTAGTATTTTCTTTTCACCTTTTCTGGTTGATTTTCTTTCTGGTTCTCTAAATTTCTTCTTTTCTGGTATTCAGGCAGTGAATCATCATAATTTCAGAGCCAGCTAGAGGTTTTTCAGCTTGGTTTTCAAAGTGAAAGTAAAACAGTACAGAAAGAATCAATTTGATCCAGCCCACATCTGATGAAGTAGTTGGAAACAAAAACGGAGTTTAAATTTCGTTTATGTGTTTTTGCTGCATGGTCGTTGGTGTAAATAAAGTCTGTTTTGCTTATTTTCTTCAGTTCATGTCTTTATGATTTTGCTGTCCAGGGTATTACTTTTGGTTTATTCAGGCAGTGACCTTACTAGTCAGTAAATGAATCTTACTCAAGCTGATATCACTGTTTTTTTTTCAGACTGGGAGTGCTGAAATTAAGCTGTTGATCAGTGTGTAGTAATCTTGAAAGTCGTTCTGATGTTTGTTTTGAACAGATATACAAAGACTTTCTCTGAGGAGAGTAATTCGAGACTGTTGACTGTCTAGGAATTGACCTATGATAAAACCTCTCAACTGTCCCCATTTTGGAGGAACATAACTGTTTTCTGGTCTGATTTACCCTGTCACAGGATGTCTCTGTTGTTGGAAGTATGTCCATACTGTCGGGCTTGATTGGCTCTTCACACAGTTTTATGCACCTCGCCCCTATCACAGGCATGCCTAACCTACCATTTTATGCCTAACCTACAAGGCCAAGGCATTCTCTGATCCAGCCCTGATGGATCTGATGCACATTTGCAAAATAAATAGCTCTAGAATTATCTGATCTAAAGATCTAAACCTTGTTTGTGATACAAACCAAGCAAGTTGTTTTGGCAGGTATGTATCTCAGAGATTAATCATTCTCTGGAACAGATTCCCCATTTATGTGAAACAGAGCTCTTCCCTAAACATATTCAAAAGCAGTTTGAATCAGTGGATGGGAAACTGCAAATTCGCCCGTGGCTTGTCACCTGTTGCCCTTATGGACAGGGACATTTGTAGATGCCCTAAGTTATGTGGATATACCAAAGCCATTCTAGCCCATGGGTGTTGATAATTGGGAACACTGAGGAATGAATGCCTTGGCTGAAAAAGACTCTAGGGCCATTAGCTTAGTAACCCATGATCCTATAAGGCTGTCTAGTACACAGAAAACCAAACTGCATTAGCAAGGTACTAGTGGCACCAAAGAGGACACACATCTTACATCTCCTTTTTTCAGAAGCAAAAATAAATGACATTTGCAATGCAGTTCATTAATGTCTACAGATTTTACAGCATTATTTTGATATGTGTATATATTTTCACCAGTATTGTCACAGTTTTTTAAACAGATGTTTCTATGTAATATCCCCCATTCCTACTGGAAGGTACTGTTTGGGATTCAAGTGTTGTGCTAATTAGGTGTCCAGATTTTTGTCTGAATGTACCTACTTTTCATGGCCTCTTAATTTTCTGTCCTCAGGGCGAGAGGTATACCTTAACTTTGTGTGCTTTGTGATGGAGACAATCTAAAGAAAACAAAGTATAATATTCATTTTGTGACTAAATGATACAGCGCTACTGTTACTGAGTATACTGAATAAGTTTTTGCATTTGCCAGAAAATGTCAGTGGTTGTTTGATTTTGCTTCATGTTTGCTCTGATATATATAAAAGCATATTTATTTACATTATTTTTTTTTATTGAGAAAATGTATTAGATTTTATTTCCATAAACATCCTCAGTATGCTAAATATAGTTCCTGAACTGCATTCCTTACCAGATACTGTTACAGTCACTGAAACATGGATGAAACCTCACGCAAGCGACTCAGAAATCCATTCCCCAGGCTAATGGGGTTCCTATCGCATGATTGAAAATTGTAAATGGCGAATGCGTATTGAGTGAACCCGATTGGTCGAAACGTCACGCGTGTAACATGGAAATCACCGAATATTTTCCCTTTAGTTCAATGCAGTGTGATCTCGGAGTCGGAATATTTAAGTAGTGGGGGTGTGGGGTGTGGGGGGTGCAGGGGGGCTTGCCTCCCTGCCTACAGTGTTTAGGTAAGTATAGTTTTTTACTTTTATTTTTTTTATTATATTTTTGAAATTTCAAACATCGCTCATATGGTGTAGACCATATGGTGTTTGATGTTTGAAACTTTCGAAAATATAATCTAATCTAGACCCCAGGCTATGATATAATCTGAAATGACAAACTACATAAAAAGTAAGTGGTGTGTCCTTTCACTATTCCAGCTCTGTGGTGCTCTAACCTATATATTAAAACCTCACCAAAATACCATCTCTTCTCAGATTAAATAACCAAAAAAAAAAAAAAAAAAAAAAAAAAACCTCTCTTAATAATTGTTATCTGTATTCATGTAGATAATAGTGTTCCAGTTCTGGAATATATCCTACATTGGGTATCTAACACTATCCATAATGTAGCTATAATTTTTAGACATGTCAATACTGATTAGCAAAATGTAACATCAAAGTACCTCACTACTAATATTAACATACATGGCATTACATAGCTTATTATGTCCCACGCTAACTACAACAAGACCAGAAGAGTAGCTCTACTTTAGAATGGGTCATGGTCTCTAATCTAGCAAATACAATTCATCAGGTATCCTGCCAGATTCCCTCAATGAACATCATCCTACACATATTCGCAGACTTATATTCCACCACTCCAAGCAACACCTCAATAGGGAGACCTGCAGCCTTCCCTATCAGCAGTGTGTTCATTGACTCCCTATAATCCTTTAACGCGACCGTTTTCAAAACTCTACCACTCAGCTTTTCTGTGCATATATTCAGCACTATATTTTTGAATACCCTAAACTTCCACAGCCCCCCCTTAAGAAGAAATACTCTGACCATCCATGCCCCCAACTCTCCAATCACAGTAGAAGTCTAATTAACAGCAGAGATAAGGCTTGGAAGGAATGGCAGAAAGACAAAATTTCTCAGACTGTGCAACACTGCAAAGAACTCTGTAGCTGCACTAAAAGACAACTCTATAACGATAAACTACAGTACTACTCTGATTTTCAAAACAATCAAAATACATAATCTTAGAACATTTTGGTCCTCCATGTAAAAAAAAATCTTAAACCTTGGTACTAACAGTGACTATAGCCCTAACAGCTACTATATTTAACACCTACTTCATGGACTGTATAGGTGTCGTTACCTCAACCTACTCTCAAGTTTTCTCAAAATCAGTGCCTCCTTCCTTATCAAACAGACCCTCTTCTCATTAAAACCAGTGACTGCCTCATACATTAAGACATCTGCTATACAGACATAAGCCATGCTCACCCTCTACAAACAGTTTCTATTTAAAATACGTTAAAAGCCAATGTTGTCTTTTTTTGTCAGTTCAGACCTGTGGGTTGTTGGATCTCACAGGATCTGACTTCTGTGCCAGTCTCGGAAGTTATCGAAGCCAGACCTCTGACTCGTCCCCTACCCATAATTCCATAGATTGCTACTCAGATCTCTTTTGCCGCTCGAGCAGTTTGGATGTTTGCAGAGAGCTCTCCAATTCACAATAGGTTAAAATACTTATATCTGATGCTGTCCGTGTCATTATTGATCACGGGTGGGTCAGAGGACAGCTCCGGAGCTCAAGCTCCCCCCTTTCCCAAGATTCCTTGCTACCCACAACCCTCAGATCTTGTTTGCCACTAGTCCATTTGGATGTGCTTCCTGCAGCTCAAGCCTTCAATTTCAGATAAGTATCTTTTCTCTTTTTTTTCTGGAGTTTTTCCTCTCCGGTCTAACCTATTATGTGAAAGGGTTCAATCTCGCCGTTTGTTCTTACACATGGGTTCGGAGCCGATCCTCGGCTCCGAGTCGGCCGCATCGCAAAGCTCTGCATCTTAGAGAAGCTCGAGACCAGACTATTTCCCATAATCCTCCCTGCTATTCCCCAGATCTAGTTTGCCGCTGCAACAGATCGGTCGAGGAGAGCTCGGGCCAGAGAGTAATTTAGTTTATCGATTCAGATAAGCAATTTTTTTTTGGGAAAAACTTTAACTTTAACCTTAGATAGATAATGTAGAGAGTGTGTGTGTGTGTTTTTTGATATATATATCCTATATATATAGATATATATATATATATATATATATATATATATATATATATATATATATATATATATTAGATACATAGGTTTTGGGCTTCGGCCTACTTGTTTTCTGTCAGAACTCTGACTTTGTTCTACTAGTGTGTTTATTATAGGCTTGTAGTATACTGCTTATTATTATATATAGTTATTGTTGGCTAGTTTTCTATTCATATTATTTTATCACTGTTTTAGTGTTTTGACTTGACTGTACCATGTCGGAGAAAGCCAAATCCGTCTTTAAGAGGTGTCAGTGTGGACAGAAAATATCCATCACTGACAGTCACGCTTCCTGCGTCTACTGCCTTGGCCCTCTCCATTTGCAAGAGGATTGCTCCATCTGCCATTCCTTCAGTGGGAGGGTCATGACAGAGAGGCGCAGGAAGCTTATTGACAGGGGTTTACTTAAACCTGACTTCCAGGAGGCCTTGGAGAAGTCCGACCAGGCTTCTAAGTCTTCGAAGGGGTCAAAGATGTCGGAGCCCATGTTATCGGCTCCGAGCTCATCTTCCAAGATTCGTTCACCGGTTCCACAGACCTCGGGGCCAAGTATCGAATGGTTATCTTTCACCAAGCCCCAGGTCTTGGAACCGGTGTCGGAGCTGCCTCCACTGTCGATTCTTCAGTCGGTGCTGTCTTCGGCCCCTTCGATCCGGTCTTCCAGACCATTATCAGATACTGATGTGGATCGTGTCATGCAGAAACTAATGGAAAACACGGCCCTATCCAAGCTGATCGCGGTTTCGTCCCAGTTGGTGTCGAAACTAGAAGGCCTCCCCGTGTCTCCAACAGGTCCTCCTTCAAGACTCATCCAGTCTTCGGAGCCGGGAGAGGACGAACCGATGATAGTGGAGCCCTTGGTGCTGAACCCGTCCATTGCACGATCGGCACCATTGACTTCGACTCCTTCGGAGCCCATAGGGGAGTCGCGGAGCCGACAATCTCTCCTTGGTTCCGGGACCGAGAGTCGTACCGATTTTTCGGTGCTGACTCTCCCTCTCGGGGCCTCGGCGCAGATTGGTTCGGCTCCGTCCTCGGGGTCGGAGCCCACGGTTCCGGTGTCGGGGATGCTTTTGCGTTCTTCGGAACCAGAGGAGTCCTCAGCCCAGGGCTCGGGGGCTTTCGACCTTATGAGGAAGGTATTGTCTGCACAGACAACTACTTCATCAGAGGCGTCTTCTCCTTCCCCTAAAGGGCCGCTTTCTGTTTCTGCTCCCACAATTCACCCTAAGCGTAGAGCCCCATTGCCTCAGCCAGCCCCAGAGGGTGCTCCCTGTTCCTCGGAGGCCTCACCAGATGCCCCCTCTGATGAGGTTCCGAAGAAGAGATTGTGCAAGAGGAGGCACATTGATTCCCCACAGGAATCTCTAACGTCTGACACCGATTTGGATGAGGCAGGGGGGTCCCCATGGTCCCCCTCTGAGGATGTGTCATTTGCAGACATCCTGGAGATTTTGAAACAGCGGGGTGATTGGCAGTCCCTAGCCCCCACTGAGGACGAGTCGGTGTTGCTGAAGGCTTTTGGGGCTCAACCTTCTACCTCCTGGGTGACCCCGCCCTTCAATGAATTGATGGACTTGATTGCTCAAAGGGCGTGGGAAATACCAGACACAGTGGAACGGGTCCCCCAAAAAACGAACAAATTTATCACTGCCCCCCAAGATAAAGCCTATCTCACTAAAGGAATTCCAGTCGATGCTATGGTGGTGGCGGCAGCCACAAAGAAGGAAATGTCTGAGTCTTCCTCTTCTGTTCATCCTCCTAATAAGGATTCTAGGACTATGGACAGATATGGGAAGCGCGTTTTTAGTTCAGCGACTTTTTCCATGTGTTCGCTAAACTATTTGACACATTTTACACGTCTGCAGAGGGATCTCATTAAGGAACTGGGAGATACCCTCCAGGGTAACACAGATGCTGCTGTCTCAGATAAGGTGATGGCACAACTCAACACCCTTACTTCAACAGCAAACTCATCCATAAGGCTCATCTCATATGCGGCCGAAGGATCGAGTAGAGCTGCAGCTTCAGCGATTGCTCTCCATAGACAATCCTGGATGCGGCTGTGCTCCTTTGCGGAAGCCTTCAAGTCTTCCTTTGCCAATGCCCCCTTTGATGGTGCCACACTCTTTGGGCCCAAAGTAAAGGAGACTCTAACTTGGTATGAGCAAGGGGGAAAGACCCTGTCTGCTGTTGGGGTCCATTTTTCCGCTCCAACTAGACCGTATCCCAAAGGACAACGAGGCGGAAAAATGTGGTTCCGTAAGACTCAGGGATCTTTCCAAGCCACACAGGGTGATGCCCCCTCCAGAGGCAGAGGAGGGGGAAGAAATGGAAGACGCCGCCCTGGCGGCAGAGGGGGTCCACAAAATCAGGGCGACAGGGATACAGTCTCTGGGAAGCCCTTCCAGCACTCCTGAATGGAGGCCTGACTGTCCTACTCTGGAGGCAGTCGGGGATCATTTGGCTTTATACCCACAGGCCTGGCTAAATCTTACCTTGGATTCTTGGGTAAAAAACATAGTAACCAGAGGATACATAATTCCCTTTACTTCCGCCCTACCTCATCAAAAGAGATTTCCAGATGTGCCACCCCATCTGCGAGATCCAGCAGCTGTAGAAATTTCAAAGCTGCTCAAAAAAAAAAGAGTCATCTAGCCAGTCCCGGTGGACCAAAGAGGATCCGGAACTTACTCAAGGTTCTTTTTAGTTCCAAAGAAGACAGGGGACTGGAGACCGATTTTGGATCTCAGCAATCTCAACACCTTCGTAAGGAAGGAGAAGTTCCGGATGGTCACGCTACAGTCGATCCTTCCCTTCTTACAGAAGGATGATTGGATGTACTACCACATCAAAATGGCCAGGCTGTCCAGATATCATCTGCGCTTCCGGCCGGGAGCCAGTCATTTTCAATTTCGAGCTCTGCCCTTTGGACTCACCTCAGCCCCCAGGGTATTCACCAAATGCATGGCAGTAGTGGCGTCTCACTTGAGACGACAAGGCTTCCGAGTGTTTCCGTATTTGGACGACTGGCTCCTCATCACCACCACCAAGCATCGTCTTGTACAAGCCAGAGACTACACAGTCGACCTTTGTTCCCACTTAGGAATTTCAATCAGTTTCGAAAAATCTGCCTTATCGCCCTCACAGCATATCTCATTCATCGGAGCAGACCTAGATACACGGTTAACACTATTAAAGCTTCCTCCACTAGGGGCGTCAGCCCTCAAAGAACAGGTTCTTCTTCTTCTTCAGAACAGGAAAGCCCCGGCCAAGCTAGTGTTAAAGGTTCTGGG
The DNA here is from genome assembly GCF_019279795.1 of Protopterus annectens. Taxonomy (NCBI): domain Eukaryota; kingdom Metazoa; phylum Chordata; order Ceratodontiformes; family Protopteridae; genus Protopterus; species Protopterus annectens. The sequence continues at coordinate 1,970,534,773 of NC_056728.1, forward strand.
ACTAATGGCAGCATCTCTGATCGCAGTTCCCATGGGGAGATTGCACATGAGGGTCCTCCAATGGCTGCTTTTCACACAATGGTCGTTTCAGCAGCTACCCTTATCGCACGAGATACTAATAACAAACTCTTGCAAACGAGATCTTTCATGGTGGGTAAACAATCAGGATCTCACAATGGGTCGCCCGTTTGTCCTACCCAACCCGACGGCCACAATAACCACGGACGCTTCTCTGATAGGGTGGGGGGGACTTTTTCAGGGAAGAACAGTCCAAGGGGAATGGTCCAACATGGAGTACAACCTGCACATAAATGTTCTGGAGTTGAGGGTGGTGTTCCTAGCGTTGCAACACTTCCAAGCTCTCTTACCTCTGGGAACAGTGGCAGTTCAGACGGACAACATGTCTGTGGTCTGGTACATAAACAAGCAAGGGGGAACCAGGTCTTACCCATTATGCAGACAGGCCATGAGAATTTGGCAATGGGCAGAGTCCACGGGTCGCTTTCTAGTGGCAACACACATCCCGGGGTCATCCAACGTCATT
>NC_056728.1:1970540316-1970658398 GCF_019279795.1 Protopterus annectens
ATAGGTAGTCCTTAAAATTTGCTGTGTTGTTAGACTATTTTTACAAGTTATTGGTCAAGTTAGTTACTTGTTTTAGACATGGCAGACAAAGCTAAGTCTGGATTCAAAAGATGTCAGTGTGGACAGAAAATATCCATCACAGACAATCATGATTCCTGCGTCTACTGTCTTGGCCCTCTCCACCTGCAGGAGGACTGTTCTATTTGTCACTCCTTCAGTGGAAGGGTCATGATGGAAAGGCACAGGAAGTTAATCGAAAGGGGCTTGCTAAAGCCAGACTTTCAAGAAGCCTTGGAGAAGAAGGCTGATCAGGTGCAGAAGTCTTTGAAGGTATCGGAGCCCAGATCATCGGCTCCAAGCACTTCTACTAAGGTTCGGTCGCTGGCTCCACAGACCTCGGGGCTGAGCATCGAGCGATTATCTCTGATCAAGGCCCAGGTCTTGGAGCCGGTGTCGGAGGTGCCTCCATCCTCGATCCTTCGTTTGGTGGCATCTTTTGCCCCTTCGACCCATTCTTCCAGGCCATTATCTGACACCGACGTGGATCAAGTGGTACAGAAGCTCATGGAGAACATGGCTCTTTCCAAACTCATTGCGGTTTCATCCCAGTTGGTATCAAAACTTGAAGCCCTCTCTGTGTCTCCGACAGATCCTCCTTCGAGACCCATTGAGTCCTCGGAGCCGGGAGAAGAGGAACCGATGATTGTTGAGCCCTCGGTGCTGAAGCCTTCTTTAGTGCGATCGGCACCACTGACCTCCACTCCCTCAGGGCCCATCGAGGAGTGGCGGAGCCGACGGTCTCTCCTCGGTTCCAAGGCGGAGAGTCGAACTTAACTCTCAGTTCCCACTCTTCCCCTCGGAGCCTTGGCACAGATTAGCTCAGCTCCGTCCTCAGGATTGGAGCCCGTGGTCCAGGTTTCGGGGAAACTACCGTGCTCTTTGAATCCGGTGGGGTCCTCAGCCCGGGGCTCCGGTGCCTTCGACGTCATGAGGAAGGTCTTGTCTGAAAAGTCATTTACTTCATCGGAGTCATCTTCTCCTTCCCCCAAAGGGCCACGTTCTGTTTCTGTACCCTCGATCCCTGCCAAGCGTAGAGACCCAATGCCTCAGCCAGCCCCAGAGGGTGTTCCCTGTTCCTCAGAAGCTTCACCAGATGACCCCTCTGATGAAGTCCCGAGGAAGAGATTATGCAAGAGGAGGCACATTGATTCCCCACAGGAATCATTGACATCGGACACCGATTTGGATGAGTCAGAGGGGTCCCCATGGTCCCCCTCTGAGGATGTCTCATTTGCTGACATCCTGGAGATATTGAAGCAGAGGGGTGATTGGCAGACTCTCGCCCCCACTGAGGACGAATCGGTGTTGCTGAAGGCATTTGGGGCTCAACCTTCTACCTCCTGGGTGACACCTCCCTTCAATGAGTTAATGGACCTAATAGCTCGAAGGGCGTGGGAGACTCCAGATTCAGTGGAACCAGTCCCTCGGAGGCCAAATATATATATCACTGCCCCCAGGACAAGACTTATCTTACTAAAGGAGTCCCAGTTGATGCTATGGTGGTAGCTGCAGCCACGAAGAAGGAAATGTCCGAGGCATCTTCCTCTGTCCATCCTCCTAACAAGGATTCTAGGACTATGGACAGGTATGGGAAGCGTGTTTTCAGTTCAGTGACTTTTTCCATATGTTTGCTGAACTACCTTACGCACTTTACGCGTCTTCAGAGAAATCTCCTTAAGGAGCTAGGAGATACTCTCCAGGGTAACACAGATGCTGCTGTCTCGGAAAAGGTAACAGCACAGCTTAACACCCTCACTTCGATAGTGAACTCGCCAATGAGGCTCATTTCATATGCGGCCGAAGGTTCGAGTAGGGCTGCAGCTTCAGTGATCGCTCTGTGGAGACAATCCTGGATGCACCTGTGCTCCTTTGCGGAAGCCTTCAAGTCTTCCTTTACCAATGCCCCTTTTGATGGTGCCACCCTGTTTGGACCCACAGTAAAGGAGACTCTCACTCGGTGTGAGCAAGAAGGTAAGACCCTGTCTGACATAGGGGTCCGTTTTTCCGCCCCAACCAGACCGCACCCCAAAGGGGAAAGAGGCAGAAAAATGTGGTTCCGAAAGACTCAGGGATCTTTCCAGTCCACACAGAGTGATGCCCCCTCCAGAGGCAGAGGAGGGGGGAGAAATGGAAGACACCGCCCAGGTGGCAGAGGGGGTCCGCAGAACCAGGGCGACAGGGATAGCGTCCCTGGGAAACCCTTGCAGCACTCCTGAGTGGAGGCCTGACTGTCCTGCTCTGGAGGCAGTCGGGGGTCGCTTGGCTTTATACCCAGAGGCCTGGCTAAATCTCACTATAGATTCTTGGGTAAAAGCATAATAACCAGAGGATACAACATCCCATTTGTAACCATTCCCCCTGATCAAAAGAGATTTCCAGATGTTCCACCCAATCTGCGAGATTAAGCAGCCATAGAAATAAGAAAGCTGCTCGAAAAAAGAGTCATCCAACCAGTCCCGGCGGACCGGATAGGATCCGGAACTTACTCAAGGTTCTTTTTAGTTCCAAAGAGAACAGGGGATTGGAGGCCAATATTGGACCTCAGCAAACTCAACACCTTCGTAAAGAAGGAAAAATTCTGGATGGTCACGCTACAATCAATCCTTCCCTTTCTACAGAAGGGCGATTGGATGTGCTCTATAGATCTCAGGGATGCGTACTACACATCAAAATCGCCAGAGCATCCAGAGATCACCTGCGCTTCCGGCTGGGAGCCAGTCATTTCCAATTTCGAGCTCTGCCCTTTGGTCTCACCTTAGCCCCCAGGGTGTTCACCAAATGCATGGTAGTAGTGGCGTCTCACCTGAGGCGGCTAGGATTCCGGATGTTTCTGTATCTGGACGACTGGCTCCTCACTGCCACCACCAAGCATCGTCTTGTACAAGCCAGGGACTACACAATCAACCTTTGTTCCTGTTTAGGAATCTCAGTCAACTTCGAAAAATCTGCCTTATTGCCCTCACAGCATGTCTCATTCATAGGGGTGGAGCTGGATACTACTACAGCTCTGATCAAGTTCCCCCAGATAAGAGTGTCAGCCCTCAGGGATCAGGTCACGATTCTTCTTCGGAACAAGAAAGTTTCTGCTGCGCAAGTGCTGATAGCCCTGGGCATGATGGCAGCTACCCTTATTGCAGTTCCTCTGGGCAGGATGCACATGAGGGTCCTCCAGTGGCTGCTCTTCGCACAGTGGTCTTTCCAACAACTTCCTTTGTCACACGACATCTCGATCACAGAATCTTGCAAACGGGATCTTCGGTGGTGGTTGAACAGCCAAGATCTAACGATAGGTCGCACATTTGTACTACCCAGACCTACAGCCACAATAACCATGGACGCTTCCCTGATGGGGTGGGGGGACTTTTTCAGGGGAGAATGGTCCAAGGAGAATGGTCCAAGATGGAGTACAATCTGCACATCAATGTCCTGGAGTTGAGAGCAGTGTTTCTAGCATTGCAACACTTTCACAAATCCCTACCTCTAGGAACAGTGGCAGTTCGGACGGACAATATGTCAATGGTCTGGTACATAAACAAACAGGGTGGAACCAGGTCTTACCCATTATGCAGAGAGGCCCTGAGAATTTGGCAATGGGCTGCATCCACAGGCCGCTTTCTGATAGCAATGCACATCCCGGGGTTATCTAACATCATTGCGGACAGGTAGAGCAGAGCCATCCTGTTGCCACACAAGTGGTCCCTCAAAAATCAAGTGGTGGAGAGGATTTTCCGCAGATGGGGCCAGCCTTGCTGCGATCTTTTTGCATCCCCCTTAAATGCCAAATGCAGAAGCTACTTTGCCCTACTTCCTCCTCTGGGGGTGCCCCCAGGGATGCACTGGTGCACGATTGGTCCCCGGGTCTCCTATATGCATTTCCTCCTGTTCCTTTGATACCCAAATTCCTACAGAAAGCCAGGAGTCTGAAAAGGACGATCATTCTAATAGCACCATTCTGGCCTTGACAGATCTGGTTTCCCTTTCTTCGAACCCACCAGATAGAGGAACCATGGATTCTGGACCCAGTGCCAGACTTATTGACTCACTCGTCGGGAGTTCCTCATCCATCTCTTCAGTCCCTCAAACTGACAGCTTGGCTGCTCCGCTTTCCAATTTAGAAAGGTCGGATGTTTTGTCCCCAGCAGTACAGCACATTCTAGTTTCTTCCCACAAAGCTTCCACCAGGAAACTATACAGGAGCAAATGGAAACGTTTTGCATGTTGGGCATCAGGGCAAGGTATAGATCCCTTGGTGGCCCCAGTACACAAATTCTTGGAATTTTTATCTACACTCTTTCAAGAAGGGGCCTTTACATCCACGATAAGAGAACAGTTAGCTGCCATATCTAACTTTCATGTAGGTGAAGGGGGCTCTACAGTTATGTCCCACAGACTTTGTAGAGCTTTCATGAAGGGTACCTTTCACCTCCATCCACCCATTCGAGATCCGTTTTTTCCATGGAACTTGAATTTGATGTTATCCCAACTTATGTTACCACCCTTCGAACCAGCTTCAACGTGTCCACTTAAGTATTTGTCTTGGAAGACTCTTTTTCTTATTGCTGTCACTTCAGCTCGTAGAATATCAGAGCTTCAGGCCTTGTCCGTTAGGCCACCATACATGGTTTTCCATCCAGACAGAGTCTCCTTGCGTACTAATCCATCATTCCTCCCGAAGGTATGTTCTGTGCTTAATATCAATCAATCTATAGAGCTTCCCACCTTTTTCAAAAACCATTCGAACAAGTTGGAATACATGCTGCACAAATTGGATGTACATAGGCAGCTGAGATTTTATCTGGACAGAACAAAGGATTGCAGGAAATCGGATCGACTGTTTGTTTCATTCGCAGATAATAAGAAGGGCATGGCAGTAACAAAATGCACGTTATCCGAATGGCTTTCGGAGTGCATAAATTTTGTCTATTCAGCTTCAAAACAGCCACTTCCGTTCAAGCCTAAGGCTCATTCTACTAGGGCCATTTCTACTTCTCTAGCCCATGCCGCTCGTCTACCATTGGATACTATTTGTGCGGCGTCGACGTGGGCTAGGCCTCATACGTTTTTTACTCACTACAAAGTGGACAGGACCTCCAAGGACAGGGCATCCTTTGGTTCCACTGTTCTCAGGAACGTTCTTCCATGAGTAACCCAGGGTAACGGAGCTAGGGACGTTACCCGTGTGTAAGAACAAATGGAGAGATCGAACAATTTCACATAAAGAAGTTATGTTCTTACCATAACGTTCCATACGAATTGTTCATCTCGCCTTTGTTCTTACATCCCCTCCCTCCTTCCCCCACCACGTTCTGGAAGAACGGGTATGACTAGAGTCTGGTTGGTCTTCTCGGGGTTATCTACACTACCTAGTAATTGGTAGGTGACACATTAGGTATACACCTATCTGTATTTAGTTCAGATGTTTCAGGTTCAACTGTGTGATTGCGTGAGCGTTAGACGCAGTGGTTAGTAGTGCATTCTGGATTCTCGCAAACTAGATCTGAGGGATAGCAGAGGAGAATCATGGGATATAGACTGTGCCTCGAGCTTCTCTTAGATGCAGAGCTTGTGATGTGGCTGACTCTCGGCTCCGAACCCCTGTGTAAGAACAAAGACGAGATGAACAATTCACATGGAACGTTATGGTAAGAACATAACTTCTTTTTTCAATGGGTCAACTCTGTTTGGCCCTTCAGTCAAAGAAACTTTAACCCGTAGTGAGCAGGATGGAAAGACTCTATCCACAGTCAAGATCAAGTTCTCTACTCTCCAAAGATCCTTTTCCAAAAATCAGAAGGGTAGTAAGAAACTGTGGTTGTACAGGTCTCAGTCTTCCTTCTAGGATGCTCCACAAAAAACCTATTCCTCTGGCCGTGGAAGGGGGTTTGACAGCAGATGTTGCCCCAGAGGCAGAGGGGGCCCACAGAACCAGGGCTCCTGAGAACCCTTCTCAGAGAAGCCCCCTCAGTGCTCCTGAAGTGCTGCCTGACTGTCTTGCCCTGGAGGCAGTCGGGGGGGGGTCATCTCTCCCTCCACCCATTAGCCTGGACAAGTATTACCTCAGATCAGTGGGTGTTAAAGATTATTTCCAGGGGTCACTTCATGCCCTTTTTTCAACCCCCTTCAATTCAAAATTCTCTCCCCGATGTCCCACCCCACCAAAGATAGTTGGCCATCTCAAGGTCCAAGACCTTCTAAAAAAAGAGCCATCCAAGACGTCCCTACAGAATAGCGAGGGTCCAGAAAGACAGGAACCTGCATCCTATTATGGATCTCAGCGAATTGAACCTGTCGATCAAGAAGTCCAAGTTCCGGATCGTCACTGTTCAGTCCATTCTGCCTCTTCTGCGCAAGGATGACTGGATGTGCTCGGTGGATCTCAAGGACGTGTACTATCATATCAAAATCGACAAACGATCCAGGAGATACCTGCACTTTTGGCTAGAGGCCAATCACTACCAGTTCAGAGCCCTGCTATTTGGACTCACCACACCCCTCCCAGGTGTTTACCAAATGCATGGCAGTGGTGGCAGCTCATCTCTGGCTGCAAGGATTCCTGGACTTCCCGTACCTGGATGACTGATTCCTCATGGCCCCCACGAGGCATCAACTTACTATGGCCACCGACTATACCCTCAACCTCTTTCAGGATCTAGGCATCACAGTCAACTTGCCCAAAACCTGTCTTTCCCTGTGTCACAGCATAGAGTTTATTGGGGGTTCTTCTGGACACAGTGTCAGAGATTGCAGCACTTCCTGTCCACAGAGTTCAAATAATTTGGGACCAGGTCCATCAGCTGCTGACTCTAAATCATCCCACGGCCCACTTTGTCTTGCAGGCACTAGGCTCTATGGTGGCTATTCAGTTAATACCTCTTGCCAGATATCACATGTGGGTTCTGCAGTGGACCCTGGTGGTTCAATGGTCCGCTCAGTTTCACCCCATATACATTACCATCAGGATCTCTCAGGTGTGCAGAAGTCACATTGCATGGTGGCTTCAAACACAGGATTTCATTATAGGCAGACCCTTCTGTCTTCTTCAACCCAAGGCCACAGTGACCATGGATGCCTCCCTGTTCAGGTGGAGGGGGGCATTTTCGGGGAAGGGCTGTTCAAGGCACATGGTCCCCCATAGAAACCAAAACATCTTGGAGATGAGAACAGTTCTTCTAATGTTGCAAGCCTTTCTGGACTGTCTCCCTCTTGGGACTATGGCAGTTCAAATGGACAACATAGCAGTGGTCTGGTACATCAACAAGCAGGGGAGGACATGGTCTTATCCCCTGTGCAGAGAGGCCATGAAAGTATGGGAATGGGTGATGTCTTCCAGGCACTTTCTTCTTGCAATGCACATCCCCAGCAATTCCATCAGGTTAGCCGACAAACTCAGCAGATCTATCCTGTGTCCTCATGAGTGGGGCCTGAATCCGTCAGTGGCATGTCGGACATGCGACCTTTGGGGTATTCTTTGCTGCGATCTTTTTGCCCCCCCCCGATCAACCACAAATACAGCAATTACTTTGCCCTGAAGGGATGCTCTGGTTCTCGATTGGCCGTTGGGACTTCTATACACTTACTCCCCAACTCCCTTCATTCCCAAAGTCTTGCAGAAAGCCCATCGCCTGAAGACTCCTCTCATCCTCATTGCCCCCTTTTGGCCTCATCAGGCATGGTTCTCCTTGCTTTGGTCTCATCTGAAATATCCTCCCTGGATATTGGACCCCACCCTGGATCTCACTTCCCACCCTTGGGGGCTTCCTCTTCCCAGTCTCCAGTCTCTTCGTCTAACCGCATGGTTCCTCCATTCCAGTAATCCTTTCCCAGTCCAGGCTTCCCTCTGCAGTTAACAGTATTATCTTAGCCTCTCAGAAACTGTCTACCAAGAAAGTGTATTCCAGTAAATGCAAGAGATTTTCTATTTGGGCCAGACAACAGAATCAAGACCATTTTTCAGCCCCTATTCCTGACATTCTGTTGTTCTTGGTCTCTCTTTTTAATGAAGGGGCTCGTTTCTCCACAATTAAACTCCAGTTGGCGGCCATCTCTAATTTCCATTTAAATGAAAGTTCCACCTTTTCTTCCAGACTGTGCAAGGCCTTTGTCAAAGGGATCTTTCTTCTCAGACCTACAATCAGAGATCCCTCCACACCATGGGATCTAACTCTGGTGTGGCAGTCTTTGACACAAAAGCCTTTCGAGCCTGCACCATCTTGTGACTTAAATTCCTGTCCAGAAAGACGACCTTCTTGGTGAATATTACTTCTGCCAGGAGAGTTTCCGAGTTGCAGGCTCTCAGCATTAAGCCCCATTTCATGGTCTTCCACAAGGATAGGGTATCTCTCAGGACTAATCCTTTTTTCGCCCCTAAGATAGCTTCGGAGACCAATCTTAACCAATTTATTCAGCTTCCTTTGTTCTTCCCCAATTACTCTAATAAAGAGGAGTATACCTTGCGTTGTTTGGACATCCATAGACATTTACGTTTTTATCTTAAGAGGACTGAAGAATTTTGGAAGTTGCATCAGCTCTTTCTAGCCTTCTCTCAGGCCAGAAAAGGTCTGGCAGTTACCGAGGTATCGATTTCCCATTGGAACGCCAGCTGTATTTATGATATCAGGCACATGGAATTTTTCAGACCAGTTAAAGCTCACTCTCCTAGGTCGATAGCCACATCTTCTGCCTTCTTGGCTAAGCTTTCTTTGGATGAGATTTGCACTGCTGCTACTTGGTCTAATCCCCACACACTTGTTACACATTATAAGTTGGATTTGGTGCCTAGGAACAAGGCTTCCTTTGTTTCTTCTGTGCTCTGGCATATCCTTTCCTGAGGCCTTCCAGGGTTCACAGTAGCTGGGGACTCTGACCCATCCATGATGAATAATGACAAGGATAGCATCAGACAGAGTTATGTATCTACCATAACTTGGAATCTGTGCTATCCAGTGTCGTTATTCGTCACGTTCCCACCCTCCTTCTCCCTTCCTTCTGGAGATTTGGTGGATAATGGATGGATGTATCTGTAGCTACTTACTGTACAATTTCTTGTACCCACTCTCTGTGTTTAATAATCCTTCCATCACTCTCTGACTAATATCGTCTACTCTCTCCCAGTTTGCCTCCATTTCTCCTAAAACTATACTATTCACTTTCTGCTCACATTCTGTCTCTTTGGGTTCCTATCACCTGATTGAACATTTAGGTTATCAAATATCTAAAGGTAGATCTGGTAATAGCGAAAGCAAAAAACCACGTACGGCTGATGTTATGTGATCCTATCTCGCCTACATTCTGTACTGATGGGTTCGGAGCCGATCCTCGGCTCCGACTCGGCACGCTATACTATAGAGCGAAGTCTCTAATTGGCTGAGCTATTCTACATCCCAGGATGCACCACCACTACTTCCCCAGATCTCGTTTGCCTCTTGACAGCAATAGACGTGGTCTCGACTTGGCTGGGCTAAGTACTCTTTACTGACAAGTTTTCTGTCAGAAATTCTCTAATTTTTCACCCAAAAGCTGTTTTAACAGCTACTTATCACTTGTTGAGTGTTTTGTTGTAAAAAAGTTGTGTGTTTTTTCTTGGCGGTAGGTTCCCGCTTTAACTGGTGGGGGTTCCCTCTCGCTCTTCTTCTGGCTTTGTTCAGGCCTTGCTGTTTAAAGAAATTGTTGTAAAATTGTTGTAAAATTGTTGTAATTGTTTTGTGTGGTTTTGTTTCTCTAAGGTCCCGTTTTAGTTAGAGGGGCCTTGCCCTCGTGCTCTGTCAGAGTGTAGTTATAGTTCCCTTGGTCTATCCTGCTTAAGTTAGAGGGATTTGGCTTGTGTGTTTAATTTTTGTCCCTAGTTGGTTTTTGGTTGCTTGCTAGTGATGTCGAAGGAACACAGACCTTCGGGTTTTAAAAAATGTACCAAGTGTGGGTACAAAATGTCGATAACGGATGATCACTCTCTGTGTGTTTATTGCTTAGGGCCTAAGCACCTTCAAGAGTCGTGTAGTGTATGCCATGCTTTTTCCTCCCGTGTCCTCCAAGAGAGGAAAAACAAATTGATACTGAAAGGGATGATCTCCCCTTCCTTTGAGGAGGCTTTATCTTCTTCCCCCTTTCCCTCCAGGAAGAAGAAGTCTTCGGCTCCGACCAGTCCGTCGGAGCCGACAGCTAAGAAATCAAGGCAGGCTTCTCCGTCGGCTCCACGGATTTTGGAGCCGAGGTCGGAACGGTCTGCCTCGGTGCCTCCAGCCTCGACTCCTCTGTCCTCGGAGCCGAGAGCTCGAGCATCGAGAGGTGGGTCACCTTCTTCGGCTCCAATGATTTCGGAGCCGAGAAAGGTCACACACTCAGACTCTTCTACCTCGGCGCCAAAGTCCCCGTCGGCTCAGAGGGAAATTGCTGTACTGGCGGAATCTCCCTCGGCACCGATAATACTTGAGACTATTCGGAGCCGGTCCCCCAGTCTTTCGGAACCGGCGGAGAAGTCAACTCGGGCCTGATCGGTCTCTTCTCGGTCCTCGAGGATGTCCGATTCGGATATTGACAGGGTACTTCAAAGGCTGTTTCAGTCTCCAGTCTTTCAAAAGTTAGTATCGGCTCCAGCCCAGTCGGCTCCGGAGCCGATTGTCCACCCTGTTGTTTTGGTTCCTCCTCCAACAGCCTCAGCACCGTTGGAGTCGTTGCTGGTGGACCCGGTGGAGGTTTTCGGGTCGGCTCCAACCCTTACTCCAACCCCGACCTTCGGGTCGGAGTTCGGTACACGGACCTCCTCGGTCGGCCCCGGGGGTGACGTTTCGGGTCCGATGCTTTCTGTTCCGAGCCTCCCTCTTGGTGCTTCAGCTGCGGGAGTGCCTTCTACTGTTGTGGCCTCGGGGGTCGGACCGTCCCAGGACTCTGGGGGTCCGGCCTTCAGGGCCATGAGGAGTGCTTTAGCCAAATCTTCCTTGGCTACCACCACCATCTCTCTGGCACCTTCCCTTGGCATGGAGACTTGTTCCTTTGTTGTCCCTCGTCTCAGGACAGCGGAGCCCTGGAGCTTGAGGTCACCCCCATTGGGGATTCCTCCCTTCCTGGGGGTCCTTCCGAAGCTTCTTCGGAGGAACCTCCCAGGAAGAGACAGTGTAAGAGGAAGCACGTCGACTCGCCTGATGAGTCTCTCACCTCAGACACCGACCTCGATGACGTGGAGGGGTCCCCCAAGTCGTCCTCGGACGATGTCTCCTTTGTGGACATCTTAGAAATCCTCAAACAACGAGGTGACTGGCAATCCAAACCCCCTTCTGCTGAGGAGTCGGTATTCCTCAAGGCCTTCGGGGCTCAGCCTTCCGCCTCCTGGGTGTCTCCGCCCTTCGATGAGCTCCTGGATTTGATCTCTCGAAGGGCGTGGGAGCACCCGGATTCTGTGGAACCGGTGCCAGCTCACCCGAATAAATTTTTGTCAGCCCCCCCAGAAAAGGAATTCTTATCCAAAGGTGTGGCCGTAGATGCCCTGGTGGTTGCATCTGCTACCCAGCAAGATGTGGCAGAGACTTCAACGTCCGTCCACCCTCCTAATAAAGAGTCCAGGAGTATGGATCGGTATGGGAAGCGCACCCTTACTTCAGCGGCCTTTACTTTAAGGTCTCTGAATTACCTTACGCACTTCACCAGACTTCAGAGGGATCTGGTCAAGGAGCTGTCAGATACCCTCTCTGGTAACCTACCTGAGCAGTTGGCCCAGATGGTTAGCTCTCAGTTGGCTACCCTGTCATCTATATCAAACTCGTCCATGAGGCTTATTTCATATGCGGCCGAGGGGGCGAGTAGATCGGCGGGTACAGGTGTTGCTCTACGGAGACAGGCCTGGCTCCGCCTGTGTCATTTTGCGGAGGCCTTCAAGTCTTCCTTTGCCGACGCCCCCTTTGATGGGTCCTCCTTGTTTGGACCCAAGGTAAAGGACACCTTGACCCGCTGTGAACAAGAGGGTAAGACTCTGACTGCCGTAGAGGCATGGTTTTCCACTCCCTTCCGGCCTTATCCCAAGGCTAGAAGAGGGGGGAAAATGTGGTTCCGCAAATCTCAGAAGACTTACCCCTCACAGCAGGATGATCTCCCTTCTAGATTCAAAGGAGGGGGAAATTTTTCAGGAAGACGCCGTCCCAGAGGCGGCAGGGGCCCCCGCAACACTGGAGACCGCGAGTCCTTTCATGGCTCCTCAACCTTCCAGCATCCCTGAAGGATTGCCCGACTGCGCCGCTCCAGAGCCAGTCGGGGGTCATTTTTCAAGGCACCTAAAGGCCTGGGAGAATATCACCCAGGACCGATGGGTGCTCCGAATCATTGCCGGAGGTTACAACATCCCTTTTTCGCAGCCGCCCCCCACCATCCCGGAAAATCCCGGACCCACCACCCAGTCAACGGGATCTCGCAGCCTTCGAAATTTCAAAGCTGCTTCAAAAAGGAGTCATCCAACCGGTCCCCGAAGACCAGACCGGATTAGGGACTTACTCAAGATTCTTTTTGGTGCCAAAAAAGACCGGGGACATGAGGCCCATCTTGGATCTCAGCAAGCTCAACCGTTTTGTCAAGAAGTCCAAGTTCCGGATGGTCACTTTACAATCCATTCTCCCGCTGCTGGAGAAAGGTGTTTGGATGTACTCCATAGATCTCAAGGACGCCTGTTATCACATCCTGATAGATCAGGCATCCAGGAGACACTTGCGCTTCAGCCTGGGAGACAGTCATTTCCAGTTCCATGCACTGCCCTTTGGTCTCACCACAGCCCCCAGGGTGTTCACCAAATGGTTGGCAGTGGTGACTGCTCACCTGAGAAGTCTAGGATTCCAGGTTTTTCCATATCTAGACGACTGGCTCCTAACTGCCACCTCCAGGCGTCTACTGTTACAAAACCTAGCAGCCACTATTTCTCTAGGCGACTCCCTAGGAATCACCTTCAATTGGGCAAAGTCCGTGTTGCTGCCATCTCAGCGCATACAGTTTATCGGAGTAGAGATAGACTCAAAGCAAATGCGGGTCTATCTTCCTACAGAGAGGATAGAAACATTACAATCTCAAGTCCGAGCATTGCTCTTCAAACGCCGAGCCCCAGCAAGGATGGTCCTACAACTGTTGGGTTCCATGTCGGCTGCCGTTCTCCTAGTTCCCTTAGCAAGATTGCACATGAGGATTCTCCAGTGGCTCCTGTCAGTCCAGTGGTCGTATCAGGATCTCCCTCTCAGTCACCTCATTATGATCACGGAGACGTGCAAACAGGACCTCCGTTGGTGGCTTCTTTCCTCCAACCTGGATCAGGGGCGACCCTTCGTTCCTCCACCTCCAGTGGCCACTTTGACTACGGACGCCTCCCAGACGGGGTGGGGGGGACATTACCTGGGCAGGTCAGTCCAAGGCAAGTGGCACCCCAACGAGAGTTCCCTACACATCAACATACTGGAAATGAGGGTGGTGCTTCTGTCGCTACAAGCACTACACAGTTACCTCCCCCAGGGCATCATTGCCGTTCAGTCCGACAACATGTCAGTAGTTTGGTACCTGAACAAGCAGGGAGGGACCAGGTCCTACCCCCTTTGCAGAGAGGCCATGAAAGTATGGGACTGGGCTGTTGCAACCAACCGTTTCCTGGTAGCAACACACATTCTGGGGAAATCCAATGTGATAGCCGACAGGCTAAGCAGAACTATTCTCTCCCCGCACGAGTGGTCTCTGAACGACAGAGTGGCAGCTCAGATCTTCAGAAGATGGGGAACTCCTTGTTGCGACCTCTTTGCAACTCCCCTCAACACGAAATGTCTACAGTTCTTTTCTCTCACCCCAGTTCCGGGGGGGTTTCCCAAGGACGCCCTAGTCCAAGCTTGGCCCAACGACCTACTGTACGCCTTTCCACCGGTTCCCCTACTTCCCAGAGTGATCCAGAAGGCGATTCACTTGCAGTGCAAGATGATTTTAGTTGCCCCATACTGGCCTCGTCAAGTCTGGCTGCCCTTTCTTCGGAAATACGCACTGGACGGTCCATGGTTCCTGGACCAGGTTCCAGATCTCTTGATTCACCAGTCGGGACAGCTGCATCAGTCCCTTCACTCATTGAGGTTAACAGCTTGGCTCCTCCACTTCCGACCATAGTCAGGAACCAGGTTTTGGACTCGGAAGTTATACATATCTTGTCCTCGGCCCACAAGAATTCCACTAAAAAAATGTATAACAGCAAATGGAAGAGATTCGCCATTTGGGCCCAACTCCGGGGATTGGTTCCATTACTGCCCCGGTGTCTGAAGTTTTAAAATTTTTAGCTTCCTTATTCAATCAAGGTTCTTCGGTCTCTACCACCAAAGTTCAATTAGCAGCTATTTCTAATTTTCATGAAAGTATAGACCCACCTTTGATGAGCAATAAGTTGTGTAAAGCCTTCATGAAAGGTGCTGGACTGCTATGACCTCCGATTTCTCATCCAGCTCCACCGTGGGATTTTAATTTCATATTAGGTGCTTTGACCTCTTCCCCCTTCGAACCGGCAGCAACTTGTGACTTGAAATTTCTTTCTTGGAAGACTGCCTTTTTGGTGGCAATTACATCAGCCAGAAGAGTTTCGGAACTTCAAGCCCTATGTGTCAAACCGCCGTACCTGTTTTTTCATAAGGATAGAGTATCCCTCAGGCCTAATCCATCCTTTTTTCCCAAAGTTTGTTCTAGTTTTTGTCTTCAACAGTCATTGGAACTCCCAGTTTTCTTCCCAAACTACTCAGACAGAGCGGAATACATCTTCCATTCATTGGATGTTCACAGGCAGTTGCGTTTCTACTTAGATAGGACGCACCAAACACGGAAAACAGATCAGTTGTTTGTGTCCTTTTCGGACAATAAATTGGGCAAAGCCATCACGAAGGTCACCATTGCCAAGTGGATCAGAGACTGTATCGGTTATATTTACCTTCTTTCTAGTAGAGAGCTTACAACCACTGTGAAAGCTCATTCTACAAGGGCTATGGCTACTTCGACAGCCTTTCATTCCAAGCTTGCCATTAGTGACATTTGTGCTGCGGCTACCTGGTCTTCTCCTCACACCTTCATTTCTCATTACAAATTGGATGTGGCATCTCGGGGATGAGCTTCATTCGGTTCCACAGTTCTCAGGAGTGTTTTCCAGTGAGCCACCCAGGAATCAGGTGTTAGGGACGCTGTCCCATCAGTACAGAATGTAGGTGAGATAGGATCACATAACATCTTTTAGTTATGTACTTACCATAACTTTAGATGTTTGGGATCCATCACGCCTACATTCCTAATACCCACCCTCCTTCCCCCTGCCTTGGAGATCAGAAGAGACTGGACGGTTCGGTTTAGCCGTTTCATCTTGAAACACCTGGCAATGTTATTTCAACTGTCTATGACTGTGTGCATGTGTGCGGTCAAACAAGATCTGGGGAAGTAGTGGTGGTGCATCCTGGGATGTAGAATAGCTCAGCCAATTAGAGACTTCGCTCTATAGTATAGAGTGCCGAGTTGGAGCCGAGGATCGGCTCCGAACCCATCAGTACAGAATGTAGGCGAGATGGATCCCAAACATCTAAAGTTATGGTAAGTACATAACTAAAAGATTTAACGCAGGGAAAGAATTCCCTTGGCCGTTATGTGGATTTTGCCCCTTTTGCCACTGTAGAGCGATCTCAGAGTTGGTATATTTAGTTAGGGGAGTGTGGGGGGCTTCGCCCCCCACTTCATTTTGGTTTAAAACATTTTTTTTTGCAGTCAAGGGAATTCATTCCCTACGTTAAATCGGCCGTTCGCTATTTTAATTTTTCGATATTACCAGATCAACGTTTAGGTATTCACTAACCTAAATGTTCAATCAGGTAATATAGACACGTCTCTTTTTTATTTTTTGCAGTTTGCTCGGGCCATCCTCAAGCCTCGGGATTCATCCCCATCCCACCCACCTGTGGTTCTGAAGCAAAGTTTCAGCAAAAGCTCAAATCTGCCCTGGGAAATCTCACATTTATATACAAGCTATCCTTTACAATTAATCACGAGGTGAATGTCACTGAATTATTTTAACAATTTTCTCCAACATTGTAACTATCATTATAAGTGAGCACAGCTGCATGGCATCAAGTCAGCCACTAGATGGCAACACAATCTGCTAATTATATAAGATTCCTATTTCCTCTGTATGCAAACAGGGTTAGCTCCAGAGTGTAAGATCAAAACCATTCCAAAACAAAACTTCAAAAAGTTCAAAAGTTCAGTCCCAGTTCCCTTAGATCTACTCATTCTTAAAAGAGCTTGCTAGCAACATTTGTTTTCGGTAAGATTAAAAGCTCTGACATAGTGTATTGACTTACTTACATTTCCTGGCTCCTGTTTTTTTTTTTTTTTTTTTATTCACTCTTGCTGGGGCTTACTTTGCCTGCTTTGGGCTCACTCTGCTTCTCTACCCTGCACCCATGTCCCACCAGCCCTCAGTGCTTCTGCTGTTATTCACTAGGCTGACACTCCCTCACTCTATCCATCCAGTTATACGCAGTTCCTGTTATCCTGGTTACACCTCCTAGACCTACAACATGCTCATGTTTCACCTGTCACTTCTTACTACACTCATATTACTGTCTCACCTCACTACTTATCACCACAACACATTCCAGACACCCACATTTCATCACACTACTAACCCGCCTTACCATACTACTCCATGTATATATCTCACCATCTCTCCTACACTCGTCAATATTACTAGACTCCAATATTTTCCACGTAAAATAATACCTACTAGAGATAGTCAATATAACCCTCAGATCTGAAGTAGTTTACTTAATTTGGTCTTCAACCTGTGGGTTACGGATCCATATTGGATCTGAGCTGGCAACTTTTACTAGCATCTGCTTCAAGCTCCAAACTCCTCCCCTTACCCATAATACACCTCCACTGCCTTCCATCCCCAGATCTCCTTTGCCACTAATAGCTTTGCATCGTGATCTCTTGCGCTCCAACTTTGTCAAGTGGGTAAAAACCTTTTGAGTTTCTTTTTTCTCAAAAAATTGTTAGGTAGTGTTAGTATAAGTTCCCCTTTCTCCTCCCCTCGCTTGGTGCGTCGAGTTGTAAGTGTTTTAGAGTAGTTAGAGTAGCTTTGTATTGCTGTGTGGATTTTTGCCCCCCCCTCAGTTTTTTTCTCTGTACAAATGTGGTGAGTGGGTGTGTGTGTGCCAGTAAGAAAGAAACATTTTTTTTCTTAAGTTCTTTTTCTACTGACAGTATGGCTGAAAAGGTTGATGTGAAGTTGTACTATCTCGTCGTTTTGTTCTTACAAACGGGTTCGGAGCCGATCCCTCAGCACCGAGTCGGCCACTTTCCAAGCTGAAGCTCTCAGAGAAGCTTGAGACCTAGTGGGTATCCCATGATTCCCTGCTGTAACTCCCCAGATCTAGTTTGCCGCTGCAACGATCGCAAGCTCTCAAGAGTGAAGCTCGGGCCAGTGAAAACTTTTCTTATTTAAAAATTTTTGTAGTTTAAGATTTTATCCTTTTTTTCATAGTGTTAAGTTAACATTTATAATATCTAGGTTTGTTTAATCGGTGTTTCTCCTGTATATATATATATATATATCTATATATATAATAGAATACTTAAGGTTATTTGTTGTGTTTTTTTTTTGTGGGAATTAGGATGTCCAAAAAACAAAAGTCGGGTTTTAAGAGATGTGGTTGTGGACAGAAGATGTCCGTTACTGACAACCACAACACATGTGTATATTGTCTTGGCTCTGTATATTTGCAAGAAGTCTGTTCTATCTGCCACTCCTTCAGTGCTAGAGTTCTGCTAGAAAGAAGAAGGAAGTTGGTAGATAGAGGGCTTCTAAAACCGGATTTTCAGGCCTCTCTTGAAAAAGCTGACCTCTCTTCTAAGACATCGAAGGGGTCTAAGTCTTCTAGAGTATCTTCGGAGCCTAAGTCTCCAGCCCCGGGTACCTCTGGTGTGATTCGAATATTGGTTCCACAGACCTCGGGACCAAGTATCGATCCGCCTGTTCGATCTCTGGTTGTGGCACCAGTATTCGATGCACCCCAATCACCTATCCTCCAGTCGGTGCATTTTTCAGCTCCTTCGACCCATCACTCTTCACACTCCTCCAAATTATCTGATGTGGATCTGGATCGTTTGGTGAAAAGATTATTGGAGAACCCGGCCCTTGCCAAAATATTATCTGCTTCGAGTCAAGTGACTTCGGAGCCGAATTTGCCTCTTATTTCCTCCATTCCTCCTCCTCAGAAACCCATCGAATCTTCGGAGCCGGTGCTGACGGAACCGATGCTAGTAGACCCTATGGAGCCGAGGTTCGATCCTCTTCCCTCGGCTCCATCAACCTTGGTTTCTTCGGTACCGATGGAAGAACCTCGGGACTGACAGTCACTCATCAACTCCAGTCGTGAGAGTCGAACCGACACTTCAGTTCCGACTCCACTGCTCGGTGCTTCGGCGCAAATGTTCTCGGACCCGTCCTCTTGTTTGGAGCGTGGGGTCTCGGTTTGGAGCGATCGACTGATCTCTCCAGAGCTGATAGATCCTTCAAATCGGGATTCTGGTGCCTTCGATGCCATGAGGAAGGTTTTGTCTGCTAAGACCACTACTTCCTCGGATCTGTCTTCACCTCTTCCCAAAGGGCCTCATTCTGCCTCTTCTCCTCAGATCCCTTCTAAGCTTCGAGATCCAGAATGTGGACTGCAGTATATGTGCGGGCTTCAACCTCCGCGCCATTAAAGATAGGAAGGCTAAGCTGGCCCTCAAAGGCCTTCTTTCCCCTTTAGAGTCTGTTTCCTCATATCCAGCTTCGGTCACAGTGGCTGCTGTGCCCGATTCTCCTTCCTCTCTTCCCCTGGCTTCTCCTCCCTCCCAGGCTGGGAATCAACCTCCTGCACTAAAGCCTGTGGCAGCAGAGCAGCAAATGGGGTAGAGAGAAGGAGAGAGAGTCGAAGGCGAGGGAAAAGCAAAAGAGGTCTCCGGACCTTGCTTCATCTGCAAAAATGCCACGGATCCACGACTCCCCTTGGCTCCAATCTCTGCAGTTCTCCCTAGAGTCGGAGGAGACACGTTCAGCTTCTTGGGACTCAGTGCACCAACCCACCAGGTCAGAGTCTGTGGCCTCGTCTTGGTTTACCCGATTCTTGTTTGACATTGATCTGGATAAAATGATGAAGAGGTTTATCCGTACTCAGATCCAGATGGGGGACTTGCCAGTCCCCCCCTCCCTCAGGAGGGGGGAGCTCGCTTCCTTTTTTCCAGCCTATATCTCCTTCTCTGATCCAACCTTCGGGTTTAGAGTGTTTGGATCTGAGGTTGGCTTTGGTCACGGGGTCGGTGCCGACGGTACCTGCTTCCTCGACACCTACAGCTGCCTGGAGCATTTTGGATCTGACCAGTTCGGATCCGAGTCGCTCTCGGAGCTGGAGCTTGGGTGTCGGATCTGAGAGAGTGGAACCTTTTTCTTCAGCTCCGACTTTGTCGGGCCAGGTCCCCCCCCCCTCGGAGCTCTGTCCACCACGGGCCTGGCTCTGATTCTCTCATCAGACCTGGAGAGACCAGCCTCCTTATTGGTTTCTCAGGAGGTTCACTCTCCTCCAACATTCAGTGTGGTAGAAAGGGTTCTCTCCACTGGATTGAGACCCCTGACTGCCCCCTCTGACTCCACCCAAACCCCCTCGGGTCTGTCTACGGTCCCCATCGTTTTACCAGAGGGACAGCTGGTGCTCAAGGAGCCCCAGACGGTTCCCCCTGAGGAACAAGTGACCTGCGAGCTCCCCCAGAGAGCCCCACAGGAGAGGTACCTCGCAGGCATACAGGAAAGAGGAGGCACTTGGACTCCCCCGAGTTCCTCACTGAGGACACGGACTTGGATGATGGAGAAGGTTCCCCCAGGTCACCTCTCAAGGATGTCTCCTTTGGAGACATCATGGAAATCTTGCGCCACTGGGGAGGTTGGTCTGCCCCCAAACCCTCTTGTGATGTGTCCATGTTCCTGGAGGCTTTCGGCATAGGCCCATCTACTTCCTGGGTGTCCACTCCCCCGGATCTTTTGGTGGATCTAGTCACCTTGCGTGCATGGAAGGAAACGGTCACCATGGAACTTATCCCAAAAAGACAGGATAAGATTTTAAGCCCCCCCATAGACAGACCAGCATGGAACAAGGGCTCCCCCGTAGATACTATGGTAGTAGCAGCAGCCACTAAGAAGGAACTTGCTCAGGAGAGTTCCTCGCTCCATTCTCCTGACTGAGAGTCACAGATGATGGACCGCCTAGGGAAATGGGTTTACGCTTCAGCTACCTTTTTGATTAGGGTGCTGAACTACCTGGCCCATGTCATCAGACTCCAGCGCGACCTGGTAAAGGAACTGGAGGAGTCTCCCCCCAAGTCCATGTCGATGGAGGACAAGGCTTCGTTCTCTGCGAGGATGGCCACTTTAAAAGCAGTATCTAACACGTCCATGTGACTCCTTTTATATGCTATGGAAGGAGCGGCTAGGGTGGCTGTGTCTAGCGTGTCCATGAGGCGCAACGCCTGGCTCAGGTTATGTCAATTTTTGGAACCCTTCAAGGTGTCTTTTGCCAGTGCCCCTTATGACTGCTCTTCACTCTTTGGTAAGACCATCAAAGAGACATTAGTCCAGAGTGAGAAGGATGGGAAGACACTGTCTGCCATCGGGATCTGCTTCTCTAACCCTGAAAGTTCTGTTTCCTGGAACCAGAGAGGGCAAAAGAAGATGTGGTTCCAGAAGGCACAGTATTCCCGGGACACTCAGGGCTCTTCTTCCCCCAGAGGCAGAGAGGGACAGAATGGACTCCAGCCCAGAGGCAGGGGGGGGGGGTCCAAGGAATTTTGGGTCTCGAGAACTTTTCTCGGACAGACTTGGGAAGCAACCCTGAGGGGTTGCCCGACTGCTCTACTCTGGAGGCAGTCAGGGGACAAATGTCCTTGCACCTAGCGGTATGGGAGTCCATAACAATGGACTGCTGGGTGCTTCAGATCATATCCACAGGATATTCTATCCCCTTCATGGGTTTCTCCAAATCTCCCAGACACCTCCCAGACATACCACCCACACAAAGGGAGGCAGTAGCACAGGAAATTTCCAAGTTGCTAGAAAACCAAGCCATTGAAAAATCCCCCCACATCAGTCTGGATTGGGCTTCTACTCCAGGTTCTTTTTGGTGCCAAAGAAAATGAGGGACTTAAGGCCCATTCTGGACCTCTCTACCCTGAACCTGTCAGTTGCCAAAGAGAAGTTCCGGATGGTCACATTACAGTCCATCATGCTGTAACTGCAAGAGAGCTACTAGATGCGCTCGTTAGACCTCCAGGATGCTTACTATCACATAAAAATGCTCAGAAGCTCCAGGAGGTTCCTCCGCTTCTGGCTAGGGGTCAATCATTACCAGTTTTGATCCCTACCCTTTGGTCTCAGTACAGCCCCCAGGGTGTTTAACAAAGTGATGGCGGTGATAGCGGCTCACCTGAGGCTTCAGGGGATTCAGGTCTATCCGTACTTGGATGAATGGCTTCTCACTGCTCCCACCAGGCATCTACTCTACCAAACCAGGGAATGTTAAGTTGTCAATCTCGCCTTCATTCTGGGGGGTCCAAGGAATTTTGGGTCTCGAGAACCTTTCTCGGACAGACTTGGGCAGCAACCCTGAGGGGTTGCCTGACTGCTCTATTCTGGAGGCAGTCAGGGGACAATTGTCCTTGCACCTAGCGGTATGGGAGTCCATAACAATGGACCTCTGGGTGCTTCAGATCATATCCACAGGATATTCTATCCCCTTCATGGGTTTCTCCAAATCTCCCAGACACCTCCCAGATGTACCACCCACACAAAGGGAGGCAGTAGCACAGGAAATTTCCAAGTTGCTAGAAAACCAAGCCATTGAAAAATCCCCCCACATAAGTCTGGATTGGGCTTCTACTCCAGGTTCTTTTTGGTGCCAAAGAAAATGAGGGACTTAAGGCCCATTCTGGACCTCTCTACCCTGAACCTGTCAGTTGCCAAAGAGAAGTTCCGGATGGTCACATTACAGTCCATCATGCTGTAACTGCAAGAGAGCGACTAGATGCGCTCGTTAGACCTCCAGGATGCTTACTATCACATAAAAATGCTCAGAAGCTCCAGGAGGTTTCTCCGCTTCTGGCTAGGGGTCAATCATTACCAGTTTTGAGCCCTATCCTTTGGTCTCAGTACAGCCCCCAGGGTATTTACCAAAGTGATGGCGGTGATAGCGGCTCACCTGAGGCTTCAGGGGATTCAGGTCTATCCGTACTTGGATGATTGGCTTCTCACTGCTCCCACCAGGCATCTACTCTACCAAACCAGGGAATGTTAAGTTGTCAATCTAGCCTTCATTCTTGCTGGATGGGTTCGGAGCCGATCCTCGGCTCCGACTCGGCACTTGCTAAGCTCGAGAGCTAATTTTACCAGCTCGAGGCAACCCTATATCCCATGATGCAAGGCGGAGACTACCCAGATCTCGTTTGCCGCTTCACTTACCAGGTGCCTCTTTTACTAGCTCTAGGTAAGTTTTCTTCATAATAAGACTTTTAGTCTCACCCCTTTTAATTTTCATAACCTTAGTTGTTTTGTGAACCTTAACGTTTAATGTGAGAGTGTTCAATCTCGCCGTTTGTTCTTGCACATGGGTGTCGGAGCCGATCCTCGGCTCCGAGTCGGCCGCTTAGCAAAGCTTTGCATCCAGAAGAAGCTCGAGACCAACCTACCTCCCACAATTCCCTCTGCCTTTACCTCAGATCTAGTTTGCCGCTGCAACCGATCGCATCGTTCTGAAGAGCTCTGAGCCAACTGGAACAGATAAGCTAAAGTTTTTCAAAGATTTTTTTCTTGAAAATTCCTAGGATTATTGACTTTTTAGTGTGTGTGTGTGTGTGTGTGTGTGTGTGTGTGTGTGTGTGTGTGTGTGTGTGTATGGTCTGGTCTTCCCTTCGGCTATATATATAGTGTATTTATACATTTACATTTAGTTTAGGTTATCTAAGGCCTACCCCACCTACTAAAAACTCGGATTTGGGTACTTGATATTACTTGGTACTACTTGGTATATTACGGCTGTGACTTTTCACTATTTGACAGTGTTTCTCGACAATCTTCAATACTTTACTTATTATGTCAGAGAAGGTTAAATCAGGTTTTAAAAGATGTCAGTGCGGACAGAAGATGTCTGTCACTGACAACCATAGCTCCTGTGTCTACTGTCTTGGCCCTCTCCATCTTCAGGAGGACTGTTCCATATGTCATTCCTTTAGTGGAAGGGTCATGACAGATAGGCGCAGGAAGCTTATGGACAGAGGTCTTTTGAAGCCTGCCTTCCAAGAGGCTTTAGACAAGTCAGACCAGACTTCTAAATCCTCGAAGGAGTCGAGGACTTCGGAGCCCATGTCATCGGCTCCAAGTTCTTCTTTTAAAGTTCGTTCACTGGTTCCACAGACTTTGGGGCCGAGTGTCGAGCTGTTGTCTGTCACCGAGCCTTGGGTCTTGGAACCGGTGACGGAACTTCCACCTCCTGCTCTTTTGAGGTCGACACCGTCCTCGATTCCTTTGACGTGATCTTCCAGGCCTCTCTCCGACACCGACATAGATCGTGTGGTGCAGAAGCTTATGGAGAACACGGCCCTGTCCAAACTCATTGCAGTCTCCTCTCAGTTAGTGTCGAGACTCGAAGGCCTTCCCTTATCTCCATCTGGTCCTCCTCCGAGGCCTACTCAGCCCTCGGAGCCGGGAGACGCTGATCTGCTGATAGTGGAGCCCTTGGTGCCGGAACCGTCTCTTTCTCGGTCGGCACCGTTGACCTCGACTCCGTCGGAACCACTACCGGACTCGCGGAGCCGTCGATCTATCCTTGGTTCCGAGACCGAGAGTCGAACTGATGTTTCGGTGCCGACTCTCCCTCTCCGCGCCTCGGCACGGATCACCTCAGCTCCGTCCTCTGGGTCGGTGCCCTTGGCTTCCGCGTCGGAGATACCTCCGCGCTCTTCGGAACCGGGGGATTCCTCGGCTCGGGGTCCAGGGGCCTTCGACCTTATGAGGAAGGTATTGTCTTCCCAGACAACTACTTCAGCAGAAGCAACTTCTCCCTCCCATAAAGGGCCGTTGTCCTCTTCTGCACCTATGACTGCTCAAAAGCGTCGAGCACCAGTGTCTCAGCCACTCCCAGAGGGAGCCCCTTCTTCCTCGGAGGCTTCATCGGATGTCCCCCCCCCGATGACATCCTGAGGAAAAGATTGTGCAAGAGGAGGCACTTGGATTCTTCACAAGAGTCCTTAACATCAGACACTGACTTAGATGAGTCAGAAGGGTCCCCAAAATCACCCTCGGAGGATGTCTCCTTTCCTGACATCCTGGAGATCCTGAAACAGAAAGGTGATTGGCAAGCCCTACCCCCTTCTGAGGATGAGTCAGTTTTGCTGAAGGCATTTGGTGCTCGCCCTTCTTCGTCCTGGGTCACTCCGCCCTTCGACGAGTTAATGGATTTAATTGCTCGAAGGGTGTGGGAGACACCTGACACAGTGGAGCCAGTTCCCAGAAAGCCTAATAAGTATATAACGGCCCCTCAGGATAAGGCATACCTCACTAAAGAAGTTCCAGTGGACGCTATGGTGGTGGCAGCTGCCACGAAAAAGGAGATGTCCGAATCTTCCTAGTCTGTCCATCCTCCTAACAGGGATTCTAGGACCATGGACAGATATGGGAAGCGCATTTTCAGTTCAGCGACTTTTTCCATGCGATCGCTGAACTATTTGACACATTTCACACGATTACAGAGGGATCTAGTCAAAGAGTTGGGAGATACCCTCCAGGGTACTACAGATGCTGCTGTCTCAGATAAGGTTACAGCACAGCTCAATACCCTTACATCTATTGTAAACTCGTCCATGAGGCTCATCTAGTATGCAGCCGAAGGGTCGAGTAGGGCTGCGGCTTCAGCGATTGCTCTTCGTAGACAATCCTGGATGCGCCTGTGCTCCTTTGCGGAAGCCTTCAAGTCTTCCTTTACTAACGCCCCCTTTGATGGTGCCACTCTCTTTGGCCCCAAAGTAAAGGAGACCCTGACCCAGTGTGAGCAAGAGGGAAAGACTCTGTCTGCTGTCGGAGTCTGTTTTTCCACCCCATCCAGACCGTACCCCAAAGGGCAACGAGGTGGGAAAATGTGGTTATGTAAACCCCAGGGTTCTTTCCCAAGCACACAGGGTGATGCCCCCTCCAGAGGCAGAGGGGGGGGGCAGAAGTGGAAGACGTCGCCCTGGCGGCAGAGGGGGTCTGCAAAACCAAGGCGACAGGGATACCATCCCTGGGAAGCCTTTCCAGCACTCCTGAAAGGAGGCCCGACTGTCCTGCTCTGGAGGCAGTTGGGGGTCGCTTAGCTTTATACCCTCAGGCCTGGCAAAGCCTTACTTCAGACAAATGGGTAAAAAGCATTATTACCAGAGGTTACAAAATCCCATTTCTATTTCCCCTGTTACCACAGAAAAGATTCCCAGATGTACCTCCCCATCTGCGAGAACCTGCAGCTATAGAAATTTCAAAGCTGCTAGAAAAAAAGGGTCATCCAACCAGTCCCGGCGGACCAAAGAGGATCCGGAACTTACTCAAGGTTCTTTTTAGTTCCAAAAAAGACAGGGGACAGGAGGCCAATTCTGGACCTAAGCAATCTCAATACCTATGTGAAGAAAGAAAAGTTCCAGATGGTCACGCTTCAATCGATCCTTCCGTTTTTACAGAAGGACGACTGGATGTGCTCAATAGATCTCAAGGACGCATACTACCACATCAAAATGGCCAGAGCGTCCAGAGATCACCTGCGCTTCTGGCTGGGAGCCAGCCACTTTCAGTTTCGGGCCCTACCCTTTGGTCTAACCTCAGCCCCCAGGGTTTTCAACAAATGCATGGCAGTGGTAGAGTCTCACTTGAGATGCCTAGGATTCCGGGTGTTTCCGTATCTGGACGACTGGCTCCTTACTGCCACCACCGAGCGTCGACAAATACAGGCCAGGGACTACACACTCAGCCTTTGTGTTCAGCTAGGGATTTCGATAAATTTCGAAAAATCTGCCTTACAGCCATCACAGCATATTTCATTTATAGGGGCAGATTTGGATACCTGTTCCTTGCTTCTAAGACTTCCTTCCGCAAGAATAGCTTCCCTACAAAAACACATATCTCTCCTTCTATTGTCCAAGAAATCCCCAGCCAAACTAGTCCTGAAAGTCTTGGGACTCATGTCAGCTTCCCTCATTGCAGTTCCCATGGGAAGACTACACATCAGAGTTCTCCAATGGTTGCTGTTCGCACAATGGTCATTCCAACAGTTACCGCTGACACACGAAATTCACATTACAAACACCTGCAAAGCACACCTGTCTTGGTGGTTACAGAATCACAATTTCATCAGCGGCCGACTGTTTGTGTTACCCACACCAACAGCCACACTGACCACGGACGTTTCCCTGATAGGGTGGGGGGGCATCTTTCAGGGACAGACAGTCCAAGGCGAATGGACCAATTTAGAGTACAACCTGCACATCAATGTCCTGGAGATGAGGGCAGTGATGTTATGTGATCCTATCTCGCCTACATTCTGTACTGATGGGCTCGGAGCCGATCCTCGGCTCCGACTCGGCATGCTATGCTATAGAGCGAAGCCTCTTATTGGATGAGCTATTCTCTATCCCAGGATGCACCACCACTACTTCCCCAGATCTCGTTTGCCGCTTACAAGCTAGGACGTTGTCTCGAACTTGGCTGAGCTAAGTGCTTTTTTTCTGAAAGTTTTTCTGTCAGGAAATTCTTTAAACTTTACCCAAAAGCTGTTTTAACAGCTATCGTTGTGTATAAGTGTGTTTTGAAAAATTTTTGTGGTAATTTTTTGTGTGACTGAACAAGGAAGGTTCCGTTTAAGTTAGAGGGGCCTTCCCCTAGTTCTTTAGTGAGTCGTTTTTGTAGTTGGAGATCAAGTACCTGTTTAAGTTAGAGGGTTCTTAGCCCTCCTTTTTGGTGTATTTCTAGTTGTATTTCTAGTTGTGCTTGTTTAACTTTCTTGGCTTCATCTTTCTTTTAAAAAAAAAAAAAATATATATATATATATATATATATATATCAGAAAAGGTTTTCTTGTATTGTTATAGAATCTTTTACTGAGTGACATATATTGTGTTTCTTCTCTAATATAGTGAGTAGTCCACAGGCATTATGTCTAAGGAGCATAGACCCTCAGGATTTAAGAAGTGCACGAGATGCAACTATAAAATGTCCATCACCGATGATCACTCCTTATGCGTGTACTGTTTAGGCGCCAAACACCTTCAGGAGTCCTGCAGCGTCTGTCACGCTTTTTCCTCTAGGGTCCTGCAAGAGAGGAAGAATAAATTAATCTTAAAAGGGCTTATCAAACCCTCCTTCGAGGAGGCCTTATCTTCCTCTTCCTCTCCAGCTAAGAAAAAGAAAATGTCGGCTCCGACCAGCCCGTCGGAACCGACCACCAAGAAATCTAGGCAGGCTTCTCCATCGGCTTCACGGACTTCGGAGCCGAGGGCGGAACGGTCTGCCTTGATGCCTCCAGTCTCGACTCCTCTGGTTTCAGAGCCGATGGCTGGGGCTTCGAGAGGCGGGTCACCTTCTTCGGCTCCACTGATTTTGGAACCGATGAGGGTTGCCGGTTCAGACTCTTCCCCTTCGGCGCCGAAGTCCTCCTCGGCACCGAGGGAATTTGTTATGGAATCTCCCTCGGCACCGATACTAGTCAAGTCTGTTCGGAGCCGGTCCCCCAGTCCTTCGGAGCCGATGGAGAAGTCGGTTCGGACCCGGTCGGTCTTCTCCCGATCTTCCAAGATGTCGGATTCGGACATCGACAGGGTGCTCCTAAGACTGTTTCAGTCTCCTGTATTCCAGAAATTAGTTTCGGCTCCAGCCCATTCGGCTTCTGAGCCGATGGCCCACCCTGTAGTTCTGGTTCCTCCTCCAACAGCCTCGGCGCCATTGGAGCCGGTGCTGGTGGAGCCGTTGGAGGTTTTCGGGTCGGCTCCGACCCTTACTCCAACCCCGGCTCTTGAGTCGGAGTTCGGTACACGGACCTCCTCGGTCGGACCCGGGGGGGACGCTTCCGGACCGTTGTTTTCGGTTCCGAGCCTTCCTCTCGGTGCGTCTGCTGCGGGGGTACCATCTACTGTTGTGGCCATGGGGGTTGGACCTTCCCAGGACTCTGTCGGTCCGGCCTTCAGGGCCATGAGGAGTGCTTTAGCCAAATCTTCTTTGGCTACCTCCACGGTCTCACCGGCACTTTCCCTACACACGGAGACTGGGTCTTTGGTAATCCCCCTGTCACTAGACAGTGGAGCCCCGGGGCCTGAGGTCACCCCCAGTGGGGTTTCCCCCCTTCCTGGAGGTCCCTTTGAAGCTTCTTCGGAGGAACCCCCTAGGAAAAGACTGTGCAAGAGGAAGCACATCGACTCCCCCGATGAGTCTCTCACGTCGGACACTGATCTTGATGATGCGGAGGGGTCCCCTAAGTCGTCCTCAGATGATGTCTCCTTTGCAGACATCTTGGAAGCCCTCAAACAACGAGGCGGCTGGCATTCCAAACCCCCTTCCGCTGATGAGTCAGTGTTCCTCAAGGCATTCGGGGCTCAGCCCTCCGCCTCCTGGGTGTCTCCGCCCTTAGACGAGCTCCTAGATTTGATCTGTCGAAGGGCGTGGGAGCATCCAGACTCTGTGGAACCGGTGCCTGCTTGCCCAAATAAATTCTTATCAGCACCCCCAGAGGAGGAGTTTCTGACCAAAGGTGTGGCTGTAGATGCCCTGGTGGTGGCATCTGCTACCCAACAAGATGTAGTAGAGGCTTCGACGTCCGTCCATCCTCCTAATAAGGAGTCTAGGAGCATGGACCGGTACGGGAAGCGCACCCTCAGTTCAGCGGCCTTTACTTTAAGGTCCCTGAACTATTTGATGCACTTCACTAGATTTCAGAGGGATCTGATCAAGGAGCTTTCAGATACCCTCTTGGGTAACCTACCTGAGCAGCTGGCCCAGACGGTTGGCTCTCAGTTGGCTACGCTGTCATCGATATCAAACTCGTCCATGAGGCTCATTTCATATGCAGCCGAGGGGGTGAGTAGAGCGGCGGGTATGGGTGTTGCTCTACGGAGGCAAGCCTGGCTCCGCCTGTGTCATTTTGCGGAAGCCTTTAAGTCTTCCTTTGCCGACGCTCCCTTTGATGGGTCCTCTTTGTTTGGACCCAAGGTAAAGGACACATTGACCCGCTGCGAGCAAGAAGGTAAGACTTTGACTGCCGTAGGGGCATGATTTTCCACTCCCTTTCGGCCTTACCCCAAGGCTAAAAGAGGAGGGAAAATGTGGTTCCGTAAATCCCAGAAGTCTTATCCCTCGCAGGACGATCCCCTTCTAGAGGCAGAGGAGGGGAAATTTTTCTGGAAGACGCCGTCCCAGAGGCGGCAGAGGCCCCGCAACACTGGAGACCCTTGAGTCCTTTCGTGGCTCTTCAGCCTTCCACAATCCCTGAAGGATTGCCCGACTGTGCAGCTCCGGAGCCAGTCGGGGGTCATTTTTCGAGGCACCTAAAAGCCTGGGAAGGTATCACTCAGGACCGATGGGTGCTTCGAATCATCGCCAGAGGTTACGCCATCCCTTTTTCACACCCTCCACCGCCGTCCAAGAAAATCCCGGACCCGCCACCCAGTCAACGGGAAATCGCAGCCTTAGAAATCTCAAAACTGCTACAAAAAGGAGTCATCCAACCGGTCCCCGCAGACCAGATCGGATTAGGGACTTACTCAAGATTCTTTTGGTGCCAAAAAAGACCGGGGACTTGAGACCCATTTTGGATCTCAGCATCCTAAATCGATCAGTCAAAAAGTCCAAGTTCCGAATGGTCACCTTACAATCCATTCTTCCACTGCTGGAGAAAGGTGTATGGATGTGCTCCATAGATCTCAAGGACGCCTATTATCACATCCTGATAGATCAGGCGTCCAGAAGACATTTGCGCTTCAGCCTGGGAGACGGTCAATTTCAGTTCTGCACACTGCCCTTTGGTCTCACCACAGCCCCCAGGGTGTTCACCAAATGTTTGGCGGTCGTGACTGCTCACCTGAGGAGTCTAGGATTCCAGGTGTTTCCGTATCTGGATGACAGGCTCCTAACTGCCACCTCCAGGCGTCTACTATTGCAGAACCTACAAGCCACCATATCACTAGGCACTTCCCTTGGAATCACCTTCAATTGGCCAAAGTCTGTGTTGCTGCCATCTCAGCGCATAAGGTTCATCGGAGTAGAGATAGACTCAAATCAAATGCGGGTCTATCTTCCCACAGAAAGGATACAGACTATACAGGCTCAAGTCCGAGCCTTGCTTCCCAGATCCAAAGCTCCAGCCAGGATGGTCCTGCAACTATTAGGCTCTATATCAGCCACTGTTCTCCTAGTCCCCTTAGCAAGATTGCACATGAGAATTCTCCAGTGGCTACTATCGACACAGTGGTCATTCCAGGATCTCCCTCTCAGTCACCTCATACGGATCACGGAAACCTGCAAATGGGACCTTTGCTGGTGGCTGGTGCCCTCCAATCTGAATCAGGGACGACCCTTTGTTCCACCTCTTCCTATGGCCACATTGACGACGGACACCTCCCAGACGGGGTGGGGGGGGGCATTACCTGGGCAGGTCAGTCCAAGGCAATTGGCATTCCGACGAAAGTCTCCTTCATATCAACATTCTAGAAATGAGGGCGGTGTTTCTGTCTCTACAAGCCCTCCACGATTACCTCCCTCAGGGCGTAATTGCCATTCACTCCGACAACATGTCAGTAGTCTGGTATCTGAACAAGCAGGGAGGGACCAGATCTTACCCCCTTTGCAGAGAGGCCATGAGAGTTTGGGAATGGGCAGTGGCTACCAGACGTTTTCTGGTAGCGACTCATATCCCTGGGAAGTCCAATGTGATAGCCCACAGACTAAGCAGAACTATTCTCTCTCCTCAAGAATGGTCTCTGAATGATGCAGTCACAACTCAGATCTTCAGTAGATGGGGAACTCCTTGTTGCGACCTTTTCGCAACCTCGCTGAACGCGAAGTGCAGAAAGTTCTTCTCTCTCACTCCAGCTCCGGGGGAGAGTCCTATGGATGCATTAGTCCATCCTTGGCTCACCGGCTTGCTATACGCCTTCCCTCCAGTTCCCCTCCTTCCCAGAATGATCCAAAAGGCTTCTCACTTGGGGAGCAAAATGATTTTAGTTGCCCCTTATTGGCCTCGTCAGGTATGGTTCCCCTATCTTCGGGAAATATGCACTGGACAGACCATGGTTCCTGGATCAGATCCCAGACCTATTAATTCATCAGTCGGGACACCTCCATCAGTCCCTTCACACTTTGAAGTTAACAGCTTGGCTCCTCCTCTTCTGACTATAGTCAGGAATCATACCTTAGACCCGGAAGTCATACGTATCTTATCCTCGGCCCACAAGTCTGCCACTAAGAAATTGTATACTAGCAAATGGAAGAGATTTGCTATTTGGGCTCAACTCCGGGGTCTGGATCCCATCACTGTCCCGGTGTCAGAAGTCCTGAAATTTCTAACTTCCCTATTCAATCAAGGTTCTTCAGTCTCTACCATCAAGGTCCAATTGGCAGCTATTTCCAATTTTCATGAATCTATAAACCCACCTTTAATGAGCAACAGATTGTGTAAAACCTTCATGAAAGGTGCCGTGCTTTTACGACCTCCGATTTCTCATCCTGCTCCTCCGTGGGATTTCGATGTGGTATTACGTGCCTTAACCTCCTCCCCCTTCAAACCGGCAGCAACCTGTGATTTGAAACTTCTTTCTTGGAAAACTGCCTTTCTGGTCGCGATTACTTCTGCCAGAAGGGTTTCAGAGCTTCAGGCTCTATCTGTCAAACCACCATACCTGTTTTTTCACAAAGATAGAGTATCCCTCAGGCCTAATCCATCTTTTGTCCCTAAAGTTTGTTCCAGTTTTTGCCTGCAACAGTCATTAGAACTTCCAGTTTTCTTCCCAAAGTACTCAAACAAAGCGGAATACATATTCCACACATTGGATGTTCACAGGCAATTGCGTTTTTATTTAGACAGGACCCAACAAACACGGAAAACAGATCAATTGTTTGTGTCCTTTTCGGATAATAAATTGGGCAAAGCAGTCACAAAGGTTACTATTGCCAAATGGATCAGGGACTGTATTAGTCAGGCTTATTCCTCTTCTAATAAGGAGCTTACAACCTCTGTCAAAGCTCACTCTACAAGAGCTATGGCTACTTCAATAGCATTCCATTCTAAGCTTGCCATTAGTGACATTTGTGCTGCGGCTACGTGGTCTTCCCTGCACACCTTCATTTCCCACTACAAATTGGATGTGGCATCTCGGGGGCGAGCTTCATTTGGTTCCACAGTTCTCAGGAGTGTTTTCCAGTGAGCCACCCAGGAATTAGGTGCTAGGGACGCTGCCCCATCAGTACAGAATGTAGGCAAGATAGGATCACATAACATCTTTTAGTTATGTACTTACCATAACTTTAGATGTTTGGGATCCATCTCGCCTACATTCCTAATAACCCACCCTCCTTCCCCCTGCCTTGGAGATCAGAAGAGATCGGACGGTCCGAATTCTATTGTTTCATCTTGAAACATCTGGCAATGTTATATAAACAGTTGTGTGTGTGTGCATGAGTGCAGACAAACAAGATCTGGGGAAGTAGTGGTGGTGCATCCTGGGATAGAGAATAGCTCAGCCAATAAGAGGCTTCGCTCTATAGCATAGCGTGCCGAGTCGGAGCCGAGGATCGGCTCCGAGCCCATCAGTACAGAATGTAGGCGAGATGGATCCCAAACATCTAAAGTTATGGTAAGTACATAACTAAAAGTTTCTAGCATTGCAACACTTCTCCCCCCTTCAACCTCTAGGGACCATTGCAGTTCAAACGGACAACATGTCCGTAGTTTGGTACATAAACAAACAAGGAGGAACCAAGTCTTACCAGTTGTGCAGAGAGGCCATGAGAATTTGGCAATGGGCAGAGTCCACGGGTCGCTTTCTGATAGCAACGCACATCCTGGGGTTATCCAACGTTATAGCGGACAGGTTGAGCAGAGCCATCCTGTTACCTCACGAGTGGTCCCTCAACCAGACAATAGCAGAAATTATATTCCGCAAGTGGGGCCAGCCTTGCTGCGATCTGTTTGCGTCTCCAATGAACACCAAATGCAGAAGCTACTTCGCCCTGTTACCCCCTCCAGGGGATGTCCCCAGGGACGCTCTGATTCACGATTGGCCCCCGGGTCTCCTGTACGCTTTTCCCCTTATACCTCTGATACCGAGATTTCTCCAGAAAGCCAAGGATCTAGAAAGGACTGTAATTCTCATTGCCCCATTCTGGCCTCGTCAGATTTGGTTTCCCTTTCTTCAAGCACACCAAATACGGGAGCCCTGGATTCTGGACCCGGTGCCAGACCTACTGACTCATTCGTCAGGAGCTCCCCACCCGTCGCTCCTGTCCCTCAGATTAGCAGCTTGGCTGCTCAGCTTCCCTTCTTAGCCAGGTCTGATCTTCTCTCTCCGGTGGTTCAAGACATTCTAGTAGCCTCTCATAAGGCTTCCACTACAAAAATTTACACCAGTAAGTGGAAACGTTTTGTCTACTGGGTGACTGCACAGCATTTAGATCCCTTAATAGCCCCGCTAAACAAGGTTTTAGAGTTCCTATCCATGCTGTTTCCCCAAGGAGCCTCTACTGCCACCTTCAGGGTTCAGTTGGCTGCTATTTCTAACTTTCATGTAGGAGAGAATGGAGTGCCCATTATGGCTCATAGGCTTTGTAAAGCCTTTTTGAAAGGCTCCTTTCATCTTAGACCACCGGTTAGGTTTCCTACGGCTCCTTGGAATCTAAACCTCCTCTTATCCCAACTAATGTTACCATACTTTGAACCAGCTTCTTCCTGTTCCTTAAAGTTCTTGTCCTGGAAAACTCTCTTCCTAGTAGCTATCACTTCAGCCAGACGAGAAGCTCTCTCCATTAAACAGCCATATTTAATTTTTCACCCGGACAGGGTATCTTTACGCACCAACCCTTCTTTCCTCCCTAAGGTTTGTTCAGTTAACAACATTAATCAATCCATTGAGCTTCCCACATTTTTCAAAAATCATTCCAATAAGCTGGAATATATGTTGCACAAGTTGGATGTTCATAGACAACTCAGATTCTACCTAGGTAGAACTAAAGATCATAGGAAAGCAGACCAGCTCTTTATAGCCTTTGCAGACAACAAAAAGGGCATGGCAGTGACGAAGCGTACTCTCTCCAAATGGCTAACTGATTGTATTACCTTCGTTTATGCTGCTTCTAGTCAGAGTTTGCCCACCAAACCAAAAGGACATTCTACTAGATCAGTTTCTACATCTTTGGCTCATGCGGCTCGCCTGCCTTTGGACACTATTTGTGCGGCCGCCACTTGGTCTAAACCACATACGTTCATCACTCATTATAAAGTGGATAGGATTTCCAGGGACAGAGCAACTTTTGGTTCCACTGTGCTCAGAAATGTTCTTCCGTGAGTCTCTCAGGGTCACGGAGCTAGGGACGCTACCCATGTGTAAGAACAAACGGCGAGATTGAACACTCTCACATAAAGAAGTTATGTTCTTACCATAACGTTCCATGTGGAGTGTTCATCTCACCTTTGTTCTTACATTCCCACCCTCCCACCCTCAGGTTAGGAAGAACGTCCAGTTTAGATGTCTGGTCTGTTTGTCTCCCACTAGTGGTCTCTCTGTTGTACTACTGGCTTGAGTTACTTACGCTCCTTGTGTATATGTATGTATTCTTGGATGTTTACATTGTGGTTGCTGGATCTGGTGTTGTTTTGCAAACTAGATCTGAGGTAAAGGCAGAGTGAATTGTGGGAGGTAGGTTGGTCTCGAGCTTCTTCTGGATGCAAAGCTTTGCTAAGCGGCCGACTCGGAGCCGAGGATCGGCTCCGACACCCATGTGTAAGAACAAAGGCGAGATGAACACTCCACATGGAACGTTATGGTAAGAACATAACTTCTTTTTTTAACCCTATTCCTGTTTGTCTTCCCTTTTTTTCGGGTTATTTATCCCCTTCCCTAGGTTAGGCCTTAGGCCTTCCCCTTTCCTAAATTTTCCTGTCAGGGATTTTTGTGTGTGTTTGAGTGTTTTGTATCCATGTTTAGTTTAGATTATTGGATTGGGTGTTATTTGTGTGTGTGTGTGTCTGTGTTTTTCTTCTCACTTGTGTTTCCTCGACACAGCTATGTCGAAGGACACAAAGGTCTCAGGCTTCAAGAAGTGTGACTCATGCTGTCAGAAGATGTCTCTGACAGACGGTCACACTTTTTGTGTTTACTTCCTGGGACCTCTGCACCTGCAGGACTCTTGTGCTATCTGTCATGCCTTCAGCCCAAGAGTCCTGCAGGAGCGCAGAAATAAATTAATATTGAGGGGCTTATTAAAGCCTGAGAGCTCCCCGACTAAGTCGGCTCCGGGGACGCCCTCAAAACCTGTCAAGCCTTCGGCTGCAAGTCCCAAGCCGTCGGCTACTGGTTCTGCTTCTTCAGTGTCGAGATCGGCTCCAGCCGGAGCCAATCCTTCCATTTTAGAAGTCACAGTATCGGCTCCATCCGGCGCCGATACTGCCAGATCTGGACACTCAGTGTCGGCTCTGGCTGGAGCCAAAGTATCCTCGGCTCCTTCGGCTCCACCTATCTCTAAAAAGAGATCTCGATCCCCCTCATTGGAATCGATATGTTCGGCTCCGAGATCACCCCTGCTCTCGGAGTGGAGCCATCGTAGCCGTTCTTCTCAGTCGTCCAGGCTGTCTGATCACGACCTCGAGAGAGTGGTGAGTAGACTATTAAAGTCTCAGGCATTGGCCCAAATGCTCCATAGCCCGTCTCAACAGACGGTAGCTATTTCACATCCACCTAACATTCCTCCTTCGACTCTCTTACAGATCGGAGCCGGAGCTCCTCGGAGCCGTGACTGTTGTAGCTTTGGAGCCGATACCACCCCTTTCGGCTCTGTCGTCCTCCACTCCGATTTTCTCCTTGAGGCCTTCATTGGAGGGCTCCGGGCATCTGGTCTCTCCTCGGCTCCGAGGGGGCGAGTGGCATCGGACCCTTGTCCAACCCTGTTCTCCCTCTCGGGGCTTCGGCGTTGGTGAGCTCAACCCCGACATCTGCCTTGGAGCCTTCCCTCTTGGTGAGGCCTGGAGTTCCTATCTCTTCGGAGCGGAAACCTTCTGGTCTCTCTGATGGGGGAGCCATCGGGGTGAGGAGGAGTGTACTAGCCCCTGGGCATAGTCAACGGTCAGTTCCATCAGCTCCTCCCACTACAGTGCCTGCTGACGTCTCTTCCCACTCTCTTGCTCCCGGACCCAGAGATCCAACGCCTCAGGTTTCCCCATTGGGAATATCTTCCTCTTCCCAGGCTTCTCCTGATCTGTCAGGTGAACCTCCGCGTAAGAGGACATGTAAGAGGAAACATCTAGACTCCCCCAAGTCTATTACATCTGATACTGACTTGGATGAGTCGGAGGGATCCCCAAGGTCCTCCTCTGAGGATGTCTCTTTCTCAGACATCCTTGAACTCCTTAAGCAGAGGGGGAACTGGCCCTCCCTTAATCCTTCCGAGGACGAGTCAGTATACCTGGAGGCGTTCGGATCTCGACCCTCCACCTCCTGGGTGTCTCCGCCTTTCGACCCTCTTATGGACGTAGTGGCTCGGAAGGCGTGGATGGCCCCAGATTCTGTGGAACCTATTCCTAGGAGGCCTTCTAAATTCATTATGGCCCCACCAGATAGGCAATATTTGACAAAAGGTGTCCCGGTTGATGCCATGGTGGTGGCTGCAGCCACCAAGAAGGAACTATCTGATCCTTCAGTACCTGTCCATCCTCCTAACAAGGATTCTAGGACTATGGACAGGTACGGCAAGCGGATTTTTTCTTCAGCGACCTTTGCCATGCGATCGCTGAACTACTTGTGTCACTTCACCCACCTTCAAAGAGATGTTCTTAAAGAGTTGGGAGAAGTTTTACAGGATCCGTCAGCTGCTGGGTCTCAGGATAAGATTAGCTCACAGCTAGGAATCCTAAACTCCATTGTTAAATCCTCCATGCGGCTCATTTCTTATGCAGCCGATGGAGCGAGTAGGGCCGCAGGCACAGGAGTGGCTTTAATGCGTCAGTCCTGGATGCGACTTTGTAATTTTGCAGACCCCTTCAAGGTGTCCTTCACAAACTCCCCTTTTGATGGTTCGACCTTGTTCGGACCTCAAGTGAAAGACACTTTGACTAGATGCGAACAAGATGGCAAGACTCTTTCTGCCGTAGGAGTCCGTTTCTCCACCCCTTCAAGACCTTACCCAAAAGGTCAGACGGGAGGGAAGATGTGGTTCCGCAAATCTCAAGGAGTCACGCCTGATGCATGAGGTCAGTTTACCCCCAGAGGCAGAGGGGGTAACAACAACAGACGCCGCTCTAGGGGCAGAGGGGTCTGCAGAATCAGGGTAGCAGAGAGCCTCTTTCTGACAAACCCTTCCAGCATCCCTGAGATGTTGCCCGATTGTCCACCTTCGGAGGCAGTCGGGGGAAGATTATCGCTGTACCCAATAGCCTGGCTTTCCCTTTCTCAAGACAAATGGGTACAGTCGATTATATCCGAGGGTTACAAAATTCCCTTTATTCAAACCCCAATTCAGCAAAAGGGAACCCTTCCAGACATTCCACCCGGTCTAAGGGAACTAGCAGTACCAGAGATATAAAAACTGCTAGCAAAAAGAGCCATCCAGCCAGTCCCAGCGGACCAAATAGGATCCCGAATCTACTCAAGGTTCTTTTTAGTACCAAAAAAGACAGGGGACTGGAGACCAATATTAGATCTGAGCAAACTAAACAAGTTTGTAAAGAAAACAAGAATGTGAGAGTGTTCGATCTCGCCGTTTGTTCTTACACCTGGGTTCGGAGCCGATCCTCGGCTCCGCGTCGACCGCTTGCAAGCTCTGCATCGAGAAGAAGCTCGAGACTAACCTAACTCCCACAATCCCCCTCTGCCTTTACCTCAGATCTAGTTTGCCGCTGCAGCGTTCGCATCACTTGATCGAGCTCGAGCACCTAAAGCTAAGATTTAAAGATTTTTTCTTGTATTCTTGAGAATTATATTTTTCTATATCATTGTTTGTTGACTGTGTGTCTGTGTGATACTGCCTTGAGGATATTCTCGGTACCAGTTAAAGTTGTTTAACTTGTTTAGAGTTTCCCTCGGGGCCTATTCCACCCTTTACAGGAGTTGACTACCGTATTAGACTTTTCTTGCTGGATTTGACAATTTTATCGGATTTGACTTTCATAACTGGACTTGACCTTTTCTTGTTACTATCCCTATTGTTAGCTTTACAGAAATGTCTGAGAACGCTAAATCGGGGTTTAAACGTTGCCAATGTGGGCAAAAGATGTCAGTTACTGACAATCATAGTTCCTGCATCTACTGTCTTGGCCCTCTCCATCTGCAAGAAGACTGTTCAATTTGTCATTCTTTCAGTGGGAGGGTCATGACAGATAGGCGCAGGAAACTCATGGATAGGGGTTTGTTAAAACCTACTTTTCAAGAGGCTCTGGATGCTTCAGACCAGGCATCCAAATCCTCGAAGGAATCGAAGACGTCGGAGCCCAAGTCATCGGCTCCGAGCTCTTCAGTTAAGGTTCGATCACCGGTTCCACAGACTTCGGGACCGAGTGTTCAACTGTTGTCAGTTTCCGAGCCTCGAGTCTTGGAACCGGTGACGGAGCTCCCCCCCGACACTGTTGAGGTCGGCTCCGTCTTCGATTCCTTCGACCCGTTCTTCCAGACCCCTCTCCGACACCGATGTAGACCGCGTGGTGCAGAAGTTAATGGAGAATACGGCCTTATCCAAACTCATCTCGGTCTCCTCTCAATTGGTGTCGAGACTTGAAGGCCTTCCATTATCTCCATCTGTTCCTCCTCCAAGACCTGTCCAGTCTTTGGAGCCGGAAGAAGCTGATCTGCTGATTGTGGAGCCCTCGGTGCCAGAACCGTCCTTTTCTCGGTTGGCTCCGTTCACCTCGACTCCGTCGGATCCGGTACCGGAGTCTCGGAGCTGAAGATCCATCCTTGGTTCCGGGACCGAGAGTCGGACCGATGTTTGTTCCGGCGCTCCCTCTCGGGCCTCGGCTCGGATCGACTCGGTTCCGTCCTCGGGTCGATGCCTTGTGCCTGTTTCGGGATTCTTCCCATTTCTTGAACCGGAGATACCTCGACTCGAGACCCGGGGGCCTTCGACCTCATGAGGAAGGTGTTGTCTACCCAGACAACCACATCAGTAGAAGCAGCCTCTCCTCCCCATAAAGGACCATTATCCTCCTCTGCACCCACGGCTACATCTAAGCGTCGAGCACCTGTGTCTCAGCCGCCCCTGGAGGGTGCCCCCTCTTCCTCGGAGGCTTCTTCGGATGCTCCCCCCGAAGAAGTCCCTAGGAAAAGATTGTGTAAGAGGAGACACTTAGATTCTCCACAAGAATCATTGACATCGGACACTGACTTGGATGAGTCAGAAGGGTCCCCAAAGTCACCTTCAGAGGATGTCTCTTTTTCTGACATCTTGGAGATCCTAAAGCAGAGAGGTGATTGGCAATCCCTCCCCCCTTCTGAGGATGAGTCAGTCTTGCTGAAGGCATTTGGTGCTCGCCCTTCCTCCTCCTGGGTCACTCCGCCCTTCGATGAGTTAATGGATCTGATTGCTCGAAGGGCGTGGGAGACACCTGACACAGTGGAACCAGTCCCTAGAAAGCCTAATAAGTATATTACTGCACCCCAAAACAAGGCTTATCTCACAAAGGGAGTTCCAGTGGACGCTATGGTGGTGGCAGCGGCCACGAAAAAGGAGATGTCGGAATCTTCCTCATCTGTCCATCCGCCTAACAAAGATTCTAGGACTATGGACAGGTACGGGAAGCGGATTTTTAGTTCAGCGGCTTTTTCTATGCGATCCCTGAACTATTTGATCCACTTTACACGACTACAGAGGGATCTAATCAAAGAGTTGGGAGATACCCTCCAGGGTACTACAGATGCTGCTGTTTCAGAGAAAGTTACAGCACATCTCAATACCATTACATCCACTGTAAACTCGTCCATGAGGCTGATCTCATACGCAGCCGAAGGATCGAGTAGGGCAGCAGCTTCAGCGATTGCTCTTCGTAGACAATCCTGGATGCGCTTATGTTCATTCGCGGAAGCCTTCAAGTCTTCCTTTACTAACGCCCCATTTGACGGTGCCATTCTCTTTGGCCCCAAAGTAAAGGAGACCCTTACCCGGTGTGAACAGGAGGGAAAGACTCTGTCTGCTGTCGGAGTCCGTTTTTCCACCCCATCCAGACCGTACCCCAAAGGGCAACGCGGTGGAAAAATGTGGTTTCGAAAACCCCAAGGATCTTTCCCAGGCACACAGGGTGATGCACCCTCTAGAGGCAGAGGAGGGGGCAGAGGTGGAAGACGCCGCCCCGGCGGCAGAGGGGGTCCGCAAATCCAAGGTGACAGGGATACACCCCCTGGAAAACCTTTCCAGCACTCCTGAGAGGAGGCCCGACTGTCCTGCTCTGGAGGCAGTCGGGGGTCACTTAGCTTTATACCCTCAGGCCTGGCAAAATCTTACATCAGACAACTGGGTAAAAAGCGTTGTTACCGGAGGCTACAGAATACCCTTCCTACTCCCCCCCATTCCAATGAAAAGACTCCCAGATGTGCCGCCCCATCTGCGAGATCCTGCAGCTATAGAAATTTCAAAGCTGCTAGAAAAAAGAGTCATCCAACCAGTCCCAGCGGACCAAAGAGGATTCGGAACTTACTCAAGGTTCTTTTTAGTTCCAAAGAAGACAGGGGACTGGAGGCCGATTCTGGACCTAAGCAACCTCAATACCTTTGTCAAGAAAGAAAAGTTCCGAATGGTCACGCTTCAATCGATCCTTCCATTTTTACAGAAGGATGACTGGATGTGCTCAATAGATCTAAAGGACGCGTACTACCACATCAAAATGGCCAGGGCGTCCAGGGATCACTTGCGCTTCCGGCTGGGAGCCAGCCACTTTCAGTTTCGAGCCCTGCCCTTTGGTCTGACCTCAGCCCCCAGGGTTTTCACCAAATGCATGGCAGTGGTGGTGTCTCACCTGAGATGCCTGGG
The DNA here is from genome assembly GCF_019279795.1 of Protopterus annectens. Taxonomy (NCBI): domain Eukaryota; kingdom Metazoa; phylum Chordata; order Ceratodontiformes; family Protopteridae; genus Protopterus; species Protopterus annectens. The sequence goes on from NC_056728.1 coordinate 1,970,581,652, forward strand.
ATTCCAGGTGTTTCCGTATCTGGACGACTGGCTCCTATCTGCCACCACCCAGCGTCAACTGATACAGGCCAGGGATTACACACTACAGCTTTGTGTTCACCTCGGAATTTCCGTAAATTTCGAAAAATCTTCACTACAGCCATCACAGCATATCTTATTCATAGGAGCAGAATTGGATACGCATCATTTAATTCTAAGGCTTCCTCCAGAAAGGATAGCCTCACTACAAAGCCACATATCTCTTCTTCTGTCATCCAGAAAATCCCCAGCAAAACTGGTTCTGAAGGTTTTGGGTCTCATGGCAGCTTCTCTCATTGCGATACCATTGGGAAGACTGCACATGAGAGTTCTGCAATGGCTACTGTTTGCACAATGGTCGTTCCAACAACTTCCTCTGACACACAAAATTCTGATCACGAACACATGCAAATCACACCTAGCCTGGTGGCTTCAAACTTGCAACCTTTCCAGCGGAAGACCATTTGTGCTACCCACGCCGACAGCTACGGTGACCACGGACGCTTCCCTGATAGGGTGGGGGGGCATCTTTCAGGGACAGACAGTCCAAGGCGAATGGACCGAGTTAGAGTACAATCTGCACATCAATGTTCTAGAGTTGAGGGCAGTGTTTCTAGCGTTGCAACACTTTGCTCCCCTTCTTCTTCTAGGGACTATTGCAGTACAGACGGACAACATGTCTGTAGTCTGGTACATAAACAAGCAAGGGGGAACCAAGTCTTATCAACTATGCAGAGAGGCCATGAGAATCTGGCAATGGGCGGAGTCCACAGGTCGCTTTCTGATCGCAACGCATATCCCGGGGTCATCCAACGTCATAGCCGACAGGCTGAGCAGAGCAATCCTGTTGCCTCACGAGTGGTCCCTCAAACAGTCAGTTCGAAGAATTTTTCGCAAGTGGGGCCAGCCTTCCTGCGATCTTTTCGCGTCTCCAATGAACGCCAAATGCAGGAGCTACTTTGCCCTATTACCCCCTCCAGGGGAAGTCCCCAGGGACGCGCTGGTTCACGATTGGCCCCCGGGTCTCCTGTACGCTTTTCCTCCCTTTCCCCTGATTGCAAAGTTTCTGCAGAAAGCCAACAACTTGCAAAGGACGATAATCCTCATTGCCCCATTCTGGCCTCATCAAATTTGGTTCCCCTTTCTTCTGGCACATTGCATTCGGGGACCCTGGATGCTGGACCCGGAGCCAGATCTACTGACCCACTCGTCAGGGGCTCCCCACCCCTCGCTCTTGTCACTCCACCTAGCAGCTTGGCTGCTCCGCTTCCCTACTTAGCCAGGTCTGATCTTCTCTCACCTGCAGTTCAGAATATACTAGTAGCTTCTCATAAAGCTTCCACTACAAAGACCTACACTAGTAAATGGAAGCGTTTTGTGTTCTGGGCAAATACACAGCATTTGAACCCTGTTATAGCTCCTTTAAACAAGATCTTGGAGTTTTTGACAGAATTGTTTCACCAAGGAGCTTCTCCATCCACTTTAAGGGTGCAATTGGCTGCCATTTCCAACTTTCATGTGGAAGAATGTGGGGCACCTGTTATGGCTCACAGACTTTGTAAGGCCTTTTTGAAAGGATCTTTCCATATTAGACCACCAGTTAGAACTCCTACATCTCCTTGGAATCTAAATCTCTTATTATCTAAGTTGATGTTACCTCCATATGAGCCAGCCTCCTCTTGTTCATTGAAGTATTTGTCGTGGAAGACCCTCTTTTTGGTAGCCATTACATCCGCTAGGCGAGTGTCTGAGCTTCAGGCTCTTTCCATTAAACACCCTTATCTGATCTTTCATTCTGACAGAGTATCCCTTCGCACTAATCCATCCTTTCTCCCCAAAGTCTGCTCTATTAATAACATTAATCAATCCATTGAACTGCCTACCTTTTTCAAAAATCACTCCAATAACTTGGAGTATATGTTACACAAGTTGGATGTTCATAGACAACTTAGATTTTACTTGGATAGAACAAAGGATCACAGGAAATCTGATCAACTTTTTGTAGCTTTCGCTGATAGCAGGAAAGGTGTAGCAGTTACTAAACAAACCCTTTCCAAATGGCTAACTGATTGCATTATATTCGTTTATGATTCTTCAGAACAAACTTTACCTGTCAAACCCAAGGCACTCTACAAGATCAGTTTCTACATCCCTGGCTCATGCAGCTCGCCTACCATTAGACACTATTTGTGCAGCTGCCACTTGGTCTAAACCACATACGTTCATTTCTCATTACAAGGTAGACAGGGTTTCTAGGGACAGGGCAACCTTTGGTTCCACTGTGCTCAAGAACGTTCTCCTGTGAGTTCCTCAGGAACATGGAGCTAGGGACGCTACCCAGGTGTAAGAACAAACGGCGAGATCGAACACTCTCACATTTAGAAGTTATGTCCTTACCATAACGTTCCATGTGGAGTGTTCATCTCACCTTTGTTCTTACATTCCCACCCTCCCACCCTCAGGAAGAACGTACAGTTTGGTGCCTGGTCTGGATTATTTGGCTTCTGCTTTGCAGTGGTTGTATATATATGTATATCTTGTATATATATGGATAAGTGCTTGTACAGTATGTTGTTTGTTTTTGCATGAATATGCTCTCTCTCTGACTCCTGGTTTGCTTGCAAACTAGATCTGAGGTAAAGGCAGAGGGGGATTGTGGGAGTTAGGTTAGTCTCGAGCTTCTTCTCGATGCAGAGCTTGCAGCGACACGGAGCCGAGGATCGGCTCCGAACCCAGGTGTAAGAACAAAGGCGAGATGAACACTCCACATGGAACGTTATGGTAAGGACATAACTTCTAATTCCGGATGGTCACGCTTCAGTGCATTCTACCCTTTCTGGGCAAGGACAATTGGATGTGCTCGGTAGATCTTCAGGATGTGTACTATCACATAAAAATTCACAGGCACTCCAGAAGATTTCTCCGCTTTCGGCTGGGGACCAGTCACTTCCAATTCAGGGCTCTGCCCTTTGGACTCACTACAGCCCCCAGAGTGTTCACCAAATGTATGGCAGCGGTTACAACTCACCTGAGACGTCAAGGATTCCAGGTGTTTCCATATCTAGACGACTGGCTCCTCACTGCCACCACCAGGCATCAACTTCTCCAAGCCAGAGATTACACCATTCACATTTGCAGAGGGCTAGGGATTTCTATAAATTACGAAAAATCTGCCTTGTCGCCTTGTCAATCTATTACCTTTATAGGTGCAAAATTGGACACCGTACAACTTTCAGCAAAGTTAACAGACCAAAGGATCTTGGACATTCAAAGTCACGTCCAGGTGATTCTTCTCAGCTACAAAATTCAGGCCAGATTTGCTCTGAAAGTATTGGGTCTTATGGCGGCCACCATAACACTTCTTCCCTTTGCCCGCTTTTACATGCGTCTTCTACAATGGATGCTATTCGCCCAATGGTCCTTTCAACAACTTCCCATGCGTCACAGGATCATAATAACTCCAACTTGCAAAAGGCATCTGACCTGGTGGATATCGTCCCCTCAAGTCCATCAGGGCAGACCCTTTGTTCCTCCTGCCCCGGTCGCCATGGTTACATCGGACGCCTCCCTGATCGGGTGGGGGGGGGGGCATTATCAGGGCAGGATGGTCCATGGCACTTGGCAACCTTTCGAATACCATCTGCACATAAATGTCCTAGAGATGAGAGCAGTGCTTTTAACGTTGCAAGCCCTCAACGACTCTCTTCCCCTGGGAACTATTGCAGTCCAAACTGACAATATGCCCGTAGTGTGGTATATCAACAAACAGGGCGGAACCAAGTCCTATCCACTGTGTCGAGAGGCTCTCAGACTCTGGCAGTGGGCAATCTCTTCTCAGCGGTTTCTGATAGCAACGCATATCCCTGGGAAATCCAACATCATAGCGGACAGGTTGAGCAGAGCTATTCTCATGCCTCACGAGTGGTCTCTCAAGCAATCAGTGACAGAAGAGATTTTTAAGGAGTGGGGCCTTCCTTGTTGCGACCTTTTTGCTACACCTCAAAACAGCAAATGCCCAGACTTCTTCTCTCTCTTCCCCCTTCCAGGCCATCCCCCCAGAGATGCTCTAACCCAAGATTGGCCCCGGGGACTTCTTTATGCCTTTCACCCCTTTCCTCTGATACCTCAAGTAATTCAGAAAGCAACCGCCTTGAGAGCCAAGTTGATTCTCATTGCCCCTTATTGTCCTCGACAGATATGGTTTCTGTTCCTACATCGTTATCTCTTGGTACAGCCATGGCATCTGGACCCAGTTCCAGATCTTCTGACCCACCAGTCGGGGCAGCTGCACCAATCCATACCTTCTCTCAACCTCACTGCTTGGTTGCTCCACTTCCATCCTTAGCCAGGCTTCCTATGATTTCTAATCCCGTCCGGGATATCATAGTAGCTTCCCTTAAATCTTCTACCAGAAGGATTTACACTAGTAAATGGCAACGTTTCTCCTTCTGGGCAAAAGCTAGGAATATAGACCTTTATACTGCTCCGATTCATTCGGTCTTGGACTTCCTAGCTGAGATATTTCATTCAGGATCCTCTTCCTCCACAGTAAAAGTTCAGCTGGCAGCCATTTCGAATTTTCATATAGGCTTTTTGGACCACAACATTATGTCACATAAACTTTGCAAGGCATTCCTTCGAGGTATCTTTTTACTTAAACCTCCAATCAGAGACCCCCCACCACAGTGGGATCTAAATTTAATTTTAACATCCTTGATTCTCCCCCCTTTCGATCCTGCGGCTGCCTGTTCATTGAAATTTCTTTCTTGGAAGACACTCTTTCTAGTCGCCATTACTTCTGCCAGGAGAGTATCTGAGCTTCATGCTCTCTGCATTCGTCCTCCCTACTTAATCTTCCACAAAGAAAGGGTATCTCTAAGGACTAATCCATCTTTCTTACCCAAAGTGGCATCGCAGATGAACTTAAATCAATCCATTGATCTTCCAGTTTTTTTTCCAAATTATTCTGATAGAGCAGAACAAAAATTACATTATCTTGATGTTCACCGCCAGCTCAGATATTATCTAGACAAAACTAAACATTTTAGGAAATCTGATCAACTGTTTCTATCCTATGCAGAGAACAGGAAAGGCCCTCCAGTTTCCAAGGTGACTTTATCTAGATGGCTGTCTTCTGTGATTACTTACATTTATCAGCTCAGAGGCAAAGAGTTGATTTCTAGGCCAAAAGCCCATTCTACCAGAGCTCTAGCTACATCTACAGCTTTTCAGGCTAGACTTCCAATAGACACTATTTGTGCAGCAGCCACATGGGCCTCTCCTCATACCTTTGTTTCACATTACAAATTAGACTTGGCCTCCAGAGACAGAGCGAATTTTGGTTCCACCGTTCTCAAGAGTCTGTTCCATTGAGCCACCCAGGATAGAGGTGCTAGGGCGGTCCCATCCAGCAGAATGAAGGCGAGATTGACAACTTAACATTAAGAAGTTATGTACCTACCATAACGTTCCATGTTAGTTGTCTTCTCTCGCCTTCTTTCTTGCATCCCCTCCATCCCCTAGCCTGGTCAGACCGAGAAGATTATGCCTCTTCTCTTAAGAGGCTTTATCCTTTTTCTAGCTAATCAGCTTCTAGTGTCACTAGATTAGGTTGATCCCTTTCAGAGGATTATGATGATTATAATTGTCATTTTTAGTATTGTTACTTTTTCTTCCTCCTTTACAGTTGGAAGAATATATTCCATAATTTCCTTAGCTACCAAATGAGATCTGGGTAGTCTCCGCCTTGCATCATGGGATATAGGGTTGCCTCGAGCTGGTAAAATTAGCTCTTGAGCTTAGCAAGTGCTGAGTTGGAGCCGAGGATCGGCTCCGAACCCATCCAGCAAGAAAGAAGGTGAGAGAAGACAACTAACATGAAACGTTATGGTAGGTACATAACTTCTTATTATTTAGTGACTCTTGCCCTGCGTTTGGGGATCACAATCAACGCATCCAAATCTCTCCTAGATCCTGTACAGGTGATAGAGTACATTGGTGTCAGGATAGATACTCTTCAGTGCAAAATCTTCCTGACCTCAGAGAGAGTTCAAAACTTGTCTCCCTGATCTACCACTCTCATCTCCCAATGGCCGAACTGGTTTTGAAGGCCTTAGGCTCGATGGCAGCGACCATAACTCTTCTCTCATGTGCCCGGTTACACATGAGAATTCCACAGTAGACTCTAGCTGTACAATAGTCCCTGTTGGAACTGCCATTGACATATCCAATTCAATTCAGTCGAGTCTGTTGGTCATCCCTCATATGGTGGATGTGCTTTCTGGACATTTTGGAGGGACAACCTTTTGTTCCAGCCCCAGCCCAAGGCACAGTGACCAAGGATGCCTCCCAACTCGGGTGGGAGGCATTGTTCGGGCAGGACAGTCCAAGGCCTGTGGTCCCCCATAGAGACCAGCTTTCACATAAATGTCCTAGAAATGAAGGCGGTCCTTCTAGCATTGCAGGCCCTTCATGCCTTTCTTCCTCTGGGAATGATTGCTATTCAGTTAGACAACATGTCAGTGGTCTGGTATATCAACAAATAGGGAGGGACCAGATCTTACCCCCTTTGTCATGAGGCCATGAGAGTGTGGGAATGGACGATCTCCACCGGTCGCTTTCTCATCGCAACTCACATTCCAGGATGGTCCAACATTCTAGCAGACTGGCTAAGTCAGACTATTCTGATGCCTTACGAGTGGCCTCTGAATCTGTTAGTAGCGGAACAGATCTTCAGGGAGTGGGGTCAACCTTGATGCGATCACTTCGCATCTCCTTCCAACGTGAAGTGCAGCAAGGTTTGGCTCTGAACCCCCTTCTAGGGGAGTCCCCCAGAGACGCTCTAGTTCATGCTTGGCCTCCTGGTCTCCTGTATGCTTACCCACCAGTACCTCTCATTCCAAGGTTTCTACAGAAAGCTCAACGACTGGGGAGCAAAGTGATCCTCATTGCCCCGTTCTGGCCTCACTAGGTATGGTTTTCCTTCCTTTGGTCTCACCTTCTGGCACCGCCTTGGATCCTAGATCCTATTCAGGATCTAATTTCACACCCTTCAGGGATGCCTCATCTGAATTTGGACAGCCTGAAGCTCACATCTTGGCTGCTTCAGTTCCTGTGATTGCTAGGACTCCTGGACTATCCTCCTCAGTTAGATCTATTTTGGTGGCTGCTCATAAGTCTTCAACCAAGAAGGTCTATCGCAGCAAGTGGAAACATTTTTTCCTTTTGGGCCTCTCAAAGGTGTTTAGACTCTTTCATGGCTCCTATTTCCTCCATTCTTGATTTTCTAACTGATATTTTTCAACATGGAGCTAGTTCTTCTACTGTCAAGGTTCAGTTGGCTGCCATCTCTCATTTTCATGTGGGCGAGAATTCTGCCTCTTTAGCCTCTTCCAGGCTGTGTAAAGCCTTTATTATAGGCACCTTTTTGTTACAGTCACCAGTCAAAGATCCCGTTCCCCCATGGGACTTTACTATGGTTCTTCAAGCTTTGGTCACTCCGCCTTTTGGGCCTGCTGCAACTGCAGATCTGAAATTTTTATCTTGGAAAATAGCTTTCCTGGTGGGTATTACCTCTGCCAAAAGGGTTTCAGAATTACAGGCCTTGTCCATCAAAATTCCTTACATGATTTTTCACAAAGATAGGGTTTCCCTTCGAACCAATCCATCCTTTCTTCCTATGGTAGCATCATCAGTCAATATCAATCAGACTATCAATTTGCCTGTGTTTTTTCCTAATTTTACTAACAAGATTGAAAACAAACTCCACATGTTGGATGTTCACAGACAGTTACAATTCTATTTACACAGGACAAAAAATTTATGTAAATCAGATCAATTGTTTGTATCCTTCTATAAACCCTTTTTGGGGAAACCTATCTCCATGGTCACTATAGCTAGATGGATTTCTTCATGCATCCTACAGGTCTATAAGGACAGAGGCATGTCTACCCTAGGTCAGGTAAAAGCTCATTCCACTAGGTCCATGGCTACGTTTGTGGCCTTTTGGTCTAGAGTGTCTTTGGATGATATTTGTTCTGCAGCTATTTTTGTCCTCGTCTCATACATTTATTTCTCATTACAAATTTATTTAACTTCCAGAAGGAGAGCATTGTTTGGTTCTGCAGTGCTCTGGAATATCCTTCCATGAGAGCCTCCCAGGAGTTTAGTAGTTGGGGACTCTGTCCCACGGGTTGAAGACCAAATGAAGTAGACTACTTCAGATAAAGAAGTTATGCACTCACCATAACGTTCCATCTAAGTAGTTGTACTTCATTTGTCTTCAACCGTCCCTCCCTCCTTCCCCTGGACCTTGGCATGTAATCAGCCTATGGGCTGCAGTATATGTCTTAAGTAAATTTTTCAGGTTGGGTTATCAGGATAAGGTTCAACAAACTTGATCTGGGGATGGAAGGCAGTGGAGGTGTATTATGGGTAAGGGGATGAGTTTGGAGCTCGGAGCAGATGCTAGTAAATTTTGCAGGCTCGGATCCGATACGGATCCGTAACCCACAGGTTGAAGACAAATGAAGTGCAACTACACAGATGGAACGTTATGGTGAGTACATAACTTCTTTTTATTCAACAATGAGCTTATCAAATGATTGAAATTACTTACCAACATTGCCTCTAGGCTACTGCTTAGTGGTGACATCCACCCAAACCTAGATTACTCTCAGATAACACCAACCCTCTTAGTCACTCTAGTTTCAACATCCCTACACATCCAATCCTAAACCAAAAAAAATCAGACCTATTGCTAATGAACATTAATATTAGAAGTATAGCCAATAAATTAGACATCCTCCATGCCACTCTAGCCACATACTGCCCAGACATAGTAATAATCACTGAAACATGGCTAAAACCAGGTACAAAAGACAATGAAATACTACCCTCAGATTACTCCATACTACGGGTGAATAGTCACAACAAAAGAGGAGGTGGACCATCTCACTTCAACTTTCCTTGACTGCAAAACCCCACAACTCGATAGTGCAGAAATCATCTATACCACACTAACTATAAATTTAAGAAAAGCATTTAATATAATTGGCTGCTATATCCTACCTGGAAATAATGCCCCAGCTATAGAACATTTATTGCACTGGGCAAGTAGAACCCTTAGTCAGGAGACATTCATATTGGGTGAATTTATTTTTGACTGGCTTGCATGTGATACAGATCAACCCATCCATCACATAAACTTGCATGGTTTTACACAAACTATTCAAGAACCTGCCCGAATAGATAAAGCTAGTAAAAAGCAATCAGCCTTGGATTGGATATTACTAAATAACTCCTCTCACTCATTCTAATCAGTTGCCTTCCTGATGGTCTGAGTGACCACCTACCCACATTTCTTATATGACAACATATATTCCCACTAAAACTTACTATGTTTAAACAACTTAGAAAAGACATAACTTTAATCTTGACAATTTCCTAGCTGACCTACAAATGTACAATTGGACTGCACTCAACTACCTTGACCTAGATGATGCAGTGAACCACTTTAATAAATCCTTTTTAGATATATTAAATGCACATGCCCCTGTTAGAACCATCAGAGTAAAATCAAACTATGCCACCTGGCTAAGCAGAGACACTAGGGCCCTTCTATAAAAGTAGAGCTAAATCCTGGGAACTATGGCGTAAAGCTGACACAGTAGTTTCTTAACAACAGCATCAGGAACATAGAAATAAGGCAAAAAACGAGTAAAACAGGATAAAATACATTTCTTTCATAACACTGAAAACAGATTCTAAAAAACCCTCAAAACTCTGGCCTGCCATAAACTCCGTCCTTCACTCAGGAAAATCTACTACACCAGCCCCAAACATCTACAATTCCAGTAGCATAGCTACCATTTTTAACAAACATTTTACCGAATCTATAATTGCCCTTTCCAAAAGCAATACTGAATCTATAATTGCCGATCTGAAGTAGGATATTCATTTGTCTGCAACCTGTGGGTTATGGATCCGATATCGGATCCGAACCGGCATGGTTTTCCAGCTATGGATCCAAGCTCTCAGCTCCTCCCCTCACCCATAATGCCCTGCTCTACCCTCATGACCTCAGATCTCGTTTGCCGCGCTGGTGACTGGATTTGCATTCATAGCTCTCAGCTAAGTGGTGATTTATTACCTGTTAAAACAGAAAATTTTAAGTTTTTTGTGTAATTCTGTGTGAAAGTTTAGGTTTCCCTCTTTGATAGTTTTATTTTGAGTTAAATTAAGTAATTTTTTCCCTCCTCGCTGTTGTAGAGTGTGTGTGTTGGGCCTGTGTGTCTTTTTGTTTAAGTTACTTTTAGTAGCTTTTAGATTATGGCTGATCAGCCTAAATCTATTTTCTAAATGCTCGAGTGTGGCCATAAGCTCTCACGCTGATGGCCACACTCGTGTGTTAAGTGTCTCGGGGTTGAACACCACACATCTGGTTGTTCCATTTGTGCAGGGTTCAACCCCAGGGCACTGAGGGAGCGGAGGTCCAAGCTTGTCTTGGCGGGTCTTTACCGCCAGACTCGGCTCGCCTCCGCTCCTTCGGGAACAACTGTGGCTACGGTTGTTCTCCTGTGGCACCCCTCCTGCTCCTGGGACTCAACCTCCCGTTTCTGGAGAGGAGAGGGACGCTAGTAAAAAGGACGGAGGGAGAAGCACCAGCGGCGGGCGAGACCTCTGTTTCGCCCCGCCAGCCAAGCTGGCTTCTCCCGGCTCGTTGTCGTTCGGTCTCTTCCTTCTCGGCTCCGGTCCCCTGTGTGCTTTTCACCGGGTCCTGAGGAGGAGGAGACCCGATCTCCGTCGAGGCTATCGAGGAGGCACTCCAGGCCTACCTCGGTAGCCTCGTCGAGATCTACACATAGCCTTTCTGATGCTGATCTGGACGGATGATGAGAAGGTTCATCCAGGCCCAGATGCAGATGGGAGTGCTCTTGCCTCCCCTCCGGGAGCTCAACACCCTTTTAAGCCTATTGCTCCTTCTCCGACCCGCTATCCGGGTTCGGAGCAGCTGGAGCCGTGCAGCGGGCGGGGTGGGTCGGCGCCGATAGTACTTGCCGGATCCGACCCTGCCCTGGAGTGCGGCGGATCAGACCTCTCGGGGCCCGGATCCGAACCTCGGGTCCGGGGATCAGTGCTCCTCGGCCCGTCTGTGTCGGAGCGCACTGTCCCTTCGGATCCGGCCGGCGCCAGCTCGGTCCACTCGGATCCGAGGGAGCCGATTGTCGGATCCTTTGGTCGAGGTCGGCTCCCCGGCTTTTGATGTAGTGGAGAGGGCTCTGTTGAGGGTCTCCGGACCCCGGCACTTGTTCGGCTCCGTCGCTCCCTCTGCACTGGGCCAGGCTTCCACCATCCGGCCCCTGGGACAGCCCGTTTCTGTGCCCCAAGTTGCTCCTATGGAGCAAATTGCTGCGAGGACTCCTCTGACAGCCCCCAGAGGAGGTCCTCGCACATACGCAAAAGGAGGCACATTGACTCCCCGAGTCTCTCACAGAAGACACGGACTTGGAGGAAGGAAGGCTCCCCACGGTCACCTCGAGGATGTCTCCTTTGGAGACATCATGGAAATGCTCCGTATAAGGGGGTGGTCTGCCCCAAGTCTTCCTCGGACGAGTCCGTGTTCTTGGAGGCATTTGAAACGGGCCCGTCTACCTCTTGGGTGTCCACCCTGCCGACCCCTGGTGGACCTTATTACCACCAGGGCGTGGAAGGAACCGGACACCGTGGAGCCAATTCCCAAAAGACCGGATAGGATCCTTAGTCCGCCATCCGACCGGACCCATTGGAGTAAGGGGCCTCCGGTAGATGCCATGTTGACGGGCGGCCACAAAGAGTGAACTGGAGCAGGAGAGACCCTCAGTCCACCCACCGAGCAAGGAATCTCGGATGATGGACCGCTTGGGGAAGCGGATGTTCAGTTCGGCGACCTTCTCGGTAAGGGCGCTGAACTATTTGGCACATGTCATTAGGATGCAGCGAGATCTTATTAAGGAATACGCTGCATCCCCTGAGTCCATTTCGGAGGAGGACAGAGTTCTGCACTCCACCCGTATGGCCACTCTTAGGTCAGTTACAAATACTTCTATGGCTACTCTCCCATGCAACGGAAGGCGCCGCTAGAGCTGCGGGACAGGACTGGTCACTAGACGCCAGGCCTGGCTCCGTCACTGCGATTTTTCTGAGCCCTTCAAAGCGTCGTTGCGAACGCCCTTTGATGGTTCTGCTCTGTTTGGCAAGACCGTCATGACGTTGACCCAGAGCGAAAGGACGGAAGACGCTGTCTGCCGTCGGAATCCGCTTCTCTGCACCCCAGAGGCCCTATTCTAGGAACCAAAAGGGTCAGAAGAAGATGTGGTTCCGGAAGTCGCAGCAGTCCCAGCCTGCTCCGGACAACCAGTCCTTCCGTGGCAGAGGAGGACAGGGAGGACGCCGCCCTAGAGGCAGAGGGGCTCCCAGAAACTTCGGGTCCAGGGAACCTTTCTCTGAACGGCCGCAGCAACCCTGAGGGTTGCCCGACTGCTCTACTCTGGAGGCAGTCGGGGACGTTCGGGCACCTAGCGGCATGGGAGTCCATAACATCGGACCGCTGGGTTCTCCAAATCATATCCAGGGATATCGCATTCCTTTCCTTCACCTTCCAAAGTTGAAGTCCTCCCAGACGTCCCACCCGGTCAACGGGAGGCCGCTTTGGCAGAAATTGGCCATCTGCTAAAGAAAAGAGCCATCCAGCCCGTTCCCCAGACCAGATCGGATCAGGGTTCTACTCCAGATTCTTTTAGTGCCAAAAGACGGGGAACTAAGACCAATCCTAGACCTCTCTCTCTTGAATCTGGCAGTCCCCAAAGAAAAATTCCGAATGGTCACTCTGCAATCTATTCTCCCCTTCTGGGAGAAAATCACTGGATGTGCTCGATAGACCTCAAGGACGCCAGACTACCACATCCTGATGGACAGGCTCCAGGAGGTTTCTCCGCTTCGGCTGGGAGCCAGTCACTACCAGTTCGGGTCCTTCCCTTTGGTCTCACCACAGCCCCCAGGGTGTTCACCAAAGTATTAGCAGTGGTAGCGGCCCACCTGAGGCTTCAGGGGTGCAGGTCTTTCCTACCTGGACGACTGGCTTCTTACCGCCCCAACAAGGCATCTACTTCTATTGGCGAGACTCCTTTCTCCATCTTGCTCCCTTTCTGGGCATCACAATAAATACAAAGAAATCCAACCTGGCGCCCACACAGCTCTTAGATTTTATAGGGGCCAGGCTAGACACAAGGAGTTTACGAGCCTTCCTCACTGCGGACAGAGTTCTAAATCTGCAGCTCCAGGTGCGGGCCATTCTCCATTCAAGTTCTGTTCCAGCGGAGTTGGTCCTGAGGGCTCTAGGGTCCATGGCATCGGCTATAGCACTTCTTCCTCTTGCCAGGCTCAATATGCGCATTCTACAGTGGACGCTCTTAGTACAGTGGTCATACCTTGCTCTCCCCATGCATCATCCCATAGCGATCAGCAAGGCTTGCAAGCGGTCCCTCTTGTGGTGGCTCCACTCCCCGGATCTCCACAAAGGCCGCCCATTTTGTGCTTTTCCCCCTCTCGCCACGGTGACCACGGACGCCTCCCGCCTCGGGTGGGGGGGGCACTTTGCGGGCCGGACCGTCCAAGGCACGTGGAACGATTCAGAGACCTTACTGCATATCAATGTTCTAGAGATGAGAGCAGTGCTCTTAGCGTTGCTAGCACTTCAGGACTTTCTTCCCTTGGGAACAATTGCGATTCAATCGGACAACATGTCTGTTGTCTGGTACATCAACAAGCAAGGGGGAACAAGGTCTTACCCTCTTTGTCGAGAGGCCATGAGAGTTTGGGAATGGGCAATCTCCACCAATCGCTTTCTAATAGCAACGCACATTCGGTCGGTCCAACATCCTAGCGGACAAGCTCAGTCGCACCATTCTGACCCCTTACGAGTGGTCTCTCAATTGTCAAGTAGCGGAACGCATATTCGCACGGTGGGGAACCCTTCATGCGATCTTTTGCTTCTCCCTCAAACACCAAGTGCGACAGTTTTTTCGCTCTAATACCTCCTCCCGGAGGTACCCCAAGAGACGCTCTGGTGCATGCTTGGCCACCCGGTCTTCTGTATGCCTATCCACCCTTGCCTCTGATGCTCCAAGTTCTTCAGAAAGCCTCTCGGGTGGGTTGCAGAATGATTCTCATTGCTCCATTCTGGCCTCGACAGATCTGGTTCCCCTTCCTAAGGTCTCACTCGGTGAATCCTCCTTGGATTCTAGATCCCATCCCGGATCTGATATCCCATCCATCCTGCATTCCTCCTCCGAATCTGGACAGCCTGAAGCTGACCGCTTGGCTGCTCCAGTTCCACTCTTGATAAGGACTCAAGGTATTTCATCACCGGTTAAGGCAATTTTGGTGGCGGCTCATAAACCATCCACTAGAAAGGTTTACCGAAGCAAGTGGAAACGTTTCTCTTTGTGGGCGGAGCGGCAAGGCCTGAATCCCTTCACGGTTCCTCTCCCTTTAGTGCTTGACTTTCTAACCACTCTCTTTAACGATGGTGCCAGCAGTTCCACAGTCAAAGTACAACTGGCGGCAATTTCTCACTATCACATTGGCCATGACTCTAATCCTCTTATGTCAGCCAAATTGTGTAAAATTTTTCTTAAAGGTACTTTTCTTCTCAGGCCCCCTATAAAACAAGCAGTTCCTCCTTGGGACCTTTCTCTGGTCCTACAGGCCTTGACCGCTCCTCCTTTCAAGCCAGCGGCTACGGTGGATCTCAAATTCTTGTCCTGCAAGATAGCCTTTTTGGTAGCCATTACATCAGCCAAGAGAGTTTCTGAACTTCAAGCTTTATCAGCTAAACCTCCTTACTTGGTATTTCATCCGAGCCGTGTCTCCCTCAGGACCAACCCGTCCTTTCTTCCTAAAATCGCTTCTGAAGCAAACATCAATCAATCCATTAACCTCCCTGTTTTCTTCCCTAAATATGAAAACAAAGGTGAATATAAGCTACATTCACTAGATGTTCACAGGCAACTTAGATTTTATCTGAACAGGACAGCTGGTCATAGGCAATCCGACCAGCTGTTTATTTCCTTTGCAAAATTCAATTTGGGCAAGCCAATCTCTAAAGTTTCTCTGTCCGCTGGATTTCACAGTGCATTTTATTGGCTTATCAAGCTTCAGGAAGGCCGCACCGGAGGGTGTTCATGCCCATTCAACCCGGTCAGTATCTACCTCGGCAGCCTTCAAGGCTAGGATTCCTCTAGATGATATTTGTGCAGCAGCCACGTGGGCTTCATCTCATACGTTTATTTCCCACTATAAGTTGGATCTTGCATCTAGGGTAGAGCATCCTTTGGCTCATGGTGCTCGAATATCCTTCCATGATGGCGCCCAAGATTCAGGTAGCTGGGGACTCTGTCCCACAGGTTGCAGACAAATGAATATCCTACTTCAGATTTAGAAGTTATGTACTCACCATAACGTTCCATCTGAGTAGGTGTATTCATTTGTCTGCAACCATCCCGCCCTCCTATCCCCCTGGCCTATCAGTTTCCTGCATATTCTATGTTACCCTTTTTAGGGTGTTGTTGCTTTGGCAAACTCGATCTGAGGTCATGAGGGTAGAGCAGGGCATTATGGGTGAGGGGAGGAGCTGAGAGCTTGGATCCATAGCTGGAAAACCATGCCGGTTCGGATCCGATATCGGATCCATAACCCACAGGTTGCAGACAAATGAATACACCTACTCAGATGGAACGTTATGGTGAGTACATAACTTCTAATTTCCAAGCAGCAAACCCCTACTCCTGATACCAAACCAGCCAAGTCTACAACTAGCAATGCCTTGTTCTGTTTCTCCCCAGTTTCTACAGCCACTATAAAAAAAAAACTACTCCAGAAACAAAAACCTACTACACTTGCTGTAGATATCTTACCCATTAAATACCTCAAAATTGCAGCTGAATCTATAACCTTCCCAGTATCAACCCTTATAAATATATCCTTTCTCAAAAACAATGTTCCTCAACTGTGGAAAATCTCCCATGTAATTCCACTTCATAAAGGGGGACCTTCCATAGAACTGACAAATTATCATCTAATTGCTATTCTTTCACCTGTTTCTAAGCTACTCAAAAAGTGTATTCATCTCAGGTCATGAAATTCTTATTAACAAATATCCTTCTCTCAGACACTCAGCATGGGTTTTGCCCATCACATAGTACCATTACTGCTCTCTTATTCATCACTAATACTGTAAACCATCACAGGGATAACAACAACTTTGTATCCGCCATCTTTTTAGACCTATCAAAAGCTTTTGATATGGTCTGCTATTCCAAACTATATATTAGAGGTACTAACTGAACTATCCTTCTCACCATCTGCCACAGCTTGGTTTAATAACAATTTATCTGGCCATCAACAGGTAAGGTGACCTATCTCCACACCCTCCTTTATCCATTAGTGTCCCCCAAGGATCTGTCTTAGGCTCTCTCCTTTTCTCCCTCTTTACTAATAATCTACACACGGCTACTCCACATGGTTCTATAATACAGTATGCAGATGATTCAACACTTATCTGTGCTGCCTCTTCTCTATCAGCTCTTCATTCTCAAATACAGGAATCTTTCACTTCTGTTGAAACATGGTTATAAAATGCCCATCTAATCCTGAACTCAAACAAAACTAAATTATTACTGTTCAAACCTAACAAGACATCTATCTTATGTGCACCATTTAACATAATAGCCAAAGACAATACTGCCATCTGCCTGACAACCCATACAAAGCTTCTTGGAGTGGAAATAGACAATAACCTAAAATTTGACTTGCATGTCTCCCTAACAATAAAAAAAGTCCATAAGAAACTTGGAAGTCTATATAAGCATAAAATGTTCCTGACCAAAATGAACAAAATTACATTAGCACAAACCCATCTGTTCTCCACTCTTCTATATGCCTCTTCAGTTTTAACTAATCTTAGCAAGAAGTGTGTTATAATAAAATTGCCAAGTTTGCATCTGACTGCCCATATAGAACACATCATTGTACAGCTTTAAGGATACTAGACTGGCTTGAACTTCACAGCATTATTCTTTATAGCCAACACTCTGTAACTCACAAAATTTAACACAACCAACCAGAATCCCTGCACTACAAAATCTCATCCATGTTAAGTTGTCAATCTCGCCTTCATTCTTGCTGGATGGGTTCGGAGCAGATCCTCGGCTCCGACTCGGCCAATACTAAAGCTCGAGAGCTAATTCCACCGGCTCGAGGCTCCCCTATATCCCACAATGCTAGGCGGTAACTACCCAGATCTCGTTTGCCGCTATAGCTGACGAGGTGCTTTTCTATCGGCTCAGGCAGGTGAGTGAGAGTTTTTTACAGTAATAGGTATTTTCTTAACCCCCTTTTGTTTCATACATAACCTTTTTAGTTTAATTAATATTTAGATAAATCAACCCTGTTTTTCGGGTCTATATTCCCTTCCTTTCTTCCCTTAACTTGTAGGCCTTTGGCCCCTCCATTCCCCCAGTCCTTTAGTGTGACTAAATTTGTAGTTTTTGTTAAGGGCTTGTATGTGCGTTTGTGGCTTTGTGTTAGCCTTAATAATTTAATAATTTTTCAGTAGAGGGTGTGTCTGTAGTGTGTTTGTGTTGTTGTCAGGCACTCCTTTCACTATGTCAAAAGATGCTAAGGTCTCAGGCTTCAAGAAGTGTGACTCGTGCTGTCAGAAAATGTCTCTGACAGACGGTCACACTTCTTGTGTGTATTGTCTGGGACCTTTGCACCTGCAGGACTCTTGTGCTGTTTGTCATGGTTTTAGCCCTAGAGTCCTGCAGGAACGCAAGAATAAATTAATCTTGCGGGGCTTATTAAAGCCTGAAGGCCCCCCGACTCAGTCTGTGTCGGGGAAGCCTTCTAAAACTTCCAAACAGTCGGCTCCAGTTTCTGAGTTGACTTCTGGAAAGGTTAAGTCGGCTTCGACATCGGCTCTGGCTGGAGCCGATGTTTCCAAGCCTCATACTGTTACCTCGGCTCCGGCTGGAGCCAAGGCTGATAAAACTCTGTTGGCTCCGATACTCTTATCGGAGCCACAGTCTAGGAAGAGATCTAGATCCCCCTCTATCGGCTCCGTTCATTCGGCGCCAGGATCCCCT
Source organism: Protopterus annectens (assembly GCF_019279795.1). Classification (NCBI taxonomy): domain Eukaryota; kingdom Metazoa; phylum Chordata; order Ceratodontiformes; family Protopteridae; genus Protopterus; species Protopterus annectens. The sequence goes on from NC_056728.1 coordinate 1,970,599,852, forward strand.
CTTCTTTCTGAACGGAGCCATAAAACTCATTCCTCACGGTCTTCCAGGTTATCTGACCATGATTTGCAAAGCGTAGTGAGTAGACTTCTCAAGTCCGAGGCACTGGCCCAAATGCTGCATAGCCTGACTCAGCAGTCAGTGGCTATTTCCGTTCCCCAATACATTCCTCCTCCGACTCCTTTGAGTTCGGAGCCAGGGCTTGTCGGAGCCATGACTGTCGGTGCGTCAGATCCGATACCTTCCCTTTCGGCTCCGTCGTCTGCTCCAATCTCCTCCTTGGAGGGATCTTGGCGCCGAGCTTCCCTCGTCTGCTCCGAGGGGGTGAGTGGCATCGGACCCTTGTCCGACCCCGCTCTCCCTCTCGGGGCTTCGGCGCTGGTGAGTTCGGCTCCGACATCGGCGTCGGAGCCGTCCCTGTCAGTGCCGGGGGAGGTCCTTGTCTCTTCGGAGCGGGGGCCTCTGGCCTTGCCTGACAGGGGTGCCTTCGAGGTCATGCGGAGTGTGCTAGAACCAGGTTCTGCCCCACAGTCGGCTCCTTCAGCCCCCCCATCTACAGTGCCTGCGGTGATTTCGACTCACCCCCTTGCCTTAGACCGCAGAGAGCCAACTCCTCAAGTTTCCCCATTGGGAATTTCCTCCTCTTCTGAGGCCTCTCCTGACTCGGTAGGAGATCCCCCTAGGAAGAGGCAGTGCAAGAGGAAGCACATTGACTCCCCTGAGTCTATCACCTCTGACACTGACTTAGAGGAATCTGAAGGTTCCCCCCGATCCCCCTCTGAGGATGTCTCCTTTGCTGACATCCTTGAGATCCTCAAACAGAGGGGGAACTGGCCAGCCCTTAACCCTTTGGAGGATGAGTCAGTGTATCTTGAGGCGTTTGGCTCTAGCCCTTCTACCTCCTGGGTGTCCCCTCCCTTTGACCCCCTTATGGAAGTGGTGGCAAGGAAGGCTTGGACGGCTCCTGATTCAGTGTAACCCACCCTGAGGAGACCATCTAAATTTATTACTGCCCCTAGAGATAAAGATTTTTTATCCAAAGGTGTCCCTGTTGATGCCATGGTGGTGGCTGCGGCCACTAAGAAGGAGTTAGCCGATCCTTCGGTTCCTGTCCATCCTCCTAATAAGGAATCTAGGACCATGGACAGGTACGGCAAGCGGATGTTCTCATCAGCGACCTTTTCAATGCATTCGCTGAATTACTTATGCCACTTCACTCGTCTCCAGAGAGATTTACTCAAGGATATGGGTGAACTGATAAAGGATCCTACAGCTGAGGGGTTCAAAGACACAATGAACTCCCAGTTGGCAACCCTGAATTCCATCGGTAAGTCCTCCATGCGGCTGGTCTCATATGCTGCAGATGGGGCGAGTAGAGCCACAGGCACAGGTGTTGCCTTACGACGTCACTCCTGGATGCGGCTATGCAACTTTGCGGACCCTTTCAAGGCATCCTTCACCAATTCTCCCTTTGATGGATCATCCTTGTTGGTCGAAAGGTGAAGGATACATTTACCAGGTGCGAGGTCGAAGGTAAGACTCTCTCTGCCGTAGGAGTCCATTTTTCTACCCCTTCTAGACCCTATCCCAAAGGTCAGAGGGGAGGAAAGATGTGGTTCATAAACAATCCCAGGGAGTCTCATCTGACGCACAAGGTCGATTCCCCTCTAGAGGCAGAGGGGGGAATAATAACAGACGCCGCCCTAGAGGCAGAGGAGGTCCGCAAAACCAGGGTAGCAGAGAAATGTTCTCTGACAAACCCTTTCAGCATCCCTGAGGGGCTGCCTGGCTGTCCACCTTTGGAGGCAGTCAGGGGAAGGTTATCCCTGCACCCAAAAGCCTGGCTTTCCCTTACTCAAGACAAATGGGTACAGTTGATCATATCCGAGGGTTACAAAATTCCCTTTATTCACATCCCATCCCAACCCAAAAGATCCCTTCCAGACGTTCCACCCGGTCTAAGGGAACAAGCAGCATTAGAAATTTCAAAGCTGCTATCAAAAAGAGCTATCCAGTCAGTCCCAGCAGACCAGCAAGGATCCGGAATCTACTCCAAATTCTTTTTGGTACCAAAAAAAACAGGGGACTGGAGACCCATACTGGATCTCAGCTACTTAAACAAGTATGTCAGGTAAACAAAATTCCGGATGGTCATGCTACAGTCCATTCTACCCTTCTTGGGTCAGGACAATTGGATGTGCTCGATAGATCTTCAGGACGCGTACTACCACATCAAGATGAACAGACACTCCAGGAGATATCTCCACTTCAGGCTAGGAGCCAGTCACTACCAGTTCAGGGCCCTGCCCTTTGGTCTCACTACAGCCCCCCCGTGTGTTTACCAAATGCATGGCAGTGGTCACGGCTCACTTGAGACGTCAAGGATTCCAGGTGTTTCCATATTTAGACGACTGGCTCCTTACCGCCACCACCAGACATCAGCTTCTTCTATCCAGGGACTTCACCATCCAATCTTGCCAAGCTCTAGGCATTTCAATAAATTTTGAAAAATCTGCCTTGTCGCCTTGTCAGTCTATTACCTTTATAGGCGCCACCTTAGACACACAGACTCACAGAGCAGAGAGTGTCAGACATTCGAAAACAAGTTTCCCTTCTCTTACAATGCAACAAAGTCAAAGCCAGACTAGTTTTGAAGGTGTTAGGACTCATGGCAGCAGCTATACCCCTTCTCCCCTTAGCTCGCTTTCACATGAGGATCCTCCAATGGATGCTGTTTACTCAATGGTCCTTTCAACAGCTCCCGGTGTCCCATACCATATTGATAGCTCAATCATGCAAGAATCAACTGTCTTGGTGGATCACATCACCTCAACTTCTCCGAGGAAGACCCTTCACTCCCCCCCCCCCCAGTCGCCACATTGACAACAGACGCCTCCCTGATCGGGTGGGGGGGGCATTATCAGGGCAGGACAGTCCAAGGCACGTGGCAACCTTTCGAGTGCCACTTGCACATAAACGTCTTAGAGATGAGAGCAGTGCTTTTAGCGTTGCAAGCCCTTCACGACTCTCTTCCCACTGGGACTATTGCAATTCAAATGGACAACATGTCCGTAGTGTGGTACATCAACAAACAAGGCGGAACCAGATCATACCCTTTATGTCGAGAGGCACTCAGACTTTGGCAATGGGCGATCTCTTCTCAGCGTTTTCTGATAGCAACGCACATTCCCGGGAAATCCAACGTTATTGCAGACAAATTGAGCAGGGCAATTCTCATGCCCCACGAGTGGTCTCTAAAGAAATCAGTTCTAGAAGAAGTATTCCTAAGATGGGGCCAGCCTTGCTGCGATCTTTTTGCTACTCCCCAAAACAGCAAGTGTCACGACTTCTTCATTCTCTTCCCGTTAGCAGGCCATCCCACCAGAGACGCTGTAGTCCACGATTGGCCCCTGGGACTTCTATATGCCTTTCCCTCCTTTCCACTGATATCTCAACTAATTCAGAAAGCCATCGCCTTGAGAGTGACAATGATCCTCATTGCCCCTTACTGGCCTCGACAAATATGGTTTCCGTTTCTTCATCGTTACCTTTTGGAGCAGCCTTGGCATCTGGACCCAGTACCAGATCTGATAACCCACCAATCGGGTCAGCTGCACCAATCTCTGCCTTCTCTAAACCTCACAGCGTGGTTTCTCCGATTCCAACCTTAGCCAGGCTTCCCTCAATATCTCGCTCGGTCCGAGATATCTTGATAGCCTCTCATAAATCTTCTACCCGGAAGACTTATAGTAGCAAATGGAAATGCTTCTCTTTTAGGGCAACATCAAAAAACATAGATCCCTTTACTGCACCTATCCAGTCTATTCTAGACTTTCTAGCAGAGCTCTTTCATTTAGGATCATCTGCATCTACCATTAGAGTTCAATTGGCTGCCATATCTAATTTTCATGTTGGTGTTTCGGAGTCTAGCATCATGGCTCACAAACTCTGTAAAGCCTTTTTAAGGGGCGTATTTTTTCTCAAACCTCCAATCAAAGATCCCCCGCCTCAATGGGATTTGAACTTGGTTCTGACATCCTTAATCCTTCCGCCCTTTGAACCGGCGGCTTCATGTTCTCTGAAGTTGCTTTCTTGGAAGACACTTTTTCTGGTAGCTATAACTTCAGTGAGAAAGGTGTCTGAACTCCATGCTCTGTGCAGTTGTCCTCCTTACTTAGTGTTTCACAAAGATAGGGTATCCCTCCGTACTAATCCATCCTTTTTGCCTAAAGTTTCCTCTCAAGTAAACCTAAACCAAATTATTGATATCCCCGTCTTTTTCCCTAACTATTCAAACAGGTCAGAACAAAAGCTACATTTTTTGGATGTTCATCGCCAACTTAGATATTACTTAGACAGGACTAAACAATTCAGGAAATCTAATCAATTGTTTCTGTCATATGCGGAAGGGAAATTGGGCCTTCCTGTTAATAAAGTATCCCTCTCTAGATGGCTCACCTCTACAATTACCTTTAATCTATGAGATCAGACATCAAAAACTACCCTCAAGACCTAGAGCTCATTCAACTAGGGCATTAGCTACATCCGTAGCTTTTCAGGATAGGCTGCCAATAGATTCCATTTGTGCAGCAGCCACCTGGGCTTCTCCTCATACATTCATTTCACATTACAAATTGGACATGGTTTCCAGAAGCCATGCCAATTTTGGTTCCACTGTTCTCAAGAGTCTGTTCTGATAGGCCACCCGGGATAAGGTGCTAGGGACGCGGTCCCATCCAGCAAGAATGAAGGCGAGATTGACAACTTAACATTAAGAAGTTATGTACCTACCATAACGTTCCATGTTAGTTGTCTTCTTCTCACCTTCTTTCTTGCATCCCACCCTCCTTCCCCCAAGCCTCGACAGACCGACAGGAGTTCAGTTTGTGTTCTTCCTCTGGAAGTCGTCATTCCCACACATTCTTCCACCTCTTTTTCTCCTTTCTTAGGTCTGCGATACCTTTTACGCAGGTTGTTTTGAGGTGGGTTTCCCTACTCCATTCTATGGAGACTAGGGTTGCTTGGTATAGCTATCAAACGAGATCTGAGTAGTTACCGCCTAGCATTGTGGGATATAGGGGAGCCTCGAGCTGGTGGAATTAGCTCTCGAGCTTTAGTATTGGCCGAGTCGGAGCCGAGGATCGGCTCCGAACCCATCCAGCAAGAAAGAAGGCGAGAAGAAGACAACTAACATGGAACGTTATGGTAGGTACATAACTTCTTATTTCTTGCTGTTCAAGCAGACCACTTTGCTCTAACAATAAGAACTTACTCACTGTCTCCAAGCCCAACAACACTGCAGGAGAATCTTTATTTTCCAGCTATATATCTCATGTATGGAACTCCCTTCCTAACTCCATTCTCTCAATCTCGTCCACTAACCACTTTAAGCCATCACTTAAAGTTTATCTAAAAAATAAGTGGCTATGTTCCTATACTAACCCCTCATGAATGCTCTGATATATCACAGTATAACCCAACCATATCCAGCTTCTTCCCCAGTGTTTAATCCTTTATTCCTACCGACTTGTCTTAACCTTATATCTTGACATAAGTCATACTTTACAAATAGTACTAGCTAAGTTCAAAAGCCTAGGTTTTGTTGGCATGATGTAACAAATTTGTATTTTCTTATGTATACTACATTTTGTTTACTTTATACTTTATTGATTATTGTAATTCATGCATTAAAATGTACTGTTACTCATGGAGCTTTTCTCCCCGGCCCTCCACTAAAGAAGGACCTGTGTCCAGTCGGACTTTCTCAGTAAACAAATGTTAAATAAATGATAAATAAATAAATAAATGTCTTCCTTTGAGGAGTTTTCAGTTTTATACACAGTCTGGACTGCTTTTTCTCTATCCAGTATACTCGATCTGAAGGTTGTGGGTCAGCAAGGGATTATGAGAAGGGGAGGAGCTTGAGCTCTTGATCTGTCCTTTAGTTGCTGGCTCGGATCCAAGGTCAGACCCAAGACCCATCAGTGATAAATAATGACACTGGATAGCACAGATTCCAAGTTGTGATAAGTACATAACTCTTTTTTTCCCTTTGTGGTTTCAGCTTTAGTGATGACTGAAAGGGCTTCTCCTGGTCCTTTGGCCTTTTAGATAGTGGAGAGGGTTTTCTCCTGAGCTGGAGATCCGATGGTACATGTTCCCCAGTCTGCCCCAGTACCCTCATCAGATCCAGGCCTTGCTCTCACTTGTTCTGCCATGAGCCTTCCTGTCCCGAGCGGCCTCCAAAAATTCCCTGCTCAGGAGAGATCCCCTTCTTCTATCACTTCTCCAGACTATCTAACTGAGGAAGTTCCTTGGAAGAAGACATGCAAAAAGAAGAGTCTTTAACTGAGGACACTGACTTTGATGAGGGGGAAGGATCACCCTGAAACCAACCAGAAGATGTCTCCTTTGGGGACATATTAGAGATCCTGAAGCAGAAAGGTGGGTGGTCTGTCCAACATCCTTCCTCTGAGGAGTTAGTTCTCTTGGAGGTGGTCGGGACAGGCCCATCTATGTCTTTGGTGACCCCCCCGGCAGATGCCCTGGTTTACCTAGTCTCCCGCCGGGCATGGAAGGAACTGGACACCATTGAGTCCATACCCAAATGATCCGATAGGTTTCTGGTACCCCACATAGGAAACATTGGAATAAGGGTCCTGTATCAATGCCATCATGGTTGCAGCAGCCACTAAGAAGGAGCTGGCAGAGGAAACTGCTAATGCCCATCTGCTTAAGAAGGAGTCTAGGGTAATGGACAGGACTGGGACGCATGTCGACGCCTCATCCATTTTTGAGCTGAGGTCATTGAACCACCTGGCTCATTTTACTCGGCTAAAGAGAGGTCTGATCAAGGAACTGTCAACCTCTCTCTGAGTTAATATCTGCAGAGGAATTTAAGAAAGTTTCTCCCAAGCTGACCCACTCTTTTGTCCATCATCAACTCGTTAATGAGGTTAATCTCCCATACCACGGAGGGCACCTCGTGGACAGCCGGTTCAGGACTTTCCTTAAGGAGGCATACCTTGATGAGGCTATGTGATTTTGCAGATCCCTTTAAGGTGTCGTTCATGAATGCCTCTTATGATAGCTCCTCCCTTTCTGAGCCATCAGTTCGAGATACACTTACCAGCAGTGGAAAGGATGAGAAGACCCTTTCTACTGTTGGAATCAAATTTTCTAACCCCAGTGTCCCCTTTTGAGGAGGCAGTGTGAAGGGAAGAAAATGAAGTGTTGTAAATCCCAAGGACCTTTCCAAGACCCATGCGGGGAACCCCCCTATAGAGGCAGAGGGGGAGGGTTTGATGGTAGATGCCACTATAGAGGCAGAGGGATTCCACAGAACTAGGGCCTTATGGAATCCCTTCCTGGTAAGCCGTACCAGTGCTCCTGAAGTGCTGCTTGACAGTCCATCTCTGGAAACAGTCGGGGAGCGACTAGCTTTGTACCCAAAAGCCTGGACCCAGTTGACTGAAAACCATTGAGTTGTAAGCATAATATCCAGAGGTAATTCCATTCCCTTTTCTCTTCTTCCCCCACATTGCAAAACCCTTCCTGACATGCCACCCCATCAAATGGGACAGGCAGCACAGGAAATTCAACAACTGTTGCTAAAAAGAGTCATCCAAGAGGTGCTGACTGAACAAAGAGGATTTTTTACTTACTCATGCTTATTTTTGGTGCTGAAAAAGACAGGGAACCTAAGACCTATCCTGGATCTGAGCAGATTGAACAAGTACATAAAGAAGTTGAGGTTCCGAATGGTTACAGTTCAGTCCATTCTGCCACAGGGATGACTGGATGTGCTCAGTATATCTCAAGGGCGCGTACACTCATGACAAAATGGATGGTTCAGGAGATATCTGCACTTCTGGCTGGGAGCCAATCATTACTAAATCAGAGCACTGCCCTTGGGGTTGACCACAGCCCCCAGGTGTTCACCAAATGCATGGCAGTGGTAGCGGCTCACTTGAGGCTCAGGTGATTCCATATTTAGATGATTGGCTTCTGACTGCTCCCATGAGGCATCAGCTAATCCAGGCCAGGGATTACCTAATCGATTTGTCACACTGTCTGGGCATCACCATAAACATGAGCAAATCCAACCTTACTCCAGTACAGAACCTGGAATTCATAGGAATGCAGCTCAACACATGGGATCAGATAGCTTGTTTCCTTTCACATCAAGTAGCCACTCTGAGAAATTAAGTATAGGAGCTATTAGCCCAATAGACTCCCGTGGCTCAGTTGATTATGCAGACCCTAAAGTCCATGTCTGCAACCATTATGTTAGTCCCTCTAACCAGATTTTTCATGTGAGTTCTCCAGTGGATGTTAGCGACACAATGGTCCATCCTCTCTCAGCTGTTGTCCCTTCACATGAGGTTAACTCCCAGTTGCAGGCATCACCTCAGTTGGTGGATACAGTCAGACAACGTCATTCTAGGCAGACCATTCTTGAACAGCCCACGGACACTCCCCAGTTTGAGTCGGGGGGTTACAGTGGGAAGATGGTCCAAGCACGTGGTCCCCTCCCGAGACCAGGTTGCATATCAAAGTCCTAGAGATGGGAGCAATCCTCTTGATACTGAAAGCCTTTCAGGATGTTCTCCCCTTGGGAACTATTGCAGTACACACCGACAACATGTCTGTTGTCTGGTACATCAACAATCAAGGAGGAACCTGTTCTTACCCCTTGTGCAGGGAGGCCATGAAGGTGTGGGAGTGGATGATATCTTCAGACCGCCTTCTAGTTGCACTGCATATCCCGAGGAAAACCAACGACCTGGCAGACAGACTCAGATCGCTTTTGATTCCGCACGAGTGGTTCTTCAATCAGTCAGTAGTGGACATGATTGTCAGTCATTGGGATCAACCTTGCTGCGACCTCTTTGCCTCTCCTCACTACAAATGCAACAAATACTTTGCTCTCATCCCTCTCCATGGGAGTCCCTGAGGGATGCACTAGTCCATGATTGGCTCCCAGGTCTCCTATATACCTATCCTCCTATTCCACTCATCCCGAAGTTTCTTCAGAAGGCAAGCAGGTTGAAGAGCTCAGTCATCCTCATTGCCCCCTTCTGGCCTCGTCAGGTGTGGTTCCCCTTCCTATGGTCTCATCTGAAATATCCTCCTTGGACTCTGGAGCCACATTAGGACCTCCTTCTCATCTGCCAGGGATACAGCATCTGAACCTTTGAGCCCTCAAATTGACTGCTTGGTTTCTCCACTTCCAAACCTAGTGAGAGATAGTCCAGGCTTAAGTCCCTGGTCCAAAACATTCTTCTAGCCTCGCAAAAGGTTACCACTAAAAAAAGTCTACACCAGTAAGTGGAAGAGATTTGTTATCTGGACTATGAGCAGAAACATTGATCCTTTCTCAGCACCAGTTTCAGACATTTTGCTATTCTCAGCACCCTTTTTGATGAAGGTGCTAGTTTCTTGACTATCGAACTACAATTAGCTGCTATTTCCAACTTTCATACTGCAAGTCAATCCCGTTCTCTGTTCACTTTTAGACTATGCAAATCCTTCATGAAAGGTGTTTTCTTATTAAGGCCTCCAATTAAGGACGCATCTCTTCCATGGGACCTTACTCTTGTGCTGCAGGCTTTGACCCAGGGACCCTTCGAACCAGCAGCAAGTTGTGACATGAAGTTCCTGTCATGGAAGACAGCCCTCCTAGTGGCTATAACTTCCGCTAAGAGGATTTCTGAACTACAAGCCTAATCCTTCAAACCTGCTTACATACTCTTTTATAAATTCATAATGCCCTTATGCACCAATCTGTCTTTTATGCCCAAAGTAGCTACCGAGAACAATATTAATCAGTCCATCCAATTACTAGTCTTCTTTCTGAATTTATCTAATAAAAGGGTGTATGTTCTCCATCTTCTATATGTTCATAGACAACTCTGTTTTTACCTGCACAGGACCAAACATCACAGGAAGTCTGATCAGCTTTTCGTAGCTTTCTCATCTAATAGACTTGGCTTGGACAAGCGGTATCAAAAATTACCCTGACGAAATGGATATCTGACTGCATCTCATACATTTACTCATCCAAAGGATTGCACTTACCCAGACCTCCCAGAGCACATTCCATCAGAGCTATGGCTAATTCCATGGCTTTCTAGTCTAGAATTTCCATTGATGACATTTGCACAGCAGCGACATGGTCTAACAGTCATACCTTTGCATCACAATACAAGTTGGATATCATATCCAAGAGCAGGGCCTCCTTTGGTTTGATGGTGCTCTGGCATATTCTTCCATGAGGGCCACCCACGATCTACGTATCTGGGGACACTGATCCTGTTGTCGCTCTCCTACTTTGGACACAATAGAAGAGTCTTTTTGGGTTCTGTTCAAGCAGCTTTATTATATACAAACACACCAGAATAGAAGTTTATTGACTTTAGCTTAAGTAACTTATATACAAACTAACTACTGCAATCATACATGCTCACTCTCTGGCTGCACTCTCCAAATGGCACTGGGAATAGCACATGCCCGGTATTTATATGTGCACGTTCAGTCCTTCATATGATTCTTAAAGACACAGCACATATACTCTGATCTACATCCTCCTTCTTTGAGAAATAGGTCATGCAATGTTATGAATCTATTTGGCATGCAGATAATATAATACAAGTAGTTCTTTTTCATGCAATTATACAAGACTAGGAACATTTATACAGCTATGTCCATGTTGTGTATTTCACACTGAGCTTGGGCACGTTTGGTTTGCTCTGAGACCTAGAGTCTGTATCACAGGAACAATGCTGCCATGATGATTCTGGTACAGGAAGAAGATGTTTGTGATTTCTCCTGTACTCCACATCCTCAGATTCTACAAGGTAGGATCTCGGCTTGACACATGTACCTGTAACTTGACCAATCCCGTCGATACGTTTCACCGTTTGTATCCTCACTGTCTCTCCTTCCCTCAATGGATGAAGAGATCTGCTCAATTTTCCATAACTGGAATTTTGGATAAAACACTTCTTGAATAATTGAGCCTTGATGGTTCTGTTGTTCTTAGCTTTAGGCCTCAATAAACTGGAACTAATAGGTAACATTGTTATGATTTGCCTGGATAGAAGTCTTTGAGCAAGTGAGCCAAGTATATTGTCACTGTGTATGTTTCTGAGATTAAGTAAATTTAAAAAAGACATCAATATTGTCACACTTTGACCTTTCAAGTAATTGCTTTGCACTCTGCACTGCACATTCAGCTAGCCCATCTGACTGTGGATATTCAGGACTGCTAGTGACATGTACAAAGTCCCATTCTCTTGCAAATTTCTGAAATAGCTGACTAGTAAATTGAGTACCATCGTCAGAAACAACTTTGTGTGAACTACCATGGACTGAGAAATGATGTTTCAACTTAGTAATAACAGTAGTGGATGTTAAATTAGGTAAGAAGTCAATCTCAAACCAATTTGAATAAGTGTCTACCAATACCAAGTAGTGTTGATTGCTCCACTCAAAGATGTCAATGCCTACTTTTGACCAAGGTAGTTCAAGAACTTGACTTAGCTGAAGTGGTTCTCTTTGCAAATGCGGTTTAGTACTATTGGATACTGAACAAGAAAGTACTTTATCAGTGTCTTTCACTAGTGAAGGCCAACATACTAATTCTCCCTCTCTTCTCTTATTGGATGAGGAACCTGGGTGACCACGATGCAAAATCTGGATATATACTCTTGTTGTAAGGAAGCAGGAACAGCAATTTAGGACCTTTGAAAATAATGCCATCTTCCATCAACATTTCATCTCTGTAAGGAAAATAGGTTTACACTTTAGGTAGTACACTAGATTGCTTTGATGGCCATCCAACATTAATGTAGTGATTGAGCTTCTGCAAAATTGGATCATTTTTTGTGTGATCTCTCAGCTCACCAAGTCTAGTGGTTGAGAAATTACACACTGCCATAACGTCAAAGTCAAAATTCTCTGCATCAAGCTGTTCCATCATATTTCTGGGTGATCTGGATAAGGTATCAGTCAGATAAAGTAGTTTGCCTTTCGTATAAACCATTTTGAAGTTGTACTTTTACAATTTGAGCATCAGTCTTTGTAATCTTGCGGGAGCTGAATGCATAGGGTTATTTACAATAGTAACTAGAGGTTGGTGATCAGTTTCAATCTGAATAGCTCAACCATAGATATAATCATGAAACCTGGAACATGTAAATACTGTTGTCAAAAGTTCTTTCTCAGTTTGAGCATATTGCATCTCAGTTTGGGCAAGTGTTCTAGATGCATAGGCTACTAGTCTACTAACTGTGCCAAGACCAAATTTTGAAGCATGACAGGAAAGAGTAACTGGTTTATTTACATCATAGTATTTTAATGTAGATGAGGTGGCAATTTTCGCTTAAGGTCTTCAAATGCTTTTTGGTACTGTTCTAACCATGACCATGTAACATTTTTTGCATGTCAGCTCTCTTAAAGGTGCTGTCAACTCACTGAAGTCTGGTATAAATTTGCCTAAATAGTTGACCATGCCTACAAAACACTGTAGAGCTTGAATATTACCTAGTGCTGACATCTCGAGAATAGCTGCTTGCTTGATCTGGTCTGGCCTCAAGCCAGTACTGGTAAATAAATGACCTACATGTGTAACTTCTGGTAGTCTGAATTTACACTTCGGAGGATTGAGCTTTAATTTTACATCACATGCTCTGTCTAGAACTCTCTTTAGGCTTCTGTCATGCTCTGCTTTACCATTGCCTCCAACCAATAAATCATCTACTATTATGGCACAAGGGTAACCTGAAAGAATTTGCTCCATTGCACACTGAAAGACTTCATTTGCAGAATTTATTCCAAATGGCATCCTTAGGAATCTGTATCTGCCAAATGGAGTGTCAAAAGTGGTTAGTAATGAGGATTTGCGATCAAGCATCACTTGCCAAAATGAATTTTTTGCATCCATGACAGAAAAAAAAGTGGCATTCGGTATCAGGGCTGCGACCTGTTTGACTGTGTGCATTGGATGATCTGGTCTCTTCAACGCTTTGTTCAGATCTCTTAGGTCAATGCATATTCTGATTTCATCTGAGCCATTTTTGTAAGCTGCTAATGTAGATGACACCCATTCAGCTGGTTCTCTAACTGGAAGAATTACACCTTGTTGCACCATTTTAACCAGCTGAGCTTTGACTTTATCTTGCACAGCTATCCGAACTATTATTGGTGGTGTAACTGCTGGAGTCCCTTGGTCTAACTTCATGGTGTACACAACTGGAAGTTTGCCCAACTTGTCATATAAAACCTCAGCATACTCTGAGGAAATGGCTTTATAAAAATTGGAACTAGGTTATGTACATATGTGATGAACTTCTTTAGTAAAACAAAGCAGATTCATTCTCAAACTGTCTTTGAGACCCAGTAATGACTGTACTGATCGGAGCGCCTTGTGTGTGGAGTCTGTATGTCCTCCCCGCAGTCGAGTGACATTAAAGACATGCAGGTAGGTGCATGAGTGAATGGGCGTGCCTTCTTTGAAGGTTGGGTGTCTGGCTGGCAACTCGGCACCGTAAAAATCCACTGCCAAATTTAGCGGACCGGAGTTCTGCTGTGGCGACCCCTAACCAGGAAAAAGCCAAAAGAATTTTTGGTCTCCAGACTACATAAAATAAGATGTAACAGTTCTTAGCCAAATAACAGGAAAGCATCACCAAGTCTTTGGTTTCTATAAGCAACAAGTTTCACACTACTGGCCACATCAAGCTGCTCATTAATTTTCACTTTAGCAAATGTGTCTGCTGATATAACATTACACTTTGAAGCAGTGTCTACTTTAAGCTCTGTGGATTTAACATTGATCATTCTTTGCCAATAAATTCACTGCATCATCTCTTTCATCAATTACTGATGCACCATCTACATTAAAAGTTGACTGCTGCAGCTGCACTTGGTCAACTTGCCTTTTTTGTGTGACCTTTCTTTACAACTGTGTGGGGTTTACTTGATTTGCAAAACTTTTAAAAATAGGTAAATTTTTTACACTTGTGACATTGCTGACCAAATGCTAAGCACTTCTGTCTTTTCGACTCATGATTGGCACCAAAATTGCGACAGTTGACAATAACGCTGGACCTAGCTTTTGCTAATTCACATTTGTACTGCACTGAGCATACTCTTTTAACTGAACTGTTCTTAGAACTTGCTGGAAAACTACATGGTTTCCCTGGTGAGCCAGCAGGGGTTGTGGCTGCCATGTGCTTAAGCCTACTTCTTTTTGCCATGTGTTGCATGCTATCTACATTTGCTCTGAAACCTGCTGAAACCATGTTTTTGTCACTTGAAAGCATACTTGTGTGTTTTTCTGTAACTTCATGGATGTGACAAATCTCAATGGCTTTACTTAACGTTAAGTCACTGTCACGAAGCAAAATCTTTCTCACAGCAGCACTATCAGTACCACACACCAGCCTGTCCTTTATTAACTTATCATGTTAAGTTGTCAGTCTTGCCTTCATTCTTGCTGGATGGGTTCAGAGCCGATCCTTGGCTCCAACTCGGCCAATACTAAATCTCGAGAGCTTATTCCACCGGCTCGAGGCTTCCCTATATCCCACAATGTTAGGCGGTAACTACTCAGATCTCGTTTGCCGCTTAGCTGACGAGGTGCTTTCTTCTACCGGCTCTGGCAGGTTAGTGAGTTTTCTTGTTAAAAAAACTTAGAATTCTACCCCTATCCTTTCTATTTAGTTTAGTTTTTATACAAAGTGTCCCTTTAGTTTAAATCGGGTCCCCCTTGTGCTTGTACTCCCATTTTATCCCCTTTTTAACTTTTAGGCCTTTGGCCCACTCCCTGTTTTTTTCTCTGTCCTTTCAGTGTGACTGGATTTTTATTTGGTTAAAGGGTGTGTCTGTGTGTTGTGTCTGTGTTACATACAGTATTTTTAGGATGTCTAAAGACTCCAAGGTCTCAGGCTTCAAGAAGTGTGATTCGTGCTGTCAGAAAATGTCTCTGACAGACGGTCACACTTCTTGTGTCTATTGCCTGGGACCTTTGCACCTGCAGGACTCATGTGCTGTTTGCCATCCATTCAGCCCTAGAGTCCTGCAGGAATGCAAAAACAAACTCATACTTCGTGGTTTGTTAAAGCCTGAAGGCCCCCCAACCCAGTCTGCGTCGGGGAAGCCTTCAAAGACTTCCAGGCCGTCGGCTCCAGCTTCAGAGCCATCTCCTGGGAGCATTAAAGCTGCTTCGACATCGGCTCCGGCTGGAGTCAATGTTTCGAAGTCTCAAACAGTTACCTCAGCTCCAGCCGGAGCCGAGGTTGTCAAGACTCAGTTGGCTCCGATAGGCTTATCGGAGCCACCTTCAAAGAAGAGGTCGAGGTCCCCTTCCATCGGCTCCATCCACTCGGCTCCGGGATCCCCTCTTCTGTCGGAGCGGAGCCATAGGTCTCATTCCTCTCGGTCCTCCAGGCTGTCTGACCATGACTTACAAAGGGTGGTGAGTAGACTTCTCAAGTCTGAGGCACTGGCCCAAATGCTGCATAGCCCTACTCAACAGTCAGCAGCTATTCCCATCCCTGATTCTATTCCTCCTCCGACTCCTTTGAGTTCGGAGCCGGGGCTTATCGGAGCTGTGGCTGTCGGTGCTTCGGAGCCGATGCCTTCCCTTTTGGCTCCGTCGTCTGCTCCGATTTCCTCCTTGGAGGGATCTCGGCGCCGAGCTTCCCTTGTCGGCTCCGAGGGGGCGAGTGGCATCGGACCCTTGTCCGACCCCGTTTTCCCTCTCGGAGCGTCGGCGCTGGTAAGTTTGGCTCCAACATCGGCCTCAGAGCCATCCCTGTCTGTGCCGGGGGGGTCCTTGTCTCCTCGGAGTGGGGACCTCCGGCCTTGGCTGATAGGGGCGCCTTCGAGGTCATGCGGAGCGTGCTAGACCCAGTGTCTACTCCACAGTCGGCTCCGTCAGCTCCTCCCTCTTCAGTGCCTGCGGTGGTTTCTACCCACCCCCTTGTAACAGACCGTAGAGAGCCAGCTCCTCAGGTTTCCCCATTGGGAATATCCTCCTCTTCCGAGGCTTCTCCTGATCCGGTAGGAGAACCCCCTCGAAAGAGACAGTGCAAGAGGAAGCACATTGACTCCCCTGAGTCTATCACCTCTGACACTGACTTGGAGGAATCTGAAGGTTCCCCTCGGTCCCCCTCTGAGGATGTCTCTTTTGTTGACATCCTTGAAATCCTGAAACAGAGGGGAAACTGGCCCGCCCTTAACCCTTCAGAGGACGAATCAGTTTACCTTGAGGCGTTTGACTCTCGCCCTTCCACCTCCTGGGTGTCTCCTCTCTTTGACCCCCTCATGGAAGTGGTGGCAAGGAAGGCTTGGAAGGCCCTTGATTCAGTGGAACCTACCCCAAGGAGGCCATCAAAATTTATTACTACCCCAAAAGAGAAAGAGTTTCTATCTAAAGGTGTCTCTGTTGATGCCATGGTGGTGGCCGCTGCCACTAAGAAGGAGTTAGCCGATCCTTCGGTACCTGTCCATCCCCCTAATAAGGAGTCTAGGACCATGGACAGGTACGGTAAGTGGATGTTTTCATCAGCGACCTTTTCCATGTGGTCGCTGAACTACTTGTGTCACTTCACCCGTCTCCAGAGGGATTTGCTCAAGGATATGGGTGAGGCCATGCAGGATCCAACAGCTGAGGGGTTCCAAGACAAAATGAACTCCCATTTGGCAACCCTGAATTTGATTGTCAACTCCCCCATGCGGCTTATCTCATATGCGGCTGATGGGGCGAGTAGGGCCGCAGGCACAGGTGCAACTTTATGACGTCACGCCTGGATGCGGCTTTGCAATTTCGTGGACCCTTTCAAGGCATCCTTCACCAATTCCCCCTTTGATGGCTCAACGTTGTTTGGACCTCAGGTGAAGGATACATTGACTAGGTGCGAGCAGGAAGGTAAGACTCTCTCTGCCGTGGGAGTCTGTATTTCTACCCCTTCTAGACCTTATCCAAAAGGTCAGAGGGGGGGGGGGATGTGGTTCCGCAAACCACAGGTAGTCTCATCTGACGCACAAAGTCGATTCCCCTCTAGAGGCAGAGGGGGAAATAACAATAGACGCCGCAATAGGGGCAGAGGTGGTCCACAAAACCAGGGTAGCAGAGAAGCTTTCTCTGATAAACCCTTTCAGCATCCCTGAGGAGCTGACCGGCTATCCACCTTCGGAGGCAGTCGGGGGAAGATTATCACTGTACCCAAAAGCCTGGCTTTCCCTCACTGTAGACAAATGGGTACAGTCAGTCATATCAGAAGGTTACAAAATTCCCTTTATTCACATCCCATCTCAACCCAAAGGATCCCTTCCAGATGTTCCACCCAGTCTAAGGGAACAAGCAGCATTAGAAATATCAAAGCTGCTGTCAAAAAGAGCTATCCAACCAGTTCCAGCAGACCAGCAAGGATCCGGAATCTACTCCAAATTCTTTTTGGTAACAAAAAAAACAGGGGACTGGAGACCAATACTGGATCTCAGCAAGTTAAACAATTATATTAAAAAAACAAAATTCCGGATGGTCACGCTACAGTCCATTCTACCCTTCTTGGGTCAGGACAATTGGATGTGCTCGATAGACCTTCAGGATGCGTACTACCATATCAAAATGCACAGACACTCCAGGAGGTTTCTCCGCTTCAGGCTGGGAGCCAGTCACTATCAGTTCAGAGCCCTGCCCTTTGCTCTCACTACAGCCCCTCCGAGTGTTTACCAAATGCATGGCAGTGGTCGCGGCTCCATATTTGGACAACTGGCTCCTTACCGCCACCACCAGACATCAACTACTTCTATCCAGAGACTTCACCATCCAAACTTGCCAAGCTCTAGGCATTTCAATAAATTTCAAAAAATCTGCCTTGTCGCCTTGTCAATCTATTACCTTTATAGGCGCCACCTTAGACACAGTCCATCTTTCCTCCAGACTTACAGAGCAAAGAGTATTAGATATCCGCAAACAAGTTTACCTTCTACTTCAATGCAACAAGGTCAAAGTCAGGGTAGTCTTGAAGTTATTAGGACTCATGGCAGCTACTATTACACTTCTCCCCTTAGCTCGTTTTCACATGCGGATCCTCCAGTAGATGCTGTTTACTCAATGGTCCTTCCAAAAGCTCCCGATGTCTCATATCATCCTACTAACTCAATCATGCAAGAATCACCTGTCTTGGTGGATCACATCACCTCAAGTTCTCCAGGGCAGACCCTTCATTCCCCCCCCCAATCGCCATGGTGACAACGGATGCCTCCCTGATCGGGTGGGGGAGGCATTATCAGGGCAGGACAGTCCAGGGCATGTGGCAACCTTTCGAGTGCCACTTGCACATAAATGTCTTAGAGATGAGAGCAGTGCTTTTAGCGTTGCAAGCCCTTCAGGACTCTCTTCCCACAGGGACTATTGCAATTCAGTAGTGTGGTACATCAACAAACAGGGTGGAACCAAATCCTACCCCTTATGTCGAGAGGCACTCAGACTTTGGCAGTGGGCGATTTCTTCTCAGCGTTTTCTGATAGCAACTCACATTCCCAGGAAGTCCAACGTGATTGCGGACAAGTTGAGCAGGGCCATTCTCATGCCTCACGAGTGGTCTCTAAAAAAATCAGTGTTGCGATCTTTTTGCTACTCCCCAAAACAGCAAGTGTCACGACTTCTTCACTCTCTTCCCGTTACCAGGCCATCCCATCAGAGACGCTCTAGTCCATGACTAGTCCCGGGGACTTCTGTATGCTTTCCCCCCCCTTTCCACTGATCTCTCAATTAATTCAGAAAGCTATCACCTCGGGAGTCACCATGATCCTCATTGCCCCTTTCTGGCCTCGACAGATATGGTTTCCGTTCCTCCATCATTACCTGTTGGAGCAGCCTTGGCATCTGGACCCATTGCCAGATCTTTTGACCCACCAGTCGGGCCAGCTGCACCACTCCCTTCAATCTCTCAACCTCACAGCATGGTTTCTCCGATTCCTACCCTAGCCAGGCTTCCCTTAATATCTCATTCGGTCCATAACATTCTGATAGCCTCTCACAAGTCTTCTACCAGGAGGATTTACAATAGTAAGTGGAAATGTTTTTCCTTCTGGGCAGCATCAAAAAATATAGACCCCTTCACTGCACCTATCCAGTCTATCCTAGACTTTCTGGCAGAGCTCTTTCATTTAGGCTCTTCCTCGTCTACCATTAGAGTACAACTTGCTGCTATATCTAACTTTCATGTAGGTGTCTCAGACTCCAGTATCATGTCCCATAAACTCTGCAAAGCCTTTTTAAGAGGGGTCTTTCTGCTCAAGCCCCCAATCAAAGATCCCCCACCTCAATGGGACTTGAATTTAGTCCTAGCATCCTTGATTCTCCCCCCCTTCGAACCTGCGGCTTCATGCCCTCAAGTTGCTCTCATGGAAAACGCTTTTTCTAGTAGCCATTACATCAGCTAGAAGGGTATCTGAACTTCATGCTCTTTGCAGTCATCCTCCTTACTTAGTTTTCCATAAAGACAGGGTGTCCCTCCGGACTAATCCGTCCTTCTTGCCTAAGGTTTCCTCTGAGGCAAACCTAAACCAGATGATTGATCTTCCCGTCTTCTTCACTGATTATTCCAACAGGTTGGAACAAAAGTTACATTTTCCTAGATGTTCACCACCAACTTAGATATTATTTAGACAGGACTAAACAGTTCAGGAAATCTGATCAGCTTTTCCTGTCTTATGCGGAAGGTAAATTGGGCCTTCAAGTTACTAAAGTGTCCCTTTCAAGATGGCTTACCTCTATAATTACCTTCATCTATGAAATCAGACATCAAAAACTGCCTTCAAGACCTAGAGCTCATTCAACTAGGACATTAGCTACATCTGTAGCTTTTCAGGACAGGCTACCAATAGATTCCATTTGTGCAGCAGCCACATGGGCTTCTCCTCATACCTTTATTTTGCATTACAAATTGGATATGGTCTCCAGAAACCGTGCCAACTTTGGTTCCACTGTTCTCAAGAGACTGTTCCGATAGGCCACCCGGGGTAAGGTGCTAGGGATGCGGTCCCATCCAGCAAGAATGAAGGCGAGATTGACAACTTAACATTAAGAAGTTATGTACCTACCATAACGTTCCATGTTAGTTGTCTTCTTCTCGCCTTCTTTCTTGTGTCCCACCCTCCTTCCCCTAGCCTGGACAGACCGATAGGAATATTTGGGATCTTTCATTGGGATTTTTTCCTTCCAATATGTTCTACCACCTCTATTCTCCCTTTTTATGTTGTGGTAGCTTACCTACAGGTTTATATATAGAGGTGGGTTCCTTTTCTCTCTTCTCCATTCTATGGAAACCACAACTGCTTGGTTTTAGCTATCAAACGAGATCTGAGTAGTTACCGCCTAGCATTGTGGGATATAGGGGAACCTCGAGCCGGTGGAATTAGCTCTCGAGCTTTAGTATTGGCAGTGGGGCGAGGATCGGCTCCGAACCCATCCTGCAAGAAAGAAGGCGAGAAGAAGACAACTAACATGGAACGTTATGGTAGGTACATAACTTCTTAATGTTAAGTTGTCTATCTCGCCTTCATTCTTGCTGGATGGGTTCGGAGCCGACCTCGGCTCCGACTCGGCCACTCTAAAAGCTCGAGAGTTGGTTCCACCGGCTCGAGGCTCCCCCTATATCCCAAAATGCTAGGCGTGAGTTACCTCAGATCTCGTTTGCCGCTACAGCGATCGAGGTGTGTTTTCTACCGGCTCCAGGTTAGTGAAAGTTAGACTAGTTTAAAATTCTTAGACTTAGGCTAGCTCTGTGTATTTTTCTTTCCCTTAGTGTAGTGGACTTATTATCCCTTCTACCCTTTATCCAGCCCCCCTTTTTTTTTTTTTTTTTTTTTTTTTTTTTTCTAAAGAACTTATAGTTCTTTCCCAAGGCCTTCGGGCCCTTCCTTCCCTATCCTTAGGGTGTGTATGTGTTTTAATTAGGGAGTTTTTATTTAAGTTACCTTTAGTTTAAATAATTCCCTTTGAACCCTGTTAGTGTAATCTGTTTGTGTGTGTTTTCTGTGTGTGATTACACTTCGGTTCCTTGAATATGTCCAAGGATACAAAGGTCTCAGGCTTCAAGAAGTGTGACTCGTGCTGTCAGAAAATGTCTCTGACAGACGGTCACACTTCTTGTGTATATTGCCTGGGACCTTTACACCTGCAGGACTCTTGTGCTGTATGCCATGGCTTCAGCCCTAGAGTCCTGCAGGAGAGAAAAAATAAACTCATTTTGAGGGGTTTAATTAAGCCTGAAGGTTCCCTTTCTGTGTCATCGGGGAAACCTTCTAAGGCTTCTAAGACCTCGACTCCAGCTTCAGAGTCGAGGCCTAAGGCTTCGAAGCCTACTGCTTCATCGGCTCCGGCTGGAGCCGATGAGTCTTTGACTGCAGTATCCGTGGTTTCCTCGGCTCCGGCTGGAGCCGAGGCATTAGAGATTCCTGGGTCGGCTCTGATCAGACCATCGGAGCCGACATCTAGAAAGAGATCGAGGTCACCGTCCCTTGGCTCCGTTCATTCGGCTCCAGCGTCTCCCCTGCTGTCTGAACGGAGCCATAGATCTCACTCCTCCAGGTCATTGAGGCTCTCGGATCACGACCTCCAGAGGGTAGTGAGTAGACTTTTGAAGTCCGAGGCACTGGCCCAAATGCTCCAGAGTCCGACTCATCAGTCGATGCCTCAACTTGTTCCAATAAATATTCCTCCTCCGACTCCTTTGAACTCGGAGCCGGGGCGTCTCGGGACCGAGACTGTGGTAGCGTCGGAGCCGATACATTTGTCTTCGGCTCCGTCATCGGCTCCGATTTCTTCTTTTGAAGAATCTCGGCGCCGGGCTTCCCTCGTCGGCTCCGAGGGGGTGAGTGGCATCGGACCCTTGTCCGACCCCCCTCTCCCTCTCGGTGCTTCGGCACTGGTGAGTTCGGCTCCAACATCGGCCTCGGAGCCATCTCTGTCGGTGCCGAGGGAGGTTCTCAGCTTCTCGGAGCGGGGACCTCTGGCTCTGCCTGACAGGGGTGCATTCGAGGTCATGCGGAGTGTGTTGGAACCTTGTTCGACTCCACAGTCGGCTCCGTCCGCCCCTCCCACTTCGGTGCCTTTGGTTATGTCGACTCACTCCCTCATCCCAGACCGCAGAGAGCAAGCTCCTCAAGAATCCCCTGTGGGGATCTCATCCTCTTCCGTGGCCTCTCCTGAATTGGGAGGGAGCCCCTAGGAAGAGAAAGTGTAAGAGGAAGCACATAGACTCACCTGAGTCTGTCACCTCTGACACAGATTTAGAGGATTCCGAGGGTTCCCCACGTTCCCCTTCTGAAGATGTCTCTTTCGCAGACATTCTAGAGATCCTGAAACAGATGGGAAATTGGCCAGCCCTTAACCCTTCGGAGGATGAATCTGTGTATCTTGAGGCGTTTGGCTCTCGCCCTTCCACCTCCTGGGTGTCCCCCCCCTTTGATCCCCTCATGCAGGTGGTTGCAAAGAAGGCTTGGACGGCTCCTGATTCAGTGGACCCTACCCCCAGGAGACCCTCCAAATTTATAACAGCACCAACTGACAAGCAATTTCTCACAAAAGGTGTTTCTGTGGATGCTATGGTGGTAGCTGCTGCCACCAAGAAGGAACTAGCTGATCCTTCAGTGCCTGTTCATCCCCCTAACAAAGAATCTAGGTCTATGGACAGGTACGGGAAGCGGATGTTCTCGTCAGCGACCTTTGCTATCGTTAAGCTGAACTACCTATGCCATTTTACTCATCTTCAAAGAGACTTGATCAAAGAAGCGAGTGACATGTTGAAGGATCCTACGGCTGCAGGTTTTCAAGACAAGATGAACACCCAGCTGGCTACCCTGAACTCCATAGCTAATTCCTCCATGTGCCTCCTTTCTTATGCAGCTGATGGAGCGAGCAGGGCTGCAGGGACAGGTGTGGCCTTACGCAGGCATGCCTGGATGCGGCTATGCAACTTTGCGGACCCCTTTAAAACATCTTTCACTAATTCCCCGTTTGATGGATCATCTCTCTTTCGTCCTCAAGTGAAAGAAACCTTGACTAGGTGCGAGACAGATGGCAAGACTCTTTCTGCCGTCGGAGTCCGTTTTTCTACTCCTTCTAGGCCTTACCCCAAAGGCCAGAAAAGTGGGAAAATGTGGTTCCGCAAACAATCTCAAGGGACTTCGCCTGACGCACAGAGTCGGTTTCCCGCCAGAGGCAGAGGGGGGAACAACAATGGTAGACGTCGCCCTAGAGGCAGGGGGGGTCCGCAGAACCAGGGCAATCGAGAAGCCTTCTCTGATAAGCCATTTCAGCATCCCTGAGATGTTGCCCGACTGCCCACCTTCGGAGGCAGTTGGGGGAAGATTGTCACTGTACCCAGAAGCCTGGCTATCCCTGACTCAAGACAAATGGGTACAGTCCATCATTTCCGAAGGCTATTCCATTCCCTTCGTTCGCATTCCAAACCAATCAAAAAAATCCCTTCCAGATGTTCCACCCGCTCAAAGGGATCTTGCAGTTTTGGAAATTTCAAAGCTGCTTGCAAAAAGAGCAATTCAACCAGTTCCAGCAGACCAGCAAGGATCCGGAATCTACTCCAGGTTCTTTTTAGTTCCAAAGAAAACAGGGGACTGGAGACCAATTTTGGATCTCAGTATCTTGAACAAGTCAGTTAAGAAAACAAGATTTCGGATGGTCACGCTGCAGTCCATCCTTCCCCTTTTGGGAAAGGGAAACTGGATGTGCTCTATAGACCTTCAGGATGCGTACTATCACATAAAAATGAACAGACGCTCCAGAAGATTCTTCCGCTTCAGGCTGGGAACCAGTCATTTTCAATTCAGGGCCCTGCCCTTTGGTCTCACCACTGCCCCCCGGGGGTTTACCAAATGCATGGCAGTGGTAGCTTCTCACCTGAGACGTCAAGGATTCCAGGTGTTTCCATATTTGGATGACTGGCTCCTCACAGCTCCCACCAAGCATCTTCTCCTAATGGCCAGGGACTACACCTTTCGCATTTGTCAAAAGTTAGGCATTTCAGTAAATTGCGAAAAGTCTGTTTTGTCGCCTTGTCGTACTATTACCTTCATAGGCGCAAATCTAGACACAGTCAACATGTCTGCAAGACTAACACATCAGAGAATAGCAGACATACACAAACTGGTCTCACTCCTCTTCAGCAGCAACAGAGTCAAAGCCAGGTTAGTTCTGAAAGTGTTGGGAATTATGGCGGCTGCCATACCTCTGCTTCCATTAGCCAGGTTCCACATGAGAATCCTTCAATGGATGCTTTTCACACAATGGTCATACCAGCAACTCCCGATGTCCCATACCATTATGATCATGCAAATATGCAGAAATCATCTTCTGTGGTGGATGTCTTCCCCTCAGCTCTTATTGGGAAGACCTTTTGTACCTTCCCCTCCGGTTGCTACTTTGACAACGGACGCCTCCCTGATCGGGTGGGGGGGGGCATTATCAGGGCAGAACTGTCCAGGGCACATGGCAACCAGACGAATGCCACTTGCACATAAATGTTCTAGAGATGAGAGCAGTGCTTTTAGCATTGCAAGCCCTTCAAGACTCTCTTCCCTTGGGAACGATAGCAATCCAGACGGACAATATGTCTGTAGTGTGGTATATCAACAAACAAGGCGGAACCAGGTCCTACCCCCTGTGTCGAGAAGCACTCAGACTGTGGCAATGGGCGATTTCTTCTCAGCGATTTCTGATAGCAACGCACATCCCCGGGAAGTCCAATCAAATTGCGGACAAGTTGAGCAGAGCTATCCTCATGCCTCACGAGTGGTCTCTGAAAGACTCTGTGGTGAGAGAAATTTTTCTCAAATGGGGTCAGCCTTGCTGCGATCTTTTTGCTACTCCCCAAAACAGCAAGTGCAGAGATTATTTCACCCTATTCCCGCTACCAGGCCAGCCCAGCAGAGACGCTCTAGTCCAAGTTTGGCCCCGGGGACTTCTGTATGCATTTCCTCCCTTCCCACTAATCTCTCAAGTGATACAGAAAGCTATCGCTCAGAAGGCCTGCTTGATCCTCATTGCTCCTTACTGGCCTCGACAGGTTTGGTTCCCCTTTCTACATCATTTTCTGTTGGAGCAACCTTGGCATCTGGACCTAGTTCCAGATCTTTTGATCCATCAGTCGGGTCAGTTTCATCGCTCCCTTCCCTCTCTGAACCTCACTGCTTGGTTCCTCCTATTCCAACCTTAGCCAGGCTTCCTCAAATATCTCACTCTGTTAGAGATATTTTGATAGCTTCCCATAAATCTTCCACTCGAAAGATTTATTTGAGTAAGTGGAAACGTTTACTATTGGGCTCAAGGAAGGGACATAGATCATTTCACTGCTTCCATCCAAATGGTCCTTGATTTTCTAGCTGAACTCTTCCATGCAGGTTCATCTCCTTCTACTCTTAAAGTTCAATTGGCAGCTATTTCTAACTTTCATGTGGGCATTTCAGAGTCTGCCATAATGTCCCACAAGCTTTGCAAAGCTTTTTTGAAGGGAGTTTTTCTACTCAGACCTCCTATAAGAAATCCTCCTCCTCCTTGGGACCTAAATTTAGTTCTTAGTTCTTTGATTCTTTCCCCTTTCGAACCTGCAGCCTCCTGTTCTTTAAAATTGCTATCATGGAAGACACTCTTTCTGGTAGCTATTACTTCAGCTAGAAGAGTTTCAGAACTTCATGCACTCAGCTGTCGACCTCCTTATCTGTTGTTCCATAAGGACAGGGTATCTTCTGAACCAACCCGTCCTTTTTACCTAAGATAGCCTCGGCGTCTAACCTGAATCAAAGCATTGACCTCCATGTGTTTTTTCCAGAATATTCCAACAGGTCTGAACAAAAATTGCATTGGCTAGATGTTCATCGTCAGTTAAGGTACTATTTGGATAGAACCAAACAATTCAGAAAATCTGACCAGCTGTTTGTCTCTTATGCAGAAGGCAGAAAGGGACTTTCAGTTTCAAAGCTATCATTATCTAGATGGCTAACATCTCTGATTTCCCTTGTTTATGAAATTAGACACCAAAAGCTGCCTAACAAACCTAAAGCCCATTCCACCAGAGCTTTGGCTACTTCTATAGCCTTCCAAGACAGACTGCCTATTGACACCATTTGTGCAGTGGCTACTTGGGCTACTCCTCACACTTTCATTTCTCATTATAAGTTGGATTTAGCTTCTAGGCATAGAGCTAACTTTGGTTCCACTGTTCTCAAGAGTCTGTTCCGTTAGGCCACCCGGGACAAGGTGCTAGGGACGGTCCCATCCAGCAAGAATGAAGGCGAGATAGACAACTTAACATATAGAAGTTATGTTCTTACCATAACGTTCCATGTTAGTTGTCTTCTTCTCGCCTTCTTCTTGCATCCCACCCTCCTTCCCCCTGGCCTGGACAGACCTAGAGGAGTTTTGATTGTGACCTCTCTTTCTACCACCTCTTTACTTTAGGTATATGCTGCTGTGCATATTTTCCTGGATCAGGATGTAGGTCACCCTTCTCTTCTCCCTGGTTTATAGAGGTGGACTTTGTTTATAATTATTCTATTGCTATTATAAGCTGGGCCTAGCTTACAAACGAGATCTAAGGTAACTCACGCCTAGCATTGTGGGATATAGGGGGAGCCTCGAGCCGGTGGAACCAACTCTCGAGCTTTTAGAGTGGCCGAGTCGGAGCCGAGGTCGGCTCCGAACCCATCCAGCAAGAAGAAGGCGAGAAGAAGACAACTAACATGGAACGTTATGGTAAGAACATAACTTCTATTTTTAAGTCACCAAACAGACACATTTAACTTTGTTTCTCAGGTCAGTTATATAAGCAGCAAAAGTTTCCCCTGGTTTCTGATCTCTCATGTAAAATAAATGCCTCTCTGATGTAATATTTGTCTGGGGGTTTACACATTTCTATGATTTTGCACTTCAAACACTCGGGGTCTTCCCTTGATTCAGCCTGTAAAACAATATGACAATTTTCTTCTCCCCCATATATTGCTGGTGCATACACAAATGCACACTCTCTTTCACTGGCATCTGACCCAGTGAGATGTAGCAAAATGAATGCCCTAGTGCATGCATCTTTATCTGAATAAGCTGCTTGTATAAAAATATCATACTCTTGCTCAAATATTCTTCACTTATCTGCAATATTCTGATCAAATATGAGTAGTAAGGACTTTTGAAATCCATCTGCCATATTAATACATACCAGTGAAGGGTTCTGCAAATAAGCACGAACACACACACACATACAAATACGCGTTTAATTGATGCCAGTATTTGTGACTTTGCCCAATAGCACAACAAGCCTCTGTATAACTGAACTTTGCGAAATAAGTCTCTCGGGCACTGTAATACTCTTGAAATTATTGTACCGCAAGAAATCACCTCATCAATTCAAGAAACATTTCAAATAACTGTACGTGGCAAACAAAATGGGCCAAAAAAACCTCAGAATCAGTAACATTTCAAAGTAATTGCACTTTGCAAATAAACTGTGTATGGCACACTGAAATTTTCCCAAAATGGGAGTACCTCGATAGTTAATTCTTTACAGTGTAAGAAACAATATGTAATGGTGGCACTTTGCAAATAGACACACCCAGCACAAGAAACTTTTCAAAATGGCTATACCTTGACTGTACTTCATGAAATAGTTGCACTTTGTACACAAATAATGCTTCAGAATACATGCACAGTAATAACCACACACTGTAAGCAATTTTAAACACTTCCAAGATACTTCAAATAACTCTAGATCTGAAGTTGATGCTTTCATTTGGTCTTCAACCTGTGGGACCCCGGATCTGGTATGGATCCAACTCGGCCGCATACTCCAGCATCTGATCCATGCTCCAAGCTCCTCCCCTACCCATAATGCTCCTGTCTCCCTCCTCCCCTCAGATCTTGATTATCGCTCGTCAGAGACAGCAGTGTGATTCATTGTGATTCAGTTCCTTGCTCCTTGGTAAAGTAAGAAGTTAGTTTTTTTCATCCTTTTCTATCCTGTCTATCATTTTTCTTCTCATTACGGGTGTCTTTGCATCTCTTTTTGCTTTACCCTACCCTTTCCCTGTGCACTTTGTGTCAGTTAAAAAAAAAACTCTCTCTCTTTCTTATTCCATTTCCCCCCTTCTACTGTCTTGTGTGGGTGAGTGCAGAGTGTGTGGGTGCCTGTAGCCATGGCTGAACCACCCAAGCCGGGCTTCAGGAAATGTGCAGAGTGTGGCCCTAAGCTCCCTCTTTCTGATGGCCACGCACTGTGTGTTGTTTGCCTGGGTGTTGCTCACCTGGATTCCTCCTGCTCAATCTGCGCTGGCTTCAATCCCCACACCTTGGTCAACAGGAGGAATAAGCTGATCCTTAAGGGCCTCCTCCCTTTGGAGGCTTCTTCTTCCTCCACCCCAGCTTCTTGGACTCAACCTCTCACCAAGAAGTCCGGGGACGGAGAAAAGACCTAGTCAAAGAAGCGGGACTGGCCTAGAAAGTGGTCCCCTGT
Source organism: Protopterus annectens (assembly GCF_019279795.1). Taxonomy (NCBI): domain Eukaryota; kingdom Metazoa; phylum Chordata; order Ceratodontiformes; family Protopteridae; genus Protopterus; species Protopterus annectens. Next base: position 1,970,628,390 of record NC_056728.1, read on the forward strand.
CGAGCCACCAGCCAATTCTCAGCCACATTAGACTCGGGACTCTCCTTGACTCTGGTCCCCCTGCTTCTCACCAGAGCCTTGACTACCCGGACTCTGTACCCTCTCTCTCCGTCTCCCCTCAGCACCATTACAGGCCTGGGTCGGTGGCTTTTTCCATCTGGTCCTCTTGGAGCCTTTTAGAAGCTGAGGTAGACAGGATGATGCAGAAGTTTATCTGGAGTCATTGGGTCTGAGATTTTCCAGTGTCGAGCGGTAGGCACTGGTGGTTCCAGGTAACTCAACACTGACCAGTGGCTCAGCTCCAACATTTTTGGAGCATTCTCAGAGCAGTAGCATCAGAGTTGGATCCGAAGGGATGGCATCAACTTTGAGGTTTTCAGAGACAGCCCTTCCTATCAGAGTTTCAGTGCCAGGACGTACAGCTCTGGCTCCTCCGTCGGTACATGGGGTGGTAGATCAGGTCCTGGTCATTCCTACTTCACGGATTTGTTCACCTTCTGCTTTCAACGTGGTGAAGAGGGTCCTCTCGGCTCCTTTGAGACCCTTGATGCTGTCATCCTCAGAGTCCATCCTGGTTACCTCATTTGCTGGGCCAGAGTCTGCCATCCTGCCCCCTCAGGGACAACCTGTTGCCACTGTGTCCTAGGAGGATTTCCCCCCCCAGGAACTCCTTGAGGTTTCCGAGTCCTCCCCAGAAATTCCCCCCTGAGGAGTTCCCTCAGCAACACATGTGCAAGAGGAGGCACTTGGAGTCCCCACAGGAGTCTCTCACTGAAGATACCAACTTGGAGGAAGGGGGGAGTTCCCTCTATCACCCCAGGAGGATGTCTCCTTTGGAGACATCATGGAAATCCTGTGTCAGCGAGGATGGTGGTTTAACCAAAAGCTCAACCTGGATGAGTTGGTATTCCAAGAGGCATTTGGCACAGGATGCTCTACCTCCTGAGTGTCCCCTCCTGCAAATCCCCTAGCTGATTTAATTTTATCCAGGGCATGGAAGGAGCCGGATATAGTTGAGCCTATACCCAAGCGCCTGGACAAAATACTCAGCGCGTCCTTAGATAGGCAGTATTGGTTGAAGGTTTCCCTGATCGATGCTATGGTGGTTGTGGTGGCCACCAAGAAAGATCTTGCTTAGAACAGCTCTACAGTCCATCATCCAGACAGGGAGTCTCGGACCATGGACCTTTTCAAGAAGCAAGCTTACACTTCAGCCATGTTTGCCTTGCATGGCTAAACTACATGGCATATATCAGGCTGTAGTGGGACCTGGTCGAAGAGGTCACAGATTCTGCCCCAGGGTCCATGCCGGTAGAGGAGAAAAATGTGTTCTCCTCCTGTATGGCCACCCTTACCTTGATATTGAATACTTCCATGAGGCTCCTATCACACACTACAGAAGGTGCATTTAGGGCTGCTGAGACAGATGTAGCCATCAGGCGTCATGCCTGGCTCCAGATTTTTGCTTTCTCAGAGCCCTTCAAGACATCATTTACGAATGCCCCTATCATAGTTTCACTCTTTTTGGTAAGACTGTTCGAGACACCTTAGTCCAGAAAGAGAAGGATGGGAAGACTCTGTCTGCCGTTGGGATCTGCTTTTCCACCCCACAATGATCCACCTGTAAGAATCAGCATAGGGTGAAGAAGATGTGGTTCTGGAAATCTCAAAACTCTTCCCACAATGCTCAGAATTCACCCTCCCCAGAGGTAGAGGGGGATATGACAGATGCCACCCTTGTGGCAAAAGGGACCCAAGGAACGTAGCTTCTCAGGATTCCTTCCCAGACAGACCCTTGCAACAGCGCTGAAAGGCTGCCCAACTGCTCATCTCTGGAGGGAGTTTGGGGGACGTCTATCTCTGCACCCAACAGCCTGGGAGTCCATCATCGATGAATGTTGGGTTTTGTAGATAATATCCAGAGGATACACAATCCCCTTTTTTCAGCGCCTATTCACTGCCAAACACCTCCTGGATGTCCCACCCCCACAGTGGAAGCAGACAGCCATAGACATTTCCAGGCTTCTCGAAAAATGAGTCATTCAGCCTATCCACCCAGACCAATTTGGATCAGGCATCGATTCCAGGTTCTTTTTAGTGCCAAAGAAAATGGGGGAATTAAGACCCATTCTGGGTCTTTCAACTCATACCTGTCGGTTGCCAAGACAAAATTCCGGATGGTCACCCTTCAGTTCATTCTGCCCTTCCTGTAGAAAGATGACTGGATGTTCTTGCTGGACCTCCAAGACATGATGTTAAGTTGTCTCTCTCGCCTTCATTCTTGCTGGTTGGGTTCGGCGCCAACCCTCGGCTCCGACTCGGCCATTTTCTAAAGCTCAAGAGCTACTTACTGGCTCGAGGCCTCCCTATATCCCACACTGCCTGGCGCTAGACCCCCAGATCTCGTTTGCTGCATCAGCTACGAGGTTGCACTTTACTGGCTCAGGTCGCATTAATCTTTTGTATTTGTAATAGCTAAATTGTTAGTGTATAGATTTCGAATCTTTTGTTAAAATTAGAGTAGTTCTGTAGACTAGTCTTAGTTCCCTTGTTTTTCTGACCCTTAGGAAGCTCGTTTTACTTAGAGAGTTTCTCCCCTCCCCACCATTTCCCAGTAGGCCATTTAACTTAGAGGCTATCCCCTTCCCTTGTATATTGTTTTCTGTAGGAAGTAGTGTTTAGCCTTTATAGTTTAAGATCATAGTTTCTTAGCTTTTTTGTTAGTATAGTTGCATTAGTCTTTTGTGTGAAGGTGTGGGACTAGTGTGTGTGAGTGTGTGTGTTTTTTTACACTAGTCAAAAACTTTTGTCCATTGGTATTCCTTTTATTTCTATCATGTCAAAGGATACCAAAGTATCAGGGTTCAAGAAGTGTGACTCGTGCTGTCAGAAAATGTCTCTGACAGACGGTCACACTTCTTGTGTTTATTGTTTGGGTTCCCTACACCTGCAGGACTCTTGCTCGATATGTCATGCCTTTAGTCCGAGAGTCCTGCAGGAGCATAGGAACAAGTTAATTCTCAGGGGTATACTAAAACCCGAGGGGTCTCCGGCAAAGTCTCAGCCAGCTAAAACCCCTAAGCCCACCAAGCTGTCAGCTTCTAGTTCGGAGCCATCGCCAGGTGGAGCGTCTGCTTCAATTTCGGTTCCATCCGGGACTGAAGTATCAAAATCTCTCTTGGCTCTGACCTTGCTGTCGGAGTCGTGAGGGAGCCATAAGCGATCCAGATCACCATCTCTGGAGTCGATTCGCTCGGCTCCTGGATCACCCTTGCTACAGTCTGAATGAAGCCATAGGACCCACTCTTCTCGGTCCTCGAGGCTGTCCGATCATGACTTGGAGAGAGTGATCAGTAGACTCCTCAAATCGCAGGCCCTGGCTAAAATGTTAACTAGCCCTCTTCATCAGGCTGTGGCTGCTCCTCTTTCTGAAGTAGTTCCTCCTCCGACTCCTCCTGTCAGTTCGGAGCCGGAGCTTGTTGGGGCTCGGATCCTGGAAATGTTGGTGTCGATACTTCCCCTTTCGGCTCCTTCGTCAGCTCTGATTTCTTCAGTGGTTCCGTTCTTGGAAGGATCTGGGCACCGAGACTCCCTCGTCGGCTTCGAGGGTGCGAGTGGCATTGGACCCTTGTCCGACCCCGTTCTCCCTCTTGGAGCTTTGGCTCGGGTAAGCTTGGCTCCTACATCGGCTTTGGGGCTGCCCCTTTCTGTGCCGGAGAGGATTCCCATCGCCTCGGAGCGGGGACCCTCTTCTGTGCCGGACAGGGGCGCCTTCGAGGTCATGAGGAGCGTGCTGACTTCTGAGTCTGCACCTCGATTAGCCCCTGCAGCTCCTCCCCCCAGGGTGCCTGCTTCGGTCTCTGCCCCTCCTCCAGACCCCAACTGAGGGGATCAAATGCTTCAGGTCACCCCACTGGGTGTATCTTCCTCTTCCGAGGCCTCCCCTGAGTTTTCAGAGGAGCCCCCTCAAAAGAGGAAATGTAAGAGGAAACATGTTGACTCCCCAGAGTCGGTCACGTCAGATACTGACTTGGAGGATTCGGTAGGGTCCCCAAGATCCCCCTCTGAAGATGTCTCTTTCTCAGACATCCTTGAGATCCTTAAGCAGAGGGGGAACTGGTCTACCCTTAACCCTTCTGAGGATGAATCAGTATACTTGGATGTGTTTGGTTCTCGCCCCTCCACCTCCTGGGTGTCTCCGCCTTTCGATCCACTAATGGAAGTGGTGGCTCAGAAGGCGTGGTCAGCTCCGGACACACTGGAACCAACCCCTTGCAGGCCCACTAAGTTTATCACGACCCCCCCCAAGATAAACAGTTTCTGACAAAGGGTGTTCCCGTTGATGCCATGGTGGTAGCAGCTGCCACGAAAAAGGAGTTGGCTGACACTTCTGTACCTGTCCATCCCCCTATTAAAGAGTCTAGGACAATGGATAGATACGGGAAGTGGATGTTTTCCTCAGCGACCTTCTCCATGCGGTCGCTGAACTATTTGTGCCACTTCACCCGTCTTCAGAGGGATCTCCTCAAGGAGCTAGGAGATACCCTGCAAGATCCATCAGCTGTGGGGGCTCAAGACAAGATAAACTCCCAGCTGGCAACTCTTAATTCTATTGTAATCTCCTCCATGCAGCTCATTTCGTATGCGGCTGATGGGGCGAGTAGAGCCGCAGGCACAGGCGTGGCTTTGAGAAGGCATGCCTGGATGCGGTTATGTAACTTCACTGATCCCTTCAAGGCGTCTTTCACTAACACCCCTTTTGATGGTTCGGCTCTGTTTGGACCTCAGGTGAAAGATACACTTACCAGGTGTGAGCAGGAAGGCAAGACTCTCTCTGCCGTGGGAGTCCGTTTTTCCACTCACTCTAGACCATACCCTAAGGGTCAGAAGAGTGGGAAAATGTGGTTCTGGAAACCCCAGGGAGCTGTGCCTGACACACGTGGTGAGTTTCCCTCCAGAAGCAGAGAAGGGAACAACAATAGATGCCGCCCGTGGGGCTGAGGGGGTCCGCAGAATCAGGGTAGCAGGGAATCTTTCTCTGACAAGCCCTTCCAGCACCCCTGAGGGGCTGCCCAGCTGTCTGCCTTCGGATGCAGTCGGGGGAAGGTTGTCTCAGTACCCAGAAGCCTGGTGTCTCATCACTCGAGACAAATGGGTACAGTCTATCATATCCGGAGGTTACAAAATCCCATTTGTCCACACTCCCCTAAAATCAAACAGCCCCATCCCAGATGTTCCACCCAGTCTAAAGGAACAGGCAGTACAAGAAATTTCAAGACTGCTAAAAAAATGGGCCATCCAACAAGTCCCAGCAGACCAGCAAGGATCCGGAATTTACTCAAAGTTCTTTTTGGTACCAAAAAAGACAGGGGACTGGAGACCCATTTTGGATCTCAGCAGACTAAACAAATCTGTTCAAAGAACGAAGTTCCGGATGGTCACAGTCCATTCTACCCTTTTTGGGTCAGGACAATTGGATGTGCTCCATAGATCTTCAGGATGCGTACTACCACATCAAAATGAACAGGCGATCTGAAGTAGTTACTTCATTTGCTCTGCAACCTGTGGGTATCGGATCCAGTCCTGGATCCGAGCCGGCAGCTTTCCAAGCTACAAGATCCGAGCTCCTAGCTCCTCCCCCATACCCATAATCCCCTGCTATGTGCTACATTACCCCAGATCGTTTTTTGCCGCGGCTGAAGCAGCTACTTTTAAAGAGCTCCTTGGCTTTTTGGTGAGATTGAACCTTTTTCTTTTTTCTGTAAAAAAAATATATATATTTTTCTTGTGTGAGAGTGTGTAGTTTTCTGGGTTAGTTATCGATGGTGTAGTTAGTTAGATACCTTTGTTCCCCCTTTCTAACTAGTTTTCTGTTAGTTCCCGCCTTTCACCCTCCCCCCTCTTAGTGTTTGGGTGTGTTTTGGTGTGAGTGGTGTTATTGGTGTTATGGCTGAAGGGCCTAAGGCGGTGTTCTCAAAATGTACTGAGTGTGGCCATAAGCTTTCGCCGGGGGATGGCCACACTCAGTGCGTTTTATGCTTGGGGGCGGCCCACTTGTCATCGGCCTGCACAATCTGCGCGGCCTTTAATCCCCGAGCTATTAGGGACAGGAAGAACAAGCTGATCCTGGCAGGCTTGTTGCCTCAGGAGTCAGCTTCTTCTTCCTCCCCCTCTCAGCCCTCGTGCCTTCTGTGCCCCCGACTCAACCTGGGACTCAACATCCCTCTTTGGTTTTGAGTCCGGGGGATTCAGGTACCACTACGGTGGAAAAAAGACACAAGGACAAGGAATACAAGTCCCACAAAAGGCGGGCTGAGACTCAACCCTCAGCTCCGCCGTCTAAGCTGGCTAGGTCTCCCTCGAGGGGCTACGGATCCTCCCCCTCTCGTCTCCATTCACCTCGTTTTTCTCCGGAGCTGGAGGAGGAGGATTGGTCTCCCTCGAGGTCGTCGAGGCGACCCTCCCGGCCTGCCTCGATGACTTCTTCAAGATCAACCAGAAGCCTCACTGAAGCAGATATGGATCGGATGATGCGCCGATTCATCCAGACCCAAATGCAGATGGGGGTGCTCTTGCCTCCCCCCCCCTCTGGGGGGGAGCGCGGCCCCCATATTTGCTCCGATTACTCCTTCTCCGACCTGTTTTCGGGTCTCGGAGTTATCGGATCCAGGCCCTTTCAGAACCGGGTATTCATCGGCGCCGATAGCTCCGGTCGCTTTGACACCGACTGTGCCTTCGAGTCTGTCGGATCCAGGCTCTCGGGGCCGAGGGCTGAGCATCGGATCCGGGGGAGCTGGTGTGTCTTCGGCTCCGTTGGGTTCGGAGCACACCTCTCTCTCGGCTCCGGCTGCATCAGCTCCGATCCCTACCTTCGAGCCGAGGAGATTGCTCTCAGAGCCTGGTGAGAGTAGCTCTCCTTCGGCTTTTGAGGTTGTGAAGAGGGTACTGTCGAGGACCTCCAGGTCCCCGGTTCGGGCGTCGGATCCTCCCGTACCCCTGCTGCATGTGGGTCTATCCTCCATCATCCGACCATCGGAACAGCCTGCTCAAGCCCTCCACTTGGTTCCCTTAGAGGAACAGGACCCCGTTGACGAGCCTTCTTTGGACAGTCCCACCGAGGAGGTCCCTCGAAAACGTCAGTGCAAGAGGAGGCACCTGGACTCCCCTGAGTCCGTTAACAACCGACACGGATTTAGATGAAGGGGAAGGTTCCCCAAGGTCACCTCCCCCAAGGATGTCTCCTTCGGAGACATCATAGAAATGTTGCATATTAGAGGGGGGTGGTCTGCCCAAAAACCTTCCACGGATGAATCCGTGTTCCTGGATGCGTTTGAGGCAGGCCCTTCTACCTCCTGGGTGTCCCCCCTGGCTGACCCCCTGGTAGACCTCATTACTACCAGGGCGTGGAAGGAGCCCGACACCGTGGAGCCTATCCTGAAGTGACCCAACAAGATCCTTAGCCCCCCAGTGGATAGATTGTCTTGGGCCAAGGGATCCTCCGTGGATGCCATGCTGGTGGCGGCTGCCACCAAGAGAGAACTTGCGCAGGAGAGTTCTTCGGTTCACCCGCCAGATAAGGAATCTCGGGCACTGGACCGCATTGGGAAGCGGATATTTAGTTCAGCACCTTTTCTGTAAGGGCATTGAACTATATGGCACATACCATTAGGCTGCAACGAGACTTAATTAAGGAATATGCTGCAGCCCCCCCCCCGGAGTCCATGTCGGTCAAGGACAAAAAAGTTTTCTCGACTCGTATGGCCACTCTGAAATCCATCTCTAACACATCCATGCGTCTATTCTCCCATGCCACGGAGGGAGCCGCTAGGGCCAGCGGAGCTGGGGTCGTCTTGCAACGTCACTCCTGGCTCCGTCTTTGCGATTTCGCGGATCCCTTCAAGGCATCCTTCACGAATGCACCCTTTGACGGATCTTCGCTCTTCGGCAAGACCGTTTGCGAGATGCTGGTCCAAAGCGAGAAGGATGGGAAGACGCTGTCTGCCATCGGGGTCCGCTTCTCTAATCCCCAATGATCCTTTTCTAGGAATCAGAGAGGACAAAAGAAGCTGTGGTTCCGTAAGTCCCAGCAATCCCATCCGGCTTCGGACCCCTCGTCCTCTAGAGGCAGAGGAGGACAAGGAGGACGCCGGCCCAGAGGCAGAGGGGGACCATGTAACTTCAGGTCCAGGGAACCCTTCCCGGATAGACTTGCGCAGCAGCCCTGAGGGCTTACCCAGCTGTCCCCTCGCTGGAGGCAGTCGGGGGGCGGTTGTCGGAGCACCTGTCAAACTGGGAGTCCATTACGACAGATCGATGGGTACTCCGCATCATATCCAGAGGTTATACCATCCCCTTCATAAACCACCCTCCATCGACCAGACACCTCCCTGATGTTCCACCCGATCGAAGGGAGGCAGCAGCTTCAGAAATCCTGAAGTTGCTAGAAAAAAGAGCCATTCAGCCCGTCCCCCCAGACCAGTCCGGATCGGGTTATTACTCCAGGTTCTTTTTAGTGCCAAAAAAGACGGGGGACCTAAGACCCATTCTAGACCTCTCCGCTTTCAACCTGTTCATTCCCAAAGAAAAATTCCGGATGGTCACCCTCCAATCTATTCTCCCCCTTCTGCGGCAGAATGACTGGATGTGCTCGATAGACCTCAAAGATGCGTACTACCACATCTTGATGGACAGACGATCCAGAAGGTTTCTCTGCTTCCGGCTGGGAGCCAGTCATTACCAGTTCAGGGTTCTCCCGTTCGGCCTCACCTCAGCCCCCAGGGTGTTCACCAAGGTCATGGCAGTGGTTGCAGCCCACCTGAGACTTCAGGGCATTCAGGTCTTCCCGTACCTAGACGACTGGCTCCTTACCGCCACCAACAGGCATCGGCTCTGCCTGGCAAGAGATTATGCTCTTACCTTTGCCCAGAGCTTAGGCATCTCTGTAAACCTCCAGAAATCTTCTCTTTGCCCCGTACAGGTCCTGGAGTTCATAGGGACCAAGTTAAATACCCGCATTTCTCGAGCTATGCTAACTGCGAACAGGATAAACAGCTTGTCGTGTCAGGTGCTAATTCTTCTTCAAAGCCCTGCCCCGGAGGCGGAATTAGTTCTGAGGGCACTAGGATCTATGGCAGCAGCGATCAGTCTCGCCCTTCACGCGCGTCTGTGAATGAGGATTCTGCAGTGGACCCTTCAAGTTCAGTGGCCCCTGCTACTCCATCCGTTGAATACTCCGATTCCCCTGAGCAGAGTTTGCAGGCACTCCCTTCTTTGGTGGCTCCACGCCCCAGAGCTGAAGGAAGGGAGGCCTTTTGTTGTCCCTCTCCCCCAAGCCATGCTGACCATGGACGCTTCTCGCCTCGGGTGGGGGGGGCATTGTTCGGGCAGAACCGTCCAAGGCACGTGGACTCCCCTGGAGACAGCTTTGCATATCAGTGTCCTAGAGATGAGGGCGGTGCTTTTAGCATTGCAAGCTCTCCACAACCTTCTACCTCTGGGGACTATTGCAATCCAGATAGACAGCATGTCGGTTGTCTGGTACATAAACAAGCAAGGAGGAACCAGGTCCTACCCACTTTGCCAGGAGGCTATGAGAGTGTGGGAATGGGCGATATCCACCAACCGCTTTCTGGTAGCAATGCACATTCCGGGCTGGTCCAACATTTTGGCGGACAAACTGAGCAGAGTGATTCTTACTCTGTACGAGTGGTCTATCAATCCATCAGTTGTGAAGCAGATCTTCCGCAAATGGGGTTGGCCTTGCTGCAATCTTTTTGCTTCTTCCTTAAACACAAAATGCAGCGAGTACTTCGCAATACTTCCCCCAGAAGGGGAGAATCCCAGAGACGCTCTAGTCCATGCTTGGCCATCCGGTCTACTTTATGCCTATCCACCCCTTCTGCTCATGACCAAGTTCATACAGAAAGCCTGTCAGTTGGGGAGCAGAGTTATCCTCATAGCCCCATTCTGGCCTCGCCAGATCTGGTTCCCGTACCTGCGGTCTCGCAGTGTATCTCCGCCATGGATACTGGATCCCATTCCAGACCTGATTTCACATCCGGCGGGATTACAACCCCCGAACCTGGTGAACCTCAAGCTTGCGGCTTGGTTGCTCCAGTTCCACTGATGGCTAGGACTTCCGGTATCTCATCTCCTGTTAAGGCCATTCTAGTCGCAACACATAAGCCGACTACTAGGAAGATTTACTACAGCAAATGGAAACGTTTCTCTGTCTGGGCTAAAGATAGAGACCTGGATCCATTTACAGTTCCTATTCCTACTATTCTAGACTTCCTGTCTCTGATATTCTGACAAGGAGCAAGTGCTTCAACAGTTAAGGTGCAATTGGCAGCCATCTCCCATTTCCATGTGGGAGATGGACTAGGATCTTTGGCTTCTACAAAATTATGTAAAACCTTCTTACGGGGCGTTTTCCTCTTGAAGCCTCGGGTGAAAGTGGTGGTGCCTCCATGGGATTTGGCCTTAGTCTTACAAGCCTTGACAGGCCCACCCTTAGAACCCGCGGCTTCGATTCCATTGAAGTTCTTGTCCTGGAAAACAGCCTTTTTGGTGGCCATTACTTCAGCCAAAAGGGTGTTAGAACTTCATGCCTTATGTATGAAGCATCCTTATCTCATTTTTCATAAGGATAAAGTGTTCTTCAAGACTAATCCATCGTTCTTACCTAAGGTGGCTTTGGAGTCAAATATCAGTCAATCAATAAACTTACCCGTGTTCTTCCCAAACTTTCAGAATAAAGGAAAATACACATTGCATAAATTGGATGTGCACAGACAACTGCGTTTCTACCTGCACAGGACTAAGGATTTTCGCAAGTCAGACCAGTTGTTCATGTCATTTGCTAAATCGGCCATGGGTAAGGCCATTTCCAAAGTGACTGTAGCAAATTGGATTTGTCAATGCATAGTCCACGGGTACTTATCTGCAGGCAAACCGGTTCCTACGGGAATTCGTGCTCACTCTACGAGGGCTGTGGCCACCTCTGCAGCCTTCTGGTCTAGGATCCCCTTGGATGACATATGCTTTGCAGCTACCTGGTCCTCTTCACATACGTTTATTTCTCATTATAAGTTGGATATGGTATTGAGAGGTAGGGCTTCCTTTGGCTCTGCGGTGCTTCGGAATATCCTTCCATAGGCCGCCCAGGGTTTTCTCCCTAGGTAGCTGGGGACTCTGTCCCACAGGTTGTAGAGCAAATGAAGTAACTACTTCAGATAAAGAAGTTATGTACTCACCATAACGTTCCATCTGAGTAGGTACTTCATTTGTCTGTAGTGTGGTACATCAACAAGCAGGGCGGAACCAAGTCTTATCCCTTATGTCGAGAAGCACTCAGACTATGGCAGTGAGTGATCTCCTCTCAATGGTTTCTGACGGCAACGCACATCCCTGGGAAGTCCAACGTCATAGCGGACAGGCTAAGCAGAGCTATTCTCATGCCTCACGAGTGGTCTCTCAACAGGACAGTAGCGGACAGAATCTTCCGCAAATGGGGTCAGCCTTGCTGCGACCTTTTCACAACTCCTCTCAACAGCAAGTGCAACAGTTTCTTCACTCTCTTCCCTCTTCCTGGACACTCCCCCAGAGACGCTCTAGTTCACGATTGGCCCCAGGGACTTCTGTATGCATTCCTACCCTTTCCACTAATACCCAAACTGATTCAGAAAGCTACTGTGCTGGGTTGCAGAATGATCCTCATTGCTCCCTATTGGCCTCGACAAATCTGGTTCCCATTCCTGCATCGTCACCTTCTAGAACAGCCATGGAATCTGGACCCAGTTCCGGACCTCCTGATACATCAGTCGGGCAGGCTGCATCAGTCTCTTTAGTCTCTCAACCTCACTGCTTGGTTGCTCCACTTCCAACCCTAGCCAGGCTTCCCAGTATTTCCAATTCAGTGTGTGAGATTATCCTTTCCTCGCACAAACCTACAACCAGGAAGACTTATGCTAGTAAGTGGAAACATTTCTCTTTCTGGGCAGAGGCTAGAAATATTGATCCCTTTACGGCCCCTTTCCATAACGTTCTGGACTTCTTAGCAGAACTTTTTCAAGCGGGCTTCTCATCGGCCATCATTAGAGTTCAATTAGCGGCAATCTCTAATTTCCATACGGGCCTGTCAAAGATGAGTATCATGTCCTATAAGCTTTGCAAAGCCTTTCTGAAAGGAACAATCTTGCTCAGGCCTCCAGTCAGGGATCCCCGTCTCCCTGGGACATAAATTTGATCCTAGCTTCCTTGATACTGCCTCCCTTTGAACCGGCAGCTTTCTGTTCCTTTAAATTGCTTACTTGGAAAACACTCTTTTTGGTGGCCATTACTTCAGCGAGGAGAGTTTCTGAACTTCAAGCCCTTTGTGTTTGTCCTCCTTATCTAGTTTTCCATAAGGATAGAGTTTCACTCAGGACTAATCCTTCTTTCCTTCCTAAGGTCCCCTCAGAGAACAATTTGAATCAATCCATCGATCTGCCAGTCTTTTTTCCAAAATTATTCCAACAAATCTGAACACAAATTACACCAGTTGGACATTCATAGGCAATTACGTTTCTATTTGCATAGGACTGAACAAATAAGGAAATCAGATCAACTCTTCCTGTCCTATGCAGAGGGTAAGCAGGGTCGACCAGTGTCCAAAGTAACTCTATCCAGGTGGTTGTCCTCTATTATTACCCTTATTTATCAGTTGAGGCATAAAGAACTCCCTGCTAAACCTAAATGCCACTCTACTAGGGCTTTAGCTACGTCGGTAGCCTTTCAAACAAGACTACCAATGGAAGCCATTTGTGCGACGGCCACATGGGCCACCCCTCATACCTTCATTTCACATTATAAATTGGATCTGGCCTCTAGGAGCAGAGCTGATTTTGCTTCCACTGTGCTCAAGAGTCTGTTCCGATGAGCCACCCAGGACTAAGGTGCTAGGGACGCTGTCCCAACCAGCAAGAATGAAGGCGAGAGAGACAACTTAACATTAAGAAGTTATGTACCTACCATAACGTTCCATGTTAGTAGTCTTCTTCTCACCTTCTTACTTGCGTCCCACTCTCCATCCCCCTAGCCTAGATGGACCGAGAAGAGTTCTCCTACCAGTCTTATCACTGGCTGAGTCTTTACCGTTTTATGTCCCCTACCCTTTTCCTCAGCCCTGTAGCTGAAGTCTTGTTATAGGGCCAGTTTGTCCTACAATTGTATTATTATGATGTTAGGTCTTCCAAATGAGATCTGGGGGTCTAGCGCCAGGCATTGTGGGATATAGGGAGGCCTCGAGCCAGTAAGTAGCTCTCGAGCTTTAGAAAATGGCTGAGTCGGAGCTGAGGGTCGGCTCCAAACCCAACCAGCAAGAAAGAAGGCGAGAAGAAGACAACTAACATGGAACGTTATGGTAGGTACATAACTTCTTATACTATCACATCAAGATGAACAGGTACTCTCGCAGGTTCCTCCGCTTCCAGCTGGGAGCCAGTCATTTTCAGTTCAGTGCACTCCCCTTTGAGCTCACCACCACCCCCCCAGGTGTTCAACAAAATGATGGCGGTAGTGGCGGCTCACCTGCAGCTGCAGGGGTTTCGGGTCTTCCCCTAGCTAGACGATTGGCTCCTTTCTGCTTCCCCCAAGCATTGACTGTGTCAAGCCAGGGATCTTCTTCTTAAGACTGCTCATTATTTATTTTATTTTTATTTTACATTTGTTGACCGGGCTAGTCTAATTGGATATATGTCCATTTTCAGTAGAGGCCCGGGCAGAAAAGCTCCACATGAACAAAAAATATTAGCAACTTCAGGTACACATTAACAAAAAATATTAGCACCTTCAGGTACAGTACTAATTTAAGGTGAAGAATACAATTGTTATATAGCAGCATATACATTTTTAAAGTAGCATATAATAAGAAAGAGCAATGAAAACACACTAACAAATAATAGCAGCTTCAGGTTCAGTAGTATTTTACAGTGTGGAATCTAATTGATTATATAGCAGTATAGCAACTTTAAAGTGGCATATAATAAGAAGAAAGGGAAAGAATTTATAGGTATATATAGGTGAAAACATGTTCATACAGTAAAAATACTCTATAGTGGTTCCTATATAAGAGTAAGTAGTTAAAGACTTTAGTTAGCTTAACTGGATCTACTCTCTGAGGCTAATGAAACAGTTGGGTTAAAATGTAAATGGTTTGACAGGTAGAGTTTAGACATAGTGGAGGGTATTATTAGTCCGGGTTACTACATGGGCATAACCAGTGTTTTTTAAGGTATTATCTAAGTTGCTTTTTGAACAGTTGCACTGAGGAGAGAGATGAGAGTTCCCTGGGAAGCAGATTCCAGGATTTACCCACGGTGTTGGAGAACAGTGAATCCCCAGCCTTATTTTTGGATTTACCTGGGCATAACTATTAATCTCAACAAATCCCAACTGGTATTGGTGCAGGTTCTTGATTTCATTGAGGCTCGTATAGACACAATCCAAGGCAAGGTATTTCTACCTCTGGACAGGCTGCTATCCCTTCAGCATCATGTCTCTTACAGCCTTCAAGCCAAACTTCCCCCAGTGGATTCAGTTCTTTGGGCACTGAGGTCCATGTCAGCAATGATAACTATTGCTCCAATGACAAGCCTTTATATGAGAGTCCCTCAATGGCCTCTGGCGGTACAGTGATCCTTACTAGACCTTCCCTTATCACATCCAGTTCAGTTGTCTCAGGTTTGCAAGGGCTCTTTTCTTTAGTGGTTTAATCCCAGATCTTCTTCTGGGTCGTTTGTTTGTTCTTCCTTCCCTTATGATCATGGTGTCCACAGACGCTTCCCTGCTTGGGTGGGGGTGGGCATTACATGGGAAGGACAGTCCAAAGGCATGTGGCATTCCCTGGAGACACATCTGCATATCCATGTCCTAGAGATGAGGGCAGTACGGCTATTGCCATTCAGATGGACAATATGTCAGTAGTCTGGTACATCAACAAATGGGGGGACCAGAGCTTACCCCCTTTGTCATAAAGCCATGAGATTGTAGGAGTGGGTGATCTCTTCTGGCTGTTTTCTCGTGGCAATGCACGTTCTGGGGAGGTCAAACATACTGACGGACAGACTCAGATCTGTTATGATGCCTTATGAGTGGTCTCTGAATCCTTCAGTAGCGGAGCAGATCTTTCTAAAGTGGTGTTGGCCTTGCTGCGATCTGTTCACCTCTCCTTCGAACGGGAAGTGCAGCGAGTATTTCACTCTGTACCCCCAGCTGGCAAAGCCCCTAAAGATGCTCTATTTCATGCTTGGCCCTGCGGTCTACTGTATGCTTACCCTCTGCTGCCTCTAATATCCAAATTCATTCAGAAAGCTTGATGGCTGGGGAGCCAGTGATCCTGCTTGCCCCTTTCTGGCCTCATCCAGTGTGATTCCACTCTGTGTGGTCTCATGCAATACATCCACCTTGGATGCTAGATCCGGTTCTGGATCTGATTAATTATCCCTCAGGGATCCCTCACTCAGAGTTAGTCAGCCTGGAGCTCACGGCTTGGCTGCTGCAGTTCCCTTGATAGTTAGGACTCCTGGGCTGTCTTCTCCATTGAGAAGATTTTGGTAGCAGCTCATAAATTTTTCACCAGGAAAGTTTACTTGAGTAAATGGAAGTGTTTCTCGACACTTTGGCATTCAGGGGTAGAGCATCCTTTGGCTCCACAGTGCTCAGGAGTATTTTCCAATGAGCCAACCAAGAATAAGGTGCTAGGGACGCTGTCCCATATGTGAAAATGAAGGTGAGATTGGACTATGTAACATAAAGAAGTTATGTACTCAACATAATGTTCCATGTTGGTAGTCCATCTCACCCTTCATTTTTACAACCCCCCCCCCCCGCCCCCATCCTGGAAGATCTGGAGGTAATAATTTGATTGTCTTGGTTGGTGACCCTTTAGTACTGGCTTGTATAGCAAGCAGTAAACAAGATCTGGTGATTACACTGGAGCACCATGGGATACCTGCTTAGCCACGTGCCAACCAGAAGTCTTCCAGCTTGCTTCATGGGTGTGTAGTGGTTGGCTGTGCAAGATGGCTGTACAAGGCTGGGTGAGGGGTAATTCTTGGCGTCACACCAACTGATAATGGTGTGCAGTGCAGTACAGGGGTGTAGTGTCTGCAATGTCCCACACAGATGGGTATTGTGTGAACTGTCCTGACATCCTGGTTACCATTGTGCATGGCCATAGCTTTGCAATGCATGCCACGTCTGTGTTTGATAGTCCTTGACATGGACATTGCCTGGGATGTGCATGTCCCACAATAATGTACAGTGACATGTACAGGTGTACCTGGTTTGGCTGGCACATGTTGTGTACACAGCCTGTTATCCTCTGATATGCCAGTACTGGCTTTTGTGGCAGGACCTGTTTATAGTCAGCAGGTTGACCCTGCACCTGCATTGATAGCATGATATAGGTATTCCCTGGTGCCGTGAACCTAAGTATAGGATCATAGGAGAAGGTATGCATGCCTTGGATTAGAACCCCTAGGCCATCTGCACGGGTTAGTTTCACATTAGTGTTGGGAACTTTTGTAACTGTCATCACGGTGAATGGAACTAAATCATATTGGTTCATTGAAAGAACCTTTTATAGGCAAAAAATAGCACATTTTGGCTATTGTGTTACCTCCCTGGTTGAAGTTGTTAGTAAGCTCTTAACAAGTGTATAAATCTTACACCAGGAAAGTTTACTCGAGTAAACGGAAGTGTTTCTCAATCTGGGCTTCTCAACATGACCTGGATCCTTTCACTGCACCAGTTTTGGGCATTTTGGATTTTTTGGCTGATATTTTTAATCATGGAGCTAGCTTCTTTATGATTAAGGTACAGTTGGTGTCGATTTCTAATTTTCACATAGGCAAGAATGCATCTTCTTTGGCTTTGTCTAAGCTTTGTAAGGCCTTTTTGAAAGGTACCTTTCAACTTAGGCCTCCAGTTAGGGACCCAATGCCCCCTTGGGATCTCACCCTACCACTGCAGGCTCTGGCTTCTCCCTCCTTCGAACCAGTGGCTATGGTTGAGTTACAGTTTCTGTCTTGGATGCAGTTACCTCAGCCAAGGTTTCTGAGATCCAAATTTTATCTGTCAAGCCCCCTTAGATGGTATTTCATAAAGACACAATATCCCTGCAAACTAATCCATCATTTCTTTCAAAAGTGGCATCAGAATTCAATATTATCTAGGTCATCACTCTGCCAGTTTTCTTTCCAAATACCAGAATAAAGGAGAGTACCAACTGCACTTGCTTGATGTCCACAGGCAGCTGCATTTCTGTTTCCATAGGACAAAATCTTTTCATAAGTCTGATCAGCTTTTTGTGTCCTTTTTCTAAACCCTTCTTGGGGAAAGCCTGTATCTAAAGTTACTATTGCTTGATGAATTTCTGAATGCATCTCATTGGCCTATAGAGCCAAATGGTTATTTCCACCAGGACATGTCTGGGCACATTCCACCAGGTCTGTTGTTACGTCTGCGGCCTTTTGGTCCAGGGTTTGCTTTGATGATATCTGCTCTACACCTACCTGGGCATCATCACACACATTTATCTCCCGTTATAAATTGGATCTTCTTTCCAGGGGCATGGCATCCTTTGGCTAAGCCATGCTCCAGAACATCCTTCCATGAGGACATCCCAGGGTTTTTGGTAGCTGGGGACTCTGTCCCACATGTTGAAGACCAAATGAAAGCAACAACTTCAGATAAAAACATTATGTACTTATCACAACATTCCATGTGAGTTGTTGCTTTTCATTTGTCTTCAACCATGCCCCCCTCCTTACCGCTCCCTTCTGTGGGTTATGTAGTAGACCAGATGGAAGAGTCATAGCCCCTCTTTACTGGCTAGTCCCTTTCTTGATAAGTTCTTTGCTGGTACTGTCAGGTTTATAGGCATATGGTCTAGGTTGGGGTGCTGCTGTTCTCCAAAAAACTCAATCTGAGGGGAGGAGGGAGACAGGGGCATTGTGGGTAGAGGAGGAGCTTGAAGCTTGGATCTGATGCTGGAGTGTGCGGCTGAGTCGGATCCATACCGGCTCCAGGGTCCCACAGGATAAAAACAAATGAAAAGCAACAACTCAGATGGAACATTATGGTAAGTACATAGCTTTTTTATGCCCTTGATACAACACGAAGCTGTAGTTATGCAAGACACAGCACTTTGCCAAAAACATGCAGTCAGCTTGCTTTATTTATGCTTAATGTGCCATTTTGCCCTTATTGTATTCGTTTTGCTTGTTTAATCTCTTTTCATGCCCATTGTACTTTTCTTGTGCTCGTTTTATTCTAAACATGGCTATTTTGCCTCGGGCACACTTATTTTGTTATATACACATACTCGTTACTCCCTAAAAGAATACTTCACAAAACTGTGGGGCTGTTCCTGTGCCAATGCTTCACTCATCCCTTCAATATTATTCACGCCTCACAAGCCTCTCCAAGCTGCTACTCCACTGCTTGCCTTTTTTTCCCACTGCCTTACCTTAGCCACTTCATCTCTGCAGAGCTATCCTCTACCTCTTTCTCTTTCGCCCCTGCTCAACAAAGTTACCCGGAGTCACCCTACCCTGCACTCTTCTTATAATTTCCTTTTCTCTCCAGCCTTCTTCCTTCTGCAGGCATAATATGAACATCTTTCATACTAAGACATCACTCAATTCCCTCCTTACTGTCTCCAATCATGTAATCTCTGATATCTGATTTCAGTATCTTATTAGATTTGTCTCAGGTCTCATTTATTGAATACTAATCTATGCAACAAATAATATGAATAATGAGTTTTTCTCACATATTTCTCCAACTCATGTTATTGTTTTTCAATGCTCTCTATTACAAAACATGTGATGTTGTCCTATCTCGCCTTCATTCTTTACTGGTTGGGTTTGGAAATGATCCTTGGTCTCCAATTCAGGGTAATACATAGCTCGAGGTCTTCCAATTAACTTATGGCTAAATCCTATCCCGTGATGCTCTAGGAAAGTTCCCAAGATCTCGTTTGCTGCTAAACAAGATCGGGTGCTTCCATTCTGGCTCTGGCTAAGTGAACATTCTCTTTCCTTATTTTTTGAATAACTGTAGATGTGATGTTGTCCTATCTTGCCTTCATTCTTCACTGGTTGGGTTGACTCGGCCATATACAAAAGCTCAAGGTCTTCCACTAGCTCGTG
The DNA here is from genome assembly GCF_019279795.1 of Protopterus annectens. Classification (NCBI taxonomy): domain Eukaryota; kingdom Metazoa; phylum Chordata; order Ceratodontiformes; family Protopteridae; genus Protopterus; species Protopterus annectens. Next base: position 1,970,647,586 of record NC_056728.1, read on the forward strand.
GCTGAAACCCCTATCCCACCATGCTCTAGTAAGTCTCCTCAGATCTTGTTTGCCGCTAAACAGATCGGTTGCTTCCATATTGGCTCTGGATAAGTGGGAAAACTTCTTTATTCATTATTAGAATACTGTTTTCTTTGCTTGTTTGTAAACTTAGCAATTAGTGTTTTATTACGTATTAGTTAGTTTAGAGTGTTTGCTGTTGTGCTTTTTGCTTCTGGCCATTGTTTTACCTGCTAGGCCTTTGTTCCCTACCTAGCCCAGCTAAAATGTTCTCCTTTAAAGTCCGTATTTAGTTAGAGGGCTTCCTTTTGCTATCTTTTGCTATATTTTATTAATATACAAGTTCGTTTAAAATTTGAGAGTTTGTCAAGTGAATTATTGACTCATATTTTTTTCCTGTTCTAACTTAAAGAGTCAGCTCGTTTAAGTTAGATGGCTGCCATTGCCCTTTTGAATTAAAGGGCTACCTTTGTTTCTTCCCTTCCCTTATCACTAGGCAGCTTCATTTAAGTTAGAGAACTGCCACCCCTTCCCATTTTTATGCTTTAATTGTTAAGGTAGTTTATTCCTGTTGTTTAAAAAAAAAAAAAAAAAAAAAAAAAAAAAAATATATATATATATATATATATATATATATATATATATATATATATATATATATATATATACACACACATATACAGCAAATGCAAATATATATATTATAGTGATAACAGTGTATGTTAGGTTGTCAATCTCACCTTCATTCTTGCTGGATGGGTTCGGAGCCGATCCTCGGCTCCGACTCAGCACTTGCTAAGCTCGAGAGTCACTTTTACCAGCTTGAGGCAGCCCCATATCCCATGATGCAAGGCGGTGAATACCCAGATCTCGTTTGCCGCTTCGCTGATGAGGTACTCCTTTTACCAGCTCTTGGTAAGTGTTTTATTATACACATATTAGTCACCCCATTCCTAAAATTTTTTCTCTCTTATTAGATTTTTGTCACTTTTAGATAGTTGTAGGGTTTTCTTAGCTAGTTTTTACTATTTCCCTAGTTCCTTTTATTTAGTCGGGCCTTCATCCCCTCCCATCCCTTCCTGTCAGGGTGTGTGTGTGGGTTTAGTTTTTTATACTTTTAAGTTACATTTCTGATTCTGGGACTGTGTGAGTTGTGTGTTTTGTGGATAACACTATGTCCAAAGAACAGAGGGTCTCAGGCTTCAAGAAGTGTGACTCGTGCTGTCAGAAGATGTCTCTGACAGACGGTCACACTTCTTGTATCTACTGCCTGGGACCTCTCCACCTGCAGGACTCCTGTGCTATTTGTCACTCTTTCAGCCAGAGAGTCCTGCAGGAAAGGAGAAATAAATTAATTTTGAGAGGGCTTCTCAAACCGGAGGGCTCCCCGACCAAATCTGTTTCGGGCAAGCCCGCTAAGACTTCCAAGGCCCATGCTTCTGTTTCTAAGCCTCCGGCCTTGGCTTTGACTCCTTTGGAGTCGAGATTGGCTCCGGATGGAGCCGATATTATATTGGCTAAATCTTCGGCACCGATGGCTATCGGTGCCGATACTTTAACTGCCACATTGGTGTCGGCTCCGACCGGCTCCGACCACCATGTGGCTAAGGCTTCGGTATCGGCGCCGACCAGCTCTGATACCATTATTCCCTTGTCTGTATCGGCTCCGGCTGGAGCCGATACATCCTTGGCTAGACTTGGAGCCGACAAGTTGTTGGCTCCGTCTGGAACCGAGGGTTCTTCGGCTCCGATGGTTCCGTCGAGGAAGCGGTCCAGGTCTCCCTCCTTGGAGCCGATACTGTCGGCTCCGGCCTCTCCTCTTCTTTTGGAGCGGAGCCATCGGAGCCGATCATCTAGGTCTTCCAGACTCTCAGATCATGATTTGGAGAGAGTAGTAAGCAGATTATTAAAATCACAGGCACTAGCCCAAATGCTTCATAGTCCGTCTCAGCAGATGACTATTAGTCCACACCCTCTTCAAGTTCCTCCTTCGACTCTCCCTCAGAGCTCGGAGCCGGAGTCTATGGGAATACTCACTGCTATTGCTGCAGGGCAGATACCTCCCCTTTCTGCTCCCTCAGCTTCTACTCCGATCTCCTCCTCGAGACCTTCCTTGGAGGGATCCGGTGGTCGGGCTTCCCTGGTCTGCTCCGAGGGGGTGAGTGGCATCGGACCCTTGTCCGACCCTGCTCTTCCCCTCGGGGCTTCGGCCTTGGTGAGCTCGGCCCCGACATCTGCCTCGGAGCCTTCCCTTTCGGTGGGCCTGGGAGTCCCTGTTTCTTCAGAGCAGGGTCTCTCGGATCTCCCTGGGAGAGGAGCCTTCGAGGTGATGAGGAGTGTGCTGGCCCCTGGGCTCAGTCAGCAGTCTATCCCCTTAGCTCCTCCCTCTACGGTGCCTGTAGATGTCTCTTCTCACTCTCTTGCTCCCGGACCGAGAGATCCACCACCTCAGGTTTCCCCACTGGGAAGAACCCCCTCTTCTGAGGATTCTCCTGATCCGTCAGGAGATCCTCCGCGTAAGAGGACCTGTAAGAGGAAGCACCTAGACTCCCCCGAGTCTACTACTTCAGATACCGACTTAGATGAGTCGGAGGGGTCCCCTAGATCCCCCTCTGAGGATGTCTCTTTTTCAGACATCCTAGAACTCCTAAAACAGAGGGGAAACTGGCCTTCCATAAATCCCTCCGAGGATGAGTCGGTATACCTAGAGGCGTTCGGATCTCGACCCTCCACCTCCTGGGTGTCTCCGCCTTTCGACCCCCTCATGGAGGTGATAGCTCGGAAGGCGTGGGCATCTCCTGATTCCGTAGAACCAGTTCCCAGGAGGCCTTCTAAATTCATTACAGCCCCTTCCGAGAAGCAATTTCTTACAAAAGGTGTTCCTGTTGATGCCATGGTGGTGGCTGCCGCCACCAAGAAGGAACTTGCAGATCCTTCCGTACCAGTCCATCCTCCTAACAAGGATTCTAGGACCATGGACAGGTATGGTAAGCAGATGTTTTCCTCAGCGACCTTTGCCATGCGTTCGCTGAATTATTTATGTCACTTCACCAGACTTCAAAGGGACATCCTTAAAGAATTAGGTGAAGTAGTACAGGATCTTTCTGCCATAGGAGTCCGTTTTTCCGCCCCTTCTAGACCTTACCCTAAGGGACAGAAGGGCAGAAAGATGTGCTTCCGTAAATCTCAGGGAGTCACGCCGGACACACGTGGTCAGTTTACCCCTAGGGGCAGAGGGGGTAATAATAACAGACGCCTCCCTAGAGGCAGAGGGGGTCTGCAAAACCAGGGAAGCAGAGAGTCTCTCTCTGACAAGCCCTTCCAGCATCCCTGAGGTGTTGCCCGACTGTCCATCCTTGGAGGCAGTCGGGGGAAGATTATCACTGTACCCAGAAGCCTGGCTTTCCCTTTCACAAGACAAATGGGTACAGTCGATCATATCCGAGGGTTACAAGATTCCTTTCGAGGAAAGTCCCTTCTCTCTCAAAAATTCCCTTCCAGATGTTCCACCCGGTCTAAGGGAAATCGCAAAATTAGAAGTATCAAAGCTTCTACATAAAAGGGCCATTCAGCCAGTTCCAACAGACCATCCAGAGCCCGGAATCTACTCAAGGTTCTTTTTGGTTCCCAAAAAGACGGGAGATTGGAGACCAATATTGGACCTCAGCAGGCTCAACAAGTCTGTAAAAAAGACAAGATTTCGCATGGTCACACTTCAATCGATTTTGCCCTTCCTGAGCAAAGGCAACTGGATGTGCTCTATAGACCTTCAGGATGCGTACTATCACATAAAAATCCACAGACGCTCCAGAAGGTTTCTCCGCTTTCGGCTGGAGTCCAGTCATTTTCAATTCAGAGCCCTGCCCTTTGGTCTCACTACAGCCCCCAGAGTGTTCACCAAATGTATGGCAGTGGTTACGGCTCACCTGAGACATCAAGGATTCCAGGTGTTTCCGTATCTCGACGACTGGCTCCTCTCAGCCACCACCAGGCATCAACTTCTCCAAGCCAGGGATTACACCCTAAATCTCTGCACTCAGTTAGGAATTTCAATCAACTACGAAAAATCCTCCTTATTGCCCTGCCAGTCTATTACTTTTATAGGCGCAAATTTGGACACTATTCGGATGTCAGCAAACCTCACAAGCCAGAGAATCCTAGATATCCAGAACCATGTTCGGATCATCCTTGCCAGCAAAAAGGTGCAAGCCAGACTGGCCCTAAAAGTATTGGGTCTCATGGCAGCTGCCATTACTCTTCTTCCTCTGGCCCGCTTTTATATGCGTCTCCTTCAATGGATGTTGTTCACCCAGTGGTCTTACCAACAACTTCCCATGCGTCACCAAATTCTGGTGACACAAACGTGCAAAAACCACCTATCCTGGTGGATTTCTTCTCCCCAGGTTCATCAGGACAGACCCTTTGTTTCCCCGGCACCAGTAGCCACAGTCACTACGGACGCCTCCCTGATCGGGTGGGGGGGGTCATTATCAGGGCAGGATGGTTCATGGAACGTGGCAACCGTTCGAATACCACCTGCACATAAATTTCCTAGAGATGAGAGCAGTGCTTTTAACATTGCAAGCCCTCAACGACTTTCTTCCCTTGGGAACAATTGCAGTTCACACGGACAACATGTCCGTAGTGTGGTACATCAACAAGCAGGGCAGAACCAAGTCCTACCCCTTGTGTCGAGAGGCTCTCAGACTTTGGCAATGGGCGATCTCCTCTCATCGGTTTCTGGTAGCAACGCATATCCCTGGGAAAACCAACGTTTTAGCGGACAGATTGAGAAGAGCTATACTCATGCCTCACGAGTGGTCTCTCAAACAATCTATAGTGGAGGAGATCTTTCAGAAGTGGGGCCGCCCATGTTGCGATCTTTTTGCTACTCCCCAAAACAGCAAATGCCCAACCTTCTTCTCTCTCTTCCCACTTCTGGGCCATCCTCCCAGAGACGCTCTTACCCAAGATTGGCCCCAGAGACTTCTTTATGCCTTTCCTCCCTTTCCATTGATACCACAGGTACTCCAGAAAGCTACCGTTTTGAGAGCCAAAATGATTCTCATTGCCCCGTATTGGCCTCAACAAATTTGGTTTCCGTTCCTTCATCGTCATCTTTTGGTGCAGCCGTGGCATCTGGACCCAGTGCCAGATCTTCTGATCCACCAATCGGGTCAGCTGCATCGGTCCATTCCTTCTCTCAACCTCACAGCTTGGTTGCTCCACTTCCTTCCTTAGCCAGGCTTCCTATGATCTCTAACCCTGTTAGGGATATCATAGTGGCTTCCCTTAAATCCTCTACTAGAAGGATTTACTCTAGCAAGTGGAAACGTTTCTCCCTTTGGGCGAAATCAAGGAACATAGATCCCTTTACTGCCCCTGTTCATGCAGTTTTGGATTTTCTAGCGGAAATTTTTCACTCGGGTTCTTCATCTTCCACGGTCAAAGTTCAATTGGCTGCAATCTCGAACTTTCATGTCGGGGTTGCAGATCACAACATTATGTCCCACAAGCTCTGTAGAGCTTTTCTGAAAGGAGTTTTTCTCCTCAAACCTCCTGTCAGGAGTCCTCCTCCTCAATGGGACCTAAATCTTGTGCTGACATCCTTAATTCTTCCTCCTTTTGAGCCAGCTGCTTCATGCTCACTAAAGTTTCTTTCGTGGAAGACACTCTTCCTTGTCGCTATTACCTCAGCTAGGAGAGTGTCAGAACTTCATGCCCTTTCTGTTCGTCCCCCATATTTGGTCTTCCACAAGGACAGAGTATCCTTGAGAACTAATCCATCCTTTTTGCCCAAGATTGCTTCAAAAACAAATTTAAACCAATCTATTGATCTCCCTGTATTTTTTCCCAATTACTCCAACAGATCGGAACAAAAATTACATTATCTTGATGTTCATCGCCAACTCAGATATTATTTGGACAGAACAAAACAATTCAGAAAGTCTGATCAGCTCTTTCTTTCCTATGCTGAAAATAAGAAAGGCCTTCCTGTTTCCAAAGTGACCTTATCTAGATGGCTAACTTCCACCATTTCCGAAATCTGTCAACTAAGGGGCAAACAACTGTCCTCAAAACCTAAGGCACATTCCACTAGAGGCTTAGCCACTTCTACAGCCTTTCAGGCTAGACTACACTTAGATACTATCTGTGCAGCAGCCACTTGGGCTACTCCTCATACCTTTGTTTCTCATTACAAATTGGATTTGGCCTCCAGGGATAGAGCCAGTTTTGGTTTTACGGTTCTCAAGAGTCTGTTCCAATGAGCCACCCAGGATAGAGGTGCTAGGGACGTGGTCCCATCCAGCAAGAATGAAGGCGAGATTGACAACCTAACATTTAGAAGTTATGTACCTACCATAACGTTCCATGTTGGTTGTCTTCTCTCGCCTTCTTTCTTGCGACCCTCCCTCCTGCCCCCTTGTCTGGACAGACCTGGATCTCCCTTGTCTCTGGAAGATTGCTTCTTTGGGCACCAGTTAGTTCTAGATTTAGTTATCTGGTTTCCCCTTACAGCCTTTTTAGGCTAGTTGCTCTTCTTTCCTTAGTGGAAAGTTTTTTATGCTAGGTAGTTTTCCCTCTAGGTACCAAACGAGATCTGGGTATTCACCGCCTTGCATCATGGGATATGGGGCTGCCTCGAGCTGGTAAAAGTGACTCTCGAGCTTAGCAAGTGCCGAGTGGGAGCCGAGGATCGGCTCCGAACCCATCCAGCAAGAAAGAAGGCGAGAGAAGACAACCAACATGGAACGTTATGGTAGGTACATAACTTCTAATTTTTTGACTATCTATACTGTTAAATTTGTTGGTTATTATTTCTGGTCATTGTTGTGGTTGATTGTATTCTGAATATGTGTAAGGATAACAAGGAAACCAAACCTTCTGGCTTCAAGAAGTGTGGAAAGTGTATCCAGAAGATGTCTATAACTGATGGTCATATTGTTTGTGTTTACTTCCTTGAGCAGTGCATCTACAAGAATCCTGTGCCATTTGTCACTCCTTCAGTTCGAGAGTACTGCTTGAGAGAAAAAAACAAACTTATAGTGAGAGATTTACTGAAGTCTCCCTTCACTGAAGCACTTGAAGGTCAGGGCACTTCTAAATCGACCAAGTCTCCATCCTCAAAGTCTGACAAATCGGGAAAAAGATCATCTCCTTCTTCTGGGTAATCTGAGCCAGCAAAAAAACAGAGCAAAGTGGCATCTCTGGATCTCAAGACTGCTGGGCGCATAAAATCTCCTTCATCGACTCCTTCTGTGTCAGTAGCGATGGAGTTTGAATTATGGAGCTGGTCCCCGAATTGGATCTGGTTTCAACTATTTTAAGGTCTCCTCTACTGCAAGCATTCAGATCTCCTGCTCCCTCCTCTCGGTCCTCCAGGAGTCTTTCCGATGATGGTGTGGATTGGGTGGAGCGCAGACTTTTAAAGACAATGGCGCTGGCCAAACTGTTTTCAGCTCCAACCCAGAGGGATTCAGAGCCAATCAAGACTTCCCCTTCGACATCGATTCCTCCTTCTAGCTGACCTGGGACCTCGGAGCTGGAAGGCCTGGAACTGATTGTAGCGGAACTGTCGGTGCCAAGACCTGTCCTGGGATCTTCGGGCCAAACGTCTGCTGTGAAATTCTTGATTCCATCTGAACTCGAGGAATCTAGGAGCCAATGGTCTCCAGTTGGGTCCAGGGAGGAGAATCAGATCGGACGGTTGTGGGATCCAAACTTGCCTCTTGGGGCTTCTGGGTGGGTGAGCTTGGTTCCTACTTCAGCCTCGGAACCAACCCTCTTGGTTCCGGGGATGCCTTTTGGTTCTTCGGAGCCAGTGGGGTTCCTCAGATAAGGGACGGGTGGCTTTTGAGGTAATGACAGTACTGCCTCCACAGACAGCTCCACTCTCTGGTCCTGACATTCTTCTCCCTCAAGCACCGGCATCTGTCTCAAGATCACCTTACCATCCACAGACATGTGGAGACCCTAGGTCTTAGGATGCCCCACTGGGTGAACCCCTCATAACCAACACAACACAACAAAAGACAAATAGGTGCAAAGTATCATATCCAGAGGCTATGCTATACTGTTTTCCTGGTTCCACACAGTCAAAGGGAACAGGCAACTCTAGAAATTCAAAACTTGCTAGACAAAAGAGTCATCCAAACAGTCCCCGCAGACCAAATAGGATCTGGAATTTACTCAAGGTTCTTTTTAGTGCCAAAAAGAACAGGGGACTGGAGACCCATACTGGATCTCAGCAGATTAAACAAATCAGTAAAAAAAACAAAGTTCCGGATGGTAACACTTAAGTTAGTATTCGCTTTTCTGGTAAAAGATGAATAGATGTGCTCTGTAGACCTCCAGGATGCATACTACTACATAAAGATGGACAGGCCATCCAGGAGTTATCTGTGCTTTTGGCTGGGAGCCAGTCACTACCAGTTTCAGGCTCTGCCCCTTGGTTTCTCTACAGCCCCCAGAGTTTTCATCAAGTATATGGCAGTAGTCTCGGCTCACTTGAGACATCTGGGATTCCAAGTGTTTCCATATCTAGATGACGGGCTCCTAACATCCACCATCAAGCATCTACTAGAAAAAGCAATGGACACCACATTACATCTCTGCTCTCATCTAGGAGTCATGCTAGATTATGAAAAATCTGCCTTGTTGCCATCTCAGTTTATCGTTTTTATAGTAGCAGATCTAAATACAACAGAAATGAGGGCAAAACTTCCCACTGAAAGAGTCCAAGTACTTTAACATCAGGTCTTAAACCTTCTTTCCAGGAGAAAAGTATAGGCAAGAACAGTTCTCAAAGTCTTGGGGGCCATGGCAGCAGCAATAAACATAGTTCCATTAGCATGGCTGCACATGAGAATTCTACAGTGGGTACTGTTCACTCAGTAGTCCCTACAACAACTTCCCATGTCCCACCAAATTTCAGTTATGGAATCTTGCATGAAGGACCTTCACTGGTGGCTTCACTCTACTCAAATGACATCAAGTTGACCCTTTGTTCTTCCACATCCATTAGCCATAGTAACCACTGACACTTCCCAGATGTGGGGGGCATTATCTGGGAAGAACTGTCCAAGGCACCTGGCAGGATCACGAGGCCCATTTACACATAAATGTCCTAGAGATGAGAGTGGTGCTTTTAGTGCTGCAAGCATTTCAGGACTCTCTTCCACTGGAACTGTTGCAATACAGACAGACAACATGTCAGTTGTTTGGTACATAAACAAACAAGAAGGAACCAGGTCCTAACCCCTATGTCAATAGGCCCTGAGAGTACGGCAGTGGGTGACCTCCTCCCAATGCTTTCTGATAGCAGTGCACATCCCGGGGAAATCCAACCTGATAGCAGACAAACTCAGAAGAGCGATTTTGATGCCTCACTAGTGGTCCCTAAAACAGGAAGTAGTGAAGATGATTTTCCGCAAATGGGGCCAACCTTGCTGTGACCTTTTTGCCTCACTTATAAATGCCAAATGCAGAAGCTTTTTTGCCCTAATTCCCCTCCAGAGGAGTCAACAAGTGATGCACTTGTAAACGATTGGCCCTCGGGTCTCCTATACGCCTTCCCTTCCTTCCCATTGATACCTAAAGTTCTTCAGAAAGCAAGCTCATTGGGAAGGAACTTAATACTCATCGCTTCCTACTAGCCTCGTCAAATCTGGTTCCCCTTCCTTCGGCCTCATCTCCAGGAGGAGCCGTGGTTCTGGACCCAGATCCCAACCTTCTGACTCATGCATCAGGGATGCTCCATGCCTCTCTTCAAACCCTCAAATTGACAGCTTGGCTGCTCCAATTCCAAACACAGCCAGGCTCCCTAATCTATCCTTATCTGTGAAACGTATCTTGATCACGTCTCATAAGGCTTTAATGAGGAAGTTATATATGAGCAAATGGAAAAGATTTTCTTCCTTGGCATTAATAACCACATTATACATTTTCTGCACCTATAGCATCCATTCTTGAATTTTTGACAAAGCTATTCAATGAAAGCGCAGCTGCAGCCACTTTTCGAGTTCAGTTATCAGCGATATCTAAGTTTCATATAAGTGAATCAGGCCCAAATCTGATGTCTCACAGACTATGCAAAGCTTTTCTGAAGGGCACTGTTTTATTAAGACCACCCAGTAACACTCGTCCAGTGCCATGGGACCTAAACTATGTTTTATCACGTTTGATTCTCTTACCTTTTAAACCTGCATCATCCTGTAATCTAAAGTTTTTGACTTGGAAAACAATTTTCTTGATTGCCATTACTTCTGCTAGAAGAGTTTCAGAACTGCAAGCATTATCGATAAAGCCCCCATACATGATTTTCCACAAAGACAGAGTATCCCTTCGAACAAACCCATCTTTCCTACCAAAAATGTGCTCAGAGTCTAATTTGAATCAGTCCATAGAACTAGCAGTCTTTTTCCTTACCTCTGGCAACAAAGCAGAATATATGCTACACCAACTAGATGTGGATGGGCAATTATGCTTCTACTTGCATAGGACAGAGGACTTTAGAAAATCTGACCAATTATTTGTTTCATTCTCAGACTCTAAGAAAGGTGCTCCTATATCTAAAGTCACACTTTCAAAATGGCTATCAGATTGTATTACTTTTGCATCCAAATCTCACAACAAAGATCTCGCCTTTAAAGTCAAAGGTCATTCTACAAGAGCCATAGCAACCTCTTTGGCTTTTAGAGCTAAACTGCCAGTTGACACTATTTGTGCTGCAGCTACATGGGCAACATGGCATACCTTTATCACTCATTACAAAGTGAATTTGGCCTCTAGGAACAGGGCCTCCTGTAGGTCC
>NC_056728.1:1970658898-1970676398 GCF_019279795.1 Protopterus annectens
TCTATACTAAATTAAGGAATGTATTGGAGACATAATGCAATTTTTAATTTAGTATACATTACTTTCATTCTTTAATTTCTGTGATGTAGTTCTTTTCACAGCTACACTGCTGCAAGAAGTAGCTTAGCTGAGCAGATTACTAGAGTAGTGCAAGGAAGGAAGGAGGAAGAAGATGAACACAGAGAAGAGAAAACAATGCTACCATCACCTAGAAGGTCACTCCCTTGTGCTAACACTTGAAAACAGCACTGTGCAATATGCTTCAACTTTCCTAGGATTAATACCACAACATTTATTTTGCAACAAACATGACTGCTTTCCAACTCACATCTTCACTATGAACCAGAGTAGGAGTGTGAGATACTTTAAAGTACACACTTGACTTGACAAAGGAAGACTGGAAGGATGGGGACTTTCTTGGTACATGATGGAATGTCATATTCTGGTAATTTGGAACTTGTTAATGAAGGTCACTAAGAAACTCATTCAAAAGACTTAAGTCCCTTACTTACCAGAGGCTACGATATGTGAAGTTACTATTAAAATTAGAAGACTAACTAAAGTAATGCAGTTAGATGTATAAGCCAGTCACTATTGTGGTGGTGAATTATGTTAGATTCTATATTTTTTACTGGATAAAGAAGCAGAAGGTGTCACTCCTGAGCAGGGTTGCCAGATTTCCAACTGGACAGGTAGGGACAAAGTGAAGACTAAAAAAAAGGTCTTTCATACATAAATGAATGACAAGGACTTATACTGCATACAGTCGCTTTTTTTAATTAGATGTATTAATCAAACCAAATATGCAAATAAGTACGTAGAATACAGTAGTAATGAAGCAGGAATCACAGTTATTATACATTACAAACAGTCACATATTGATTAGATACCCTCTAAACATTTTAGTTAAATTCTAATTATAAACATGTATAATCAAACCACATACATGGAATTAACTACATATACATAATAGTCACACAGTAACAATAATAATAACAATAGTACAGTAGTACACTTTGAACATTTGCAGGAATCACAGTTATTATACATTACAAACAGTCACATATTCATTAGATACCGTGTAAACATTGTAGTTACATTCTAATTATAAACATGTATAATCAAACCATATATATGCAAATAACTACATATATAGAATACTCACACAATAATAATAACAACAATAACAGCAATACAGTAGTACACCTTTGAATGAATATTTTGATTTAAATCCACAAAGTTATATAATAACAACAGTTTTATTACAAGTACTTTTCACAGCTTTTAGCTTGTTTCAAAATATATTCACCATCTTTAGTCGATAAAAATTTTCTAAAGTCTTTACAAGTGTAATTAAAATATTGTTTGACCATTAATTCAGCTTCCACAGTCTTTAACAATAATCTGTTTCTCTCCTTTCTCCAGGCTGCACTCATTAGACTAAATATTCTCTCACAAATTGCACTGGAATGTGGAATTGAGAGTATGTGGACCACAATTTTGTAGAAATTATTGCAAGCAGGATGATCTTTAAAAAATATTATCCATTTCTCATCTATTGTTTTTTTCTCATTTGCTTCAGTCATACTCAGTACAAACTTGTTTAATAAACAGACATCTTCATATAGAAGGTCAGTATTGCAAGTAATGTTAAATAATTTTGTTAATTCTTCAATTGACGGGAATTCGATTTTTACATTTGGTTTTAAGGACAAGACATTAATGCATTGAAATTTGTTACTTTCAAAGTCAAACCATTTCTGTAGGTATTTTATCGCTGTGTCAAAAAATGCCTGTGCGTCATTTTTGAAACGGGTTTTTTTGGTGTCGTCACTGCATTGTAGTAACATTGTTCTAGCAATGCTTCCATAAAAGGCATCATCTTTTTTTTGACTGAGTGACTGCAAAACGCCGTTCATTATTTCAAAAACATCAATTATTAAAACATCATTGCTTTGAAGTTTTGTTAACGCATTCTGAATAATAGTGCATGCATTTGCAACAAACCCCAGGTATGCTAATGCCAATTCATCACTGAAAAACAATTCAAGAATTTCAAATTTGGATTTTTGACTCAGAAAGTACAATCGTATTGGCTCAAAATTTTTTATTATCCGTTCAATTGCGGGCATTAAAGTGAGCCATCGAGTCGGCACATGGCATAACATTTCAGACCACTCTACTTCTAGCCATTCAAATAATTCTTTCAGTTGTACAACTAAATTCATAGGTTCATAGGTTCATACTAGGCTATCTGCCCTAGGGCATTTATAAGCCTAGCCAGAATGTGTTTGGCTTTCGCCACCCATTATAAATTTATTTTGCTATGCCCTTTTTCGAGGTTAGTATACTGTGCCTCTGTCTAACAGTGACACAGAAGTGATACCCGGGGTAAACCTACGATCTCCCATCCACTCATCAAGATTCCTCTTGAAGAGAGTCAATGAGGGACTCTGCCTAACCTGGACTGGGATTTTATTCCAGAGTGAAGGGAGCCTCTGGGTTATGAATCTGTCCCTCCAGCATGTCCTATTTATTTCAGTGCTGAGGTTCAAGTCTCTCGAGCGTGTAGCTCGATGGGATTTGGATTTTCTGAGGTGCAGCATGTCCATTAATTCTGGGTTGGACATGTTTCTTTAACCGGGCAGCATATGGCATCTGTTTGAGCCCTTTGATCCTCTTGGTGAGGTACTTTTGGGGTCTTTCCAGTTGCTGCAGGTGTCTGGTAAGGTACATCCCAAAAGGGGCATTGTACTCAATTATGGGCCTGATGAGGGATGAGTAAAGAGGCACGATGACCACCCCTGATCTAGATGTGAATCCCTTCATGATTAGGTGGGCTATATAAAATGTTTTTCTAACCACTTTGGTCACGTGGTTGTCAAATGAGAGATTGCTATCAACTTGGGTCCCCAGGGCCCTAATTACTTCTTCTGTACTTAATGGATTACCACCTATGTGGTAATTTGTGGGCACTTTGTTTTTGCCAAAGGGGATGACTATACACTTTTTGGCATTTAGCTTGATGCCATGGCTCTGGCACCAGTTGTCTGTTTCTATGAGGCCCTTTTGGAGGATGCTTGTGTCGACTGGAGAGTCGATTATGGCACCCAGTTTGCAGTCATCTGCGAACTTGGTCAGCCACAGTCCTTCCGTGTTGGCCTGTACCTCCGAGAAATATATACCGAACAAGAGAGGTCCCAGGACTGAGCCTTGTGGGACACCACTTGTAACTGGTTTGGAGTCTGACATGGCTCCAGCAATTCTAACCATGTGGGTTCTGTCCTTGAGCCAGTTTGCAATCCATCTAGTGACATAGGGGTTTATATTTAAGCTGGTGAGCTTATCTATAATGCCCGAGTGGGGTATTGTATCGAAGGCTTTTGCGAGGTCCAGGTAGGCTGTGTGGACCACCTTCCCCTCGTCAATGGCCTTGGTGACTGTTTCAAAGAAATCAACCAGGTTTAAGAGGCAGGATCTGCCCTTAACAAAGCCGAATTGGGTAGGATTTAGTGTTTGTAGGTCCCCAATATCTTTATTTATGAGGTCCATGATGATCCTTTCCATAGCTTTGCAGACCAAGCTAGTCAGGCTTATGGGGCGATAGTTTCCAGGATCTGTTGAGGCACCACCTTTATGGAGAGGGACCACTGTTGCTGTACGCCACTCTTTGGGCACATATCCTGTAGTAAGGCTGAGATTGCACAGTAGTTTTATGTTTGGGTTTAGCTCTTCTTGGAGTTCATGTAGGATGCAGCCCGGGACACCATCTGGTCCCATTGATGCTGTGTTTTTTGCTTTGGAGAGGACGGCTCTTACCTGAGCATCTGAGATGTCTGGGGGGCAGCACTCTGCTGGGATAGATATTTGCCCTTTTGGTGGGGAGGGGGGAGAAGTTTGCGCTGAACCTGTCAGCTAGGATGTTGGCAATGTCTGTGGGTTCGGTGTATTTTTTGTCATTTTGGACTAATTCTGAGCATATCTGGGAATTACCACCCAGGTTCCTAACATAACTAAAGAAAGCCTTGTGATTATCCTTAGTGTCCTGTGCAATTTTTCTCTCGAAGCTGTCCTTAGACAATTTTATGTGTGCCAGTAGTTTTTTGCTAATACTGATCAGTGATGCCTTCGCTTTTTGGGATTTTGCTCTATCATTTAGTAGCTTCCTCCTTCTATTGTATAGTTTGTTTATGGCTGGGGTCCACCAGACAGGACGTCTGCCTTTGGAGGATTGGGTCTTGGTTTTATTTGGGATTGTATGATCCATGCATTCCTGAAGGTGTTCATAGAATGCGTTTATAAAGGATTCTGTGGTCTGGGCCGTATTTTCCACAGGCCCGGGGGCTTTGAAGGATTCCACCTCAGTTTTGAGGAGTGTGAAATTTGCTTTAGAGAAGTTTTTCACTGTGGTTTTCTGGGAAAGGGGTGGGGTCGGCATGTGAATATCCAGTGAGATTAGTTTATGGTCTGATCTTACCAGTGAGGGATACACTTCTGGTCTGGAGCATAGAGTCCCCATGTTGGTGATGATCAGGTCCAGTATGTTTTCCCCTCTTGTGGGAGTGGTAACAAGTTGTTCCATAGCATTTGAGTTTATAAATTCTAGGAACCTTTGGGCTAGGATGTTGGAGCTAGAGTAATGCTCCCAGTCTATGTTTGGGTAGTTGAAGTTGCCCAATATAATGGTGTTTGGAGAGACCTTCATATTTTCCAGTGTTCTCAGGAAGGCCGAGTGGGGTTCCTGGGTTTGGGAGGGTGGTCTGTAGCAGGCTATAAACTGGAAGGCAGTTTTACCCAGTGTTAGTTGCACATGGATAGTCTCTGATGCTTCGTGCTTTGCCACCAACCTGGAGGTGTGGGTATCTTTGATGAATATCGATACTCCCCCTCCTTTTGTGGTTCGGTCCAAGCTTTGGGGCCGAAAAGCATGGTATGAGGTATAACCTGGTAGTGCTGGGGTGCTCTCAGGAGCCCTGAACCAGGTTTCTGTTACTGCACAGATATCGATGTTCTCCATGCTAAGGAGAGTTTCAAGTGCGTGCATCTTGAGGTTTAGACTTCTGGCGTTGAGTAGCATTACTCTTAGTTTCTTATACCTTGTGATACCTATGGAGGTGGGTTTGTCTTTTGAGCCTTGCCTAAAAAAGGAACTATGGGGGTAGCAAGAGCCTTTGCCAATATCCGAAAGCCCAGGGGTGACAGGTGCAAGCCGTCCCTAGCGAAGCATCGTGGCTTGTCGAGCATATCATCCCAAGCTGACAGGCATTGGATCCCCTTTGAATGACACCAGTACTTAAGCCAATTGTTGAAATTGATCATCTTGTCTTCATATTGTGGCATCATTCTTGGTGAGGGTAAGATGCTACTCAAGGTCAGGGTCATACTGGCCTGGGCTACATGCTCAGAGAGATCCTTTATGTCTCTTTTCATGTAGTCTGGGGAGGTACGTCTCAGGTCATTCACACCAGCATGGACAATGACTGAGTCATATTTGTACTTGCCTTGGAGTGACCTGAGTGCTTGTGTTATGTGGTGGATCCTAGCGCCCGACAGGCTGCTGACCGTGACCTTCTCCTTGTTCAGCCTGGTGAGCGGGACGTCAGTGTGCCTGATGATAGAGTCACCTATTACAAGTGTATCAGGTGTGTTGTTTAGTCTTAAGGGCTGTGACTGTTCGGCACACTGGCTTTGTGAGATATGTGTTGCACGTGTTTTGTTTTGGGGTAGCGGCTGCTTGGGTGTCTGCTTTGGAGGTCTCTGCTGCTTCGGCAGATCTTTATTTAGAGCCTCCAAGTATGTTTTTGTGTGATTATGTGTTTGGTTTGCTGTCGTGGTAGGTCTATGTGAGACTGGAATTGTAGTGAGTATGGTTTCCTTCTCCTCCTGACTGGTTATGCCAGTACTGAGTTGAGAGAGCTTAGCCTCCAGTTTGGCTATATGGTTGCATCTCTCACATGTGTTGGAATTTGTTGGGAGGAGGAGAGTGTTGTCTGTGTACATGAGGCAGTTGTAACATTGCCTCAATATTCCCAGATTCACCAGCTGGACCGGAGAGGAGATTGACCACTGACCTTTGGACATGCTAGAATAATATTGGGAATTCCTTAATAATTGAAAACAAGGGCCAGTGGGGAGTGAGGGTGTAGTGCTTTTAATTTTTAGTGCTGACTTATATAATTGCTTTAGTGAGCAAGTGCCAGGTAACTTAAATGCAAAAACGACAAACAGTAACTTTCTTTCAAGTGAAACAAGGAAATAAGTACAGTAAGCAATGCAGATATCACTAGTGATTCACAGAAGCGCTGAGAAGCTGCGTATTAGGTGGAATTAGCATTCCAGGGAAATAACAAGCAAACAACAAGCATATAAACAAAGGTAGATTCAGCAGGCCTGGATCTAGTCTATGCTACAGCAAACAAGGTGTACAAATTTCAGTAAGATACAGTTCAAATATTCAGGCACTATAAACCTTTAACGAGAAATTCCCAGCTCAGAAGGGCAGAGTCCAGCCTCTTCTCCCACAAGAGTGCAGACCACATACCTTCTTAATGTAAAATAACTGGCCTGAAGCCCAAGTGCTTAAACCAGAACTAATACACTTTAAGAATAACAGACACTGGGCTCTCAATCAGCAGTTCCCAACTTAGAAGGATGAAAGCTACCTGTCCTGCCACCACAGTGCATGCCACAAACCTTCCTAATGTAAAACAACTGGTCTGAAGCCCAAGTGCTTAATCCAAAAGACTTAGAATGATAGCTACACTTTAATCAAGTTACTACCAAGCAGTAATAAATACAATTGAATACTTTAGAGAATGCCTGGATTAGTGCTCGAGTTACACAAACAAAGCTAGATCCAGCAGGCCCAAATCCAGTCTATGCCACAGCAAACAAGGCACCAACTTCAGTAAGAAGCAGTTCAGATATGCATGCACTATAAGCCTTTAACCAGAAATTCCCAGCTCAGAAGGGCAGAGTCCAGCCTCTCCTCCCACAAGAGTGCAGACCACAAACCCTCTTAATGTAAAATAACTGGCCTGAAAGCCCAAGTGCTTAAACCAGAATTAATACACTTTTAGAATAACAGACACTGAGCCCTCAACCAGCAGTTCCCAACCTAGAAGGATGTAAGCTACCTGTTCTGCCACTACAGTGCAGACCACAAACCCTCTCAGTGCAAAACAACTGGTCCGAAGCCCAAGTGTTTAAACCAAAAGGCTTAGAATGTGTTACACCAAGCAGTAATAAATACAATTGAGTACTTTTAAGATGATGCAAAAGTAAAAAAAAG
This sequence comes from Protopterus annectens, assembly GCF_019279795.1. NCBI lineage: Eukaryota > Metazoa > Chordata > Ceratodontiformes > Protopteridae > Protopterus > Protopterus annectens. The sequence continues at coordinate 1,970,666,190 of NC_056728.1, forward strand.
TAGGTAGAAACACAAGTACAGTAAAAGCAGATGAATTTTTTTTTTCTGAACAAGTGCTGAGATCAAAGAAACAGATTTGAGTGCTGAAACTAGAAAACTGGCTAGTTATAAGAAAAAAAAATAAGCTAGAAGGCTTTCCTCCAACACAGAAGGGCTTTGGGGCTCAGAAGCCTACAAATAGTCTATACCACTTAACAGGAAAGGCAGGAAACAAGCTTACATTTTTTTTTCTGTTTCCCAGATGCTCTCTTTGTACACAGTAGGAGTGCCTGAAATCAGAATATGATCTCACTGCACTCAGTTGAGTGAGCAAATGAGATGGGCCCAGAAGGAGTATCCAAACACAAATTTACAAGAGGGGTGGGCAGTTGCAAGGCCACTAAGATTAACACCAAAACAAAAACAGGGAGGGTGGGTGGAACTAACTGAAGAGCAGAGTCAAAACTTCCGGTTCACTTAATATTCCTTCCACACAGTTAAAATCAATTTAAATACTGTATTTTTCTGAAAAAAAAAGTGCAGATAAAGGTACTTAAATTCTCTTATACGTCCAGTTGAATACGCAAGTTCTTAGTTGGCCAAAGCTGAGGTTTTTAAGCAGAAAATATTTCACACTGTACCACTTAAATAGGCAAGGACAGGAAATCAAAGAATGTGACTACCCCCACACCTGTAATTACTAGCAAATAAACACTGACTAACTTCCAGTTCAGTTAATATTCCTTCCACACAGTTAAAATCAATTTACTATAAATTTTTATAACGATCGACTCAAAAATCAAAAGTTAGTTTGTGCAGCTTTTTTAGCAGTATTATGTAGTATGTGACAATTACACCCAATTCCAATTATATTTGAATTAAGGTCTTTTAATTCTGTAAAGACACTTTGTTTTTTACCAAAATTGACGTTAGCATTGTCGGCGCAGAAAGCTGTTACATTTTGTATTTTTAAATTATTATCTTTTAAAGCCGTTGTTATAGAATCTGCTATACTAACTGATGTCTTGCTTTCCAGTGAGTAGAAGGTTAATAATTTTGTTTGAATGCCCTGTTCTTTGTGAAAATACCATACAATTAATGGGAAGGTTTTTATATTGCCTTTATTTGAGGCGTCGGTACTCACAGAAAATGGCTGGTCATCTTGCAATTCTTTCAAAATAATTCTTTTTGATTCAGGTGCAAGCACATGTGTAATAATTTTTGTTGCTTTAGTTCTACCACAGCAATATTTTTTTTATATTAAAAGAATCTGGGAACAAACAAGAAAAGAGCAATCCTGCACAGTCACTGGAAATGTAACTGTGTGAATGCTTCACAGTGTGAAAACAAAAAGCTGTTTCTGCAGCAATAATATCTTCTTCTTCCTTTGAATTTTTTGTCATGAAAAATGTTGTTATTTTGGTGGACGTCGAAGCTGCTGAAATATTGTTGGTGTGCGCAGTAGACTTCATATGTCGTCTGATGTCATTTTTGCCACCATGTCCAATTGAAAACGACATATTATTGCACATCGAGCATATAGCATATCCTTCTCGTCCTTCTCGTAACCAGGAATATTTTGTCATCCAATCAGTGTTAAATTTCACAAGCCTTTTTATTTTCTTCGAAGGAGTATTATCAACATCTTTGGAAGTACTCATCTATATAATGATGAAAAGTTTTTACATGTTAAGATATTTTTAATAGAATGTAGAAATCGACTATGAACAAGCAACAAATACCAGGCTGGGTGTTGTAAACTCAACAAAAAAGCTGTAAAATAACACCACTAAGCACAGAGACAGAGTCCAAGCTTTTTAGTGTAGTTAAACTGCAATAGTCGCTATTCGATGTTTCTTAATGTAAAACTGGTTTTGAGAGCTCAAGTGTAGTACCAGATGCTTTACAACAAAAGGCAGAACTCCTGCAGTATCTTGATCCTTAGAAATAAGTTCACAGACTTCTACAAAGAAAAACTTTGCAAAACTCAGAACAGCTTTTGCAGTATCAGAGGAGGTTAGGATTTACCTCACCAGATTTGTATAACTGGAGCTGTAAACACCCTAGAGGCTTCCAACAAAGAGAATTCTACATTTAAAATCCCTAAGCTACCAGAAAAGACTAAAAGCACTGTCTCCCTTGAGTGTCTTACAGACTCTTCAGAGGAAATCAATGCCTTGCTTTCTACACAGTCAGGCGACCCAGCACTCAAAGACCTTTTGTACCTTCACAAATCAAACAATCCCAAAAATATCAGAACATCAGATCTAAACCAGCTTTAACAGAGCAGTAACACAAGGTGGAGAGACAAATTAGTTACTCAGAATTTTCAAAACCTCTGGAATAGACTCACTCTTCAGATAAAGCAGTGTAATACACTACCTTCTTTCAAATGGGACCTGGATAATTGAATGAGTATTCATAAATTCAACCTAGGCATGACTGGCACAAGACAATCCTCCTCGAAAAGCAGATTACAACACTCTAGGGTGGGGAACTGACATGGTATAATGGTTGCAAGACTCAGTAGCCTTAAACTTCTTGTGATAACATTAAATGCACTTAAATGGGGAAGACATCCCTGATCAGTATCAGCAAGAAACTACATTCCCTTGTAAAATCATCCAAGGCTAGCTTCGAAAGAAAAATTGCCATGGACTCCAAAGATAACCACAAGGCATTATTTAGCTATGTAAAGAATCTAAGTGGCAATTCTCAGATCAGCTCAGAGTTGGTGCAGAGAATGGCAAAAAATACACTGATCCGACCGATATAGCCAACATCTTGGCATACAGGTTCAGTGCAAACTTCACCCCCCTCTCAACCCCAAAAGGGCCCATAACTATACCAGAAGAATGTAGTGCCCCTGAAATCACAGTCACTCAGGTTAAAACAGCCCTCTCCAAAGCCAAAAACACAGCATCAATGGGACCGGATGGTGTCCCAGGCTGCGTCCTACACGAGCTCAAAGATGAACTAACCTCTCACCTAAATAAGAAGTTATGTACCTACCATAACGTTCCATGTTAGTTGTCTTCTCTCGCCTTCTTTCTTGCTGGATGGGTTCGGAGCCGATCCTCAGCTCCGACTCGGCCACTTACTAAAGCTCGAGAGCTAATTTTACCAGCTCGAGGCAACCTTATATCCCATGATGCAAGGCGAAGACTACCCAGATCTCGTTTGGTAGCTAAGAAAATTATGCAATACATTCCTCCAACTGGAGAGGAGGAGGAAGAGGTAATAATAGTAATAATAATCATAATAATAATCCCCCGAAAAAGATCAACCTAATCTAGTGACACTAGAAAGCTGATTAGTTGGAAAAATTGGATTAAGCCTCTTAAGGGAAGAGGCACAATCTTCTTGGTCTGACCAGGCTAGGGGGATGGAGGGCGGGACGCAAGAAAGAAGGCGAGAGAAGACAACTAACATGGAAAGTTATGGTAGGTACATAACTTCTTAATGTTAAGTTATCAATCTCGCCTTCATTCTTGCTGGATGGGACCGCATCCCTAGCACCTTTATCCTGGGTGGCTCAATGGAACAGACTCTTGAGAACGGTGGAACCAAAATTCGCTCTGTCTCTGGAGGCCAAGTCTAATTTGTAATGTGAAACAAAGGTATGAGGAGAGGCCCATGTGGCTGCTGCACAAATAGTGTCTATTGGAAGTCTAGCCTCTATTAGAATAATTTGGGAAAAAAACTGGAAGATCAATGGATTGATTTAAGTTCGTCTGCAATGCCACTTTGGGAAAGAAAGATGGATTAGTCCTTAGAGATACTCTATCTTTGTGGAATATTAAATAGGGAGGACGAATGCAGAGGGCATGAAGCTCAGATACTCTCCTGGCAGAAGTAATGGCGACTAGAAAGAGTGTCTTCCAAGAAAGAAATTTCAATGAACAGGCAGCCGCAGGTTCAAAAAGGGGAAGAATCAAGGATGTTAAAATTAAATTTAGATCCCACTATGGTGGGGGGGTCTCTAATCGGAGGTTTAAGTAAAAAAATACCTCTAAGGAATGCCTTGCAAAGTTTATGTGACATAATGTTGTGGTCCAACAGGCCTATGTGAAATTTTGAAATGGCTGCCAGCTGAACTTTTATTGTGGAGGAAGAAGATCCTGAATGAAAAATCTCGGCTAGGAAGTCCAAGACCGAATGAATTGGAGCAGTATAGGGGTCTATATTCCTAGCTTTTGCCCAGAAGGAGAAATGTTGCCATTTACTAGTGTAAATCCTTCTGGTGGAAGATTTAAGGGAAGCTACTATGATATCCCGGATGGGATTAGAAATCATAGGAAGCCTGGCTAGGGATGGAAGCAGAGCAACCAAGCAGTGAGGTTGAGAGAAGGTATGGATTGGTGCAGCTGCCCTGACTGGTGGGTCAGAACATCTGGAACCGGGTCCAGATGCCATGGCTGTACCAAAAGATAACGATGTAGGAACGGAAACCATATCTGTCGAGGCCAATAAGGGGCAATGAGAATCAACTTGGCTCTCAAGGCGGTTGCTTTCTGAATTACTTGTGGTATCAGAGGAAAGGGAGGAAAGGCATAAAGAAGTCCCCGGGGCCAGTCTTGGGTTAGAGCATCTCTGGGGGGATGGCCTGGAAGGGGGAAGAGAGAGAAGAAGTCGAGGCATTTGCTGTTTAGAGGTGTAGCAAAAAGGTTGCAGCAAGGAAGGCCCCCACTTCTGAAAAATCTCTTCCGTCACAGATTGTTTGAGAGACCACTCGTGAGGCATGAGAATAGCTCTGCTCAACCTGTCCGCTATTATGTTGGATTTCCCGGGGATATGCGTTGCTATCAGAAACCGCTGAGAAGAGATTGCCCACTGCCAAAGTCTGAGAGCCTCTTGACACAGTGGATAGGACTTGGTTCCGCCCTGCTTGTTGATGTACCACACTACGGACATATTGTCCATTTGGACTGCAATAGTTCCCAGGGGAAGAGAGTCGTTGAGGGCTTGCAACATTAAAAGCACTGCTCTCATCTCCAGGACATTTATGTGCAGGTGGCGTTCGAAAGGTTGCCAAGTGCCATGGACCATCCTGCCCTGATAATGCCCCCCCACCCAATCAGGGAGGCATCCGATGTAACCGTGGCGACCGGGGCGGGAGGAACAAAGGGTCTGCCCTGATGGACTTGAGGGGACAGCATCCACCAGGTCAGATGCCTTTTGCAAATTGGAGTTATTATGATCCTGTGATGCATGGGAAGTTGTTGAAAGGACCATTGGGCGAACAGCATCCATTGTAGAAGACTCATGTAAAAGCGGGCAAGGGGAAGAAGTGTTATGGCGGCCGCCATAAGACCCAATACTTTCAGAGCAAATCTTGCCTGAATGTTGTTGCTGAGAAGAATCACATGGACGTGATTTTGAATGTCCAAGATCCTTTGGTCTGTTAACCTTGCTAAAAGTTGCATGGTGTCCAATTTGGCGCCTATAAAAGTAATAGATTGACAAGGCAGATTTTTCGACATTTATAGAAATCCCTAGCCCTCTGCAAATGTGAATGGTGTAATCTCTGGCTTGGAAAAGTTGATGCGTAGTGGTGGCAGTGAGAAGCCAGTCGTCTAGATATGGAAACACCTGGAATCCTTGACGTCTCAGGTGAGCCGTAACCACTGCCATACATTTGGTGAAGACTCTGGGGGCTGTAGTGAGTCCAAATGGCAGGGCTCTGAATTGGAAGTGACTGGTCTCCAGCTGAAAGCGGAGAAACCTTCTGGAGTGCCTGTGAATTTTTATGTGATAGTACGCATCCTGAAGATCTACCGAGCACATCCAATTGTCCTTGCCCAGAAAGGGTAGAATGGACTGAAGCGTGACCATCCGGAATCTTGTTTTCTTTACAAACTTGTTTAGTTTGCTGAGATCTAATATTGGTCTCCAGTCCCCTGTCTTTTTTGGTACTAAAAAGAACCTTGAGTAGATCCCAGATCCTATTTGGTCTGCTGGGACTGGTTGGATGGCTCTTTTTACTAGCAGTTTTGAAATCTCTGGTACTGCTAGTTCCCTTAGACCGGGTGGAATGTCTGGAAGGGTTCCCTTTTGCTGAACTAGGGTTTGAATAAAGGGAATTTTGTAACCCTCGGATATGATCGACTGTACCCATTTGTCTTGAGAAAGGGAAAGCCAGGCTTTTGGGTACAGCGATAATCTTCCCCTGACTGCCTCCAAAGGTGGACAATCGGGCAACATCTCAGAGATGCTGGAAGGGTTTGTCAGAGAGAGGCTCCCTGCTAGCCTGATTCTGCAGACCCCCTCTGCCTCTAGGGCGGCGTCTGTTGTTGTTACCCACTCTGCCTCTGGGGGTAAACTGACCTCGTGCATCAGGCGTGACTCCTTGAGATTTGCGGAACCACATTTTCCCTCCGTTCTGACCTTTTGGGTAAGGTCTTGAAGGGGTGAAGAAACGGACTCCTACAGCAGAAAGAGTCTTGCCATCTTGTTCGCATTTAGTCAAGGTGTCTTTCACTTGAGGTCCGAACAAAGTCGAGCCATCAAAGGGAGAGTTTGTGAAGGACGCCTTGAAGGGATCTGCGAAATTACAAAGCCGCATCCAGGATTGACGCCTTAAAGCCACTCCTGTGCCTGTGGCCCTACTCACTCCATCAGCTGCATATGAAATGAGCCGCATGGAGGAGTTAACAATGGAGTTTAGGATTCCTAGCTGTGAGTTAACTTTATCCTGGGACCCAGCAGCTGACGGATCCTGTAAAACTTCTCCCAACTCTTTAAGAACATCTCTTTGAAGGCGGGTGAAGTGACACAAGTAGTTCAGCGATCGCATGGCAAAGGTCGCTGAAGAAAAAATCCACTTGCCGTACCTATCCATAGTCCTAGAATCCTTGTTAGGAGGATGGACAGGTACTGAAGGATCAGCTAGTTCCTTCTTGGTGGCTGCAGCCACCACCATGTCATCAACTGGGACACCTTTTGTCAAATATTGCCTATCAGGTGGGGCCGTAATGAATTTAGAAGGCCTCCGAGGAATGGGTTCCACCAAATCCGGGGCCATCCACGCCTTCTGAGCCACCACGTCCATAAGAGGGTCGAAAGGCGGAGACACCCAGGAGGTGGAGGGTTGAGACCCGAATGCCTCCAGGTATACTGACTCATCCTCGGAAGGATTAAGGGAAGGCCAGTTCCCCCTCTGCTTAAGGAGTTCAAGGATGTCTGAGAAAGAGACATCCTCAGAGGGGGACCTTGGGGATCCCTCCGACTCATCCAAGTCATTATCGGATGTAATAGATTCGGGGGAGTCTAGATGTTTCCTCTTACATGTCCTCTTACGTGGAGGTTCACCTGATGGGTCAGGAGAAGCCTCGGAAGAGGAAGATATTCCCAATGGGGAAACCTGAGGTGTTGGATCTCTAGGTCCGGGAGCAAGAGAGTGGGAAGAGACGTCAGCAGGCACTGTAGTGGGAGGAGCTGATGGAACTTACCGTTGACTACGCCCAGGGGCTAGTACACTCCTCATCACCTCGAAGGCTCCCCCGTCAGAGAGGCCAGAAGGCTCCCGCTCCAAAGAGATAGGAACTCCAGGCCGCACCGACAGGGACGGCTCAGAGGCCGAAGTCAGGGCTGAGCTCACCAGCGCCGAAGCTCCGAGAGGGAGAACGGGGTCGGACAAGGGTCCGATGCCACTCGCCCCCTTGAAGCCGACGAGAGAGACCAGATGCCCGGATCCCTCCAATGAAGGCCTCAAGGAGGAAATTGGAGCAGATGTCAACGGAGCCGAAAGGGGGGGGGTGGTATCGGCTCCAAAGTCACAACAGTCACGGCTCCGAGGAGCTCTGGCTCTGAGCTCTGTAAGAGAGTCGAAGGAGGAATGTTAGGTGGATGTGTGATAACTACCGTCTGTTGAGACGGGCTATGGAGCATTTGGGCCAATGCCTGAGACTTTAATAGTCTACTCACCACTCGCTCAAGGTCATGATCGGACAGCCTGGATGACCGAGAAGAACGGCTCCGATGGCTCCGCTCCGAGAGCAGGGGTGATCTCAGAGCTGAGCTTATCGACTCCAACGAAGGGGATCATGATCTCTTTTTTGAGATAGGTGGAGCCGAAGGAGCCGAGAATATGTCGGCTCCGGCCGGAGCCGACACTGAGTGCCCAGATTTAGCAGCATCGGCACCGGATGGAGCCGATACTGTAACTTCTAATATAGAAGGATCGGCTCCGGCCGGAGCCGATCTCGACATTGAAGGAGAACCAGTAGCCAATGGCTTAGGACTTGAAGCCGAAAGCTTAACTGGTTTTGAGGGCTTCCCTGGAGCCGACTTAGTCGGGGAACTCTCAGGCTTTAATAAGCCCCTCAATATTAATTTATTTCTGCGCTCCTGCAGGACTCTTGGGCTGAAGGCATGACAGATAGCACAAGAGTCCTGCAGGTGCAGAGGTCACAGACAGTAAACACAAGAAGTGTGACCGTCTGTCAGAGACATCTTCTGACAGCACGAGTCACACTTCTTGAAGCCTGAGACCTTTGTGTCCTTCGACATAGCTGTGTCGAGGAAACACTAAGTAACAAAAGAAAAACAGACACACACACAATAAACACCCAATACAATAATAAAAAATTTAAACAGGGATACAAACACACTCAAACACCACACAGAATCCCTGACAGAAAAAATCAGGAAAGGGGGAGGCTTAAGGCCTAACTTAGGGGAAGGGATAAATAACTAGAAAAATTAGGGAACACTAACGGGAATAGGGTTAAATTATACGTTAAAAGTTTACACAACAACAAAGGTGACTAAAACTAAAGGGATGAGACAAAAAGTCTGAATATGAATAAACTTACCTGGAGCTGGTAAAAAAAGCACCTCGCAAGCAAAAGCGGCAAATGAGTACTGGGTAGTCTTTGCCTTGCATCATGGGATATAGGGTTGCTTCGAGCTGGTAAAATTAGCTCTCGAGCTTTAGTAAGTGGCCGAATCGGAGCCGAGGATCGGCTCTGAACCCATCCAGCAAGAATGAAGGCGAGATTGACAACTTAACATCACACTGTTTAAACTCAGCCTCTCCACAGGCTACGTGCCCACAGAGTGGTGCACAGCAATGGTTATTCCACTCCACAAAAGGTGAAGTCACAACGGACCCTGGGAACTATCGCCCTATAAGCCTGACTAGCTTGGTATGCAAAACTATGGACTGCATCATCATGGATCTCCTTAACAGAGACATTGGGAACCTCCAAACACTGGACCCTACCCAGTTTGGCTTTGTTAAGGGCAGATCATGCCTCCTAAACCTGGTGGACTTCTTTGAGACAGTTACCAAGGCTATAGATGAGGGAAGGGTGGTCCACACAGCCTACTTAGAGCTCACACAGACTTTTGACACCATTCCCCACTCAGGTATTATAGACAAGCTCACCAGCCTGAACATAAACCGCTACATAACGAGATGGGTTGCCAACTGGCTCACGGACACAGAACCCATATGGTAAGAGTTTGGGAGCTAGGTCTGACTCTAAACCCGTTACAAGTGGCATTCCCCAGGGCTCAGTCTTAGGACCCCTCCTGTTCAGCATATACTTCTCAGAGGTACAGGCAAGCACAGGAGGATTATGGCTGACCAAGTTCACAGACGACTGCAAACTAGGGGCTATAATTGACTCTCCAGCTGACACAGACATCCTCCAAAAGGATCTCACCAAGACAGACACTTGGAGTCAAAACCATGGCCTCAAGCTAAATGCCAAAAAATGCATAGTCATCCCCTTTGGAAAAAACAAAGTACCCACAAACTACCACATAGGTGGTAGCCCCCTAAATACGGAAAACGTAATAAGGGATCTGGGGACCCAAGTAGATATTAACCTCTCCTTTGATAATGGTTATAAAATCCTTCTATGTGGCCCACCTAATCACAAAAGGGTTTTCATCCAGATCGAAAGAGGTCATTGGGCCCCTCTACGCATCACTCATCATTAGACCCATGTCACCCATCATAGAGTACAATGCCCCATTTGGGATGATCATGTACCTTAGTTACAACAAGACACCTACAACTGCAAAGACCACAGAAGTACCTCACCAAGAGGATCACTGGCCTCAAGCAGATGCCCTATGCAGCTCGACTGAAGAAACTCCAGCTGTACTCGGTTGCATACCGCCTACTCAGAGGTGATCTCTGTCTGCCTGACATACAAGGCCATGCCCAAGTCCAACCCAGAACTGATGGACATACATACTCCACCTAAAGAAAACCAT
>NC_056728.1:1970681398-1970805737 GCF_019279795.1 Protopterus annectens
GCTGGTCTATTTGCTGCTTTCTACTTGGTTTGGACCGTGCATTCCCTCGTGCATAGGACTTGGTTTGTTCGAAATGCTAGGGAGCCTGGCTAGGGTTGGAAGTGGAGCAACCAAGCTGTGAGCTGGAGAGTCTGAAGGGACTGATGCAACCCGGCTGATTGATGAACCAGTAGATCTGGAATCGGGTCCAGAGTCCAGGGCTGATCTAGAAGATAGAGGTGTAGGAATGGAAAACAAATCTGTCGAGGCCAGTAGGGGGCAATGAGAATCATTTAGCAACCCAACAACTTTGCTTTCTGTATGAGTCTTGGTATAAGGGGAAAGGGAGGAAATGCATAAAGGAGTCCCTGAGGCCAATCGTGGACTAGAGCATCCCTGGGTAGGTGACCAGGAAGCGGAAGAAGGGAGAGGTAGTTGCTGCATTTTCTGTTGAATGGGGTGACAAAAAGATCGCAGCAAGGCTGTCCCCATTTGCGGAAGATCAGGTCTGCAACTTCCTGATTCAGAGACCACTCATGAGGCATGAGGATAGCTCTGCTGAGCCTGTCCGTTATGACATTGGATCTCCCAAGGATGTGCGTCACAATTAGAAAACATTGGGAGTAAATCGCCCACTGCCACAGTCTGAGTGCTTCTCGACACAAGGGGTAAGATTTGGTCCCGCCCTGTTTGTTGATGTACCACACTACTGACATATTGTCTTTTTGGATTGCAATGGTCCCGGAAGGAAGAGAGTCTTGAAGGGCTTGCAATGCTAGGAGCATGGCTCTCATCTCTAGGACATTTATGTGCATATGGTACTCTTGAGGTTGCCAAGTGCCTTGGACTGCCCTGCCAGATAATGCCCCCCCCACCCTATCAGGGAGGTGTCTGTGGTAACTGTGGCTACTGGAGGGGGCTGAATGAAGGGTCTGCCCTGAGTCACTAGTGGGGAGACCATCCACCAGGAAAGGTGTCTTTTGCATGCTTCTGTAATCATGATCATGTGAGACATTGGTAGCTCTTGGAAAGACCACTGTGTGAGAAGAAGCCACTGAAGAATCCTCATATGGAAGTGCACCAATGGAAGAAGGAGGATGGCAGCAGCCATGGAGCCTAGAGTTTGAAGGACATATTTGACTTGTATCTTCTTGCTCTGCATTAGAACTTGCACTTGATGACGAGTAGTGGACACTCTTTCCAGTGGTAACCTTGCAAACAATTCCTTTGTGTTTAATTCTGCTCCTGTGTAAGTGATAGACTGAGAGGGCAACAAGGCAGTTTTTTTTAAATTTATGGTAATACCTAGCTGGGTGCAAAAAGTGATTGTGTAATCCCGTGCTTGTAGGAGTTGATGCCTGGTGGTAGCAGTGAGGAGCCAGTCATCTAGATATGGCAACACCTGGAATCCTTGACGTCTCAGGTGAGCTGTGACCACTGCCATACATTTTGTGAACACCCTGGAGGCTGTGGTGAGACCAAAGGGCAGAGCTCTGAACTGGTAATGACTGGCCCCCACCCGAAAGTGAAGAAATCTCCTGGAATGTCTGTCCATCTTGATATGGTAGCACGCATCCTGAAGATCTATTGAGCACATCCAATAGTCCTGACCCAGAAAGGGTAGAATGGACTGTAGCGTGACCATCCGAAAATTTGTTGTCTGTACAGATCTGTTTAATCTGCTGAGATCCAGAATGGGTCTCCAGTCCCCTGTCTTTTTTGGTACTAAAAAGAACCTTGAATAAATTCCGGATCCGAGCTGGTCTGCGAGGACCTCTTGGATGGCACTTTTTCTTGCAGTTTTGAAACTTCTATAACTTTTAGTTATGTACTCACCATAACTTTAGATGTTTGGGATCCATCTCACCAACATTCTGTACTGATGGGCTCGGAGCCGATCCCTCGGCTCCGACTTGGCATGCTTATGCTATAGAGCGAGGCCTCTTATTGGCTGAGCTATCTTTATCCCAGGATGCACCACCACTAATCCCCCAGATCTTGTTTGTCCGCATTCATGCACACATGCACAACTTGTTTATATAACATTGTTAGATGTTTCAAGATGAAACAACAGGATTCAGACCTTCTGATATCCTCTGATCTCCAAGGAAGGGGGAAGGAGGGTGGGTTATTAGGAATGTAGGCGAGATGAATCCCAAACATCTAAAGTTATGGTGAGTACATAACTAAAAGATGTTATGTGATCCTATCTCGCCTACATTCTGTACTGATGGGACAGCGTCCCTAGCACCTAAATCCCGGGTGGCTCATTGGAAAACACTCCTGAGCACTATGGAACCAAATGAAGCTCGTCCTCTAGATGCCACATCTAATTTGTAGTGGGAAATAAAGGTGTCTTGGGAAGACCATGTAGCCGCAGCACAAATGTTACTAATAGCAAGCTTAGAATGAAATGCTATCGAAGTAGCCATAGCCCTTGTAGAATGAGCTTTGACAGAGGCGGTAAGCTCTTTGTTAGAATAAAAATAAGCTTGAGTAATACAGTCCCTGATCCATTTGGCAATAGTGACCTTTGTGACAGCTTTGCCCAATTTATTGTCTGCAAAGGATACAAACAACTGATCTGTTTTCCTTGTTTGTTTGGTCCTGACTAAATAGAAACGTAACTGCCTGTGGACATCTAGTGTGTGGAATATGAACTCCGCTTTGTTAGAGTATTTTGGGAAAAAACTGGAAGCTCTAACGATTGTTGTAAGCAGAAACTAGAACAAACTTTAGGGACAAAGGAAGGATTTGGCCTGAGGGATACTCTGTCTTTGTGAAAAACCAAGTACGGGGGTTTTACTGACAAAGCTTGAAGCTCTGAAACTCTTCTGGCAGAAGTAATTGCCACCAGAAAAGCTGTCTTCCAAGATAGAAACTTTAGATCACATGTAGCTGCCAGTTCAAAGGGGAAAGAAGTCGAGGCGCGTAACACTATATCGAGATCCCATGGAGGTGCAGGATGAGAAATAGGAGGTCTTAATAGAGCAGCACCTTTCAAGAAGGTCTTACACAATCTGTTGCTCATTAAAGGTGGGTCTATGGATTCGTGAAAATTAGAAATTGCTGCCAATTGCACCTTGATGGTAGAAACTGAAGAGCCTTGATTGAAAAGAGAAGTTAAAAATTTTAGTACTTCTGCCACGGGAATAGAAATGGGGTCCAGGCCCCGGAGTTGAGCCCAAATAGCAAATCTTTTCCATTTGCTAGAATACAGTTTCTTTGTAGCAGACTTATGGGCCGAAGATAATATGTGTACAACATCTGGATCCAATGTATGACTCCTGACTATAGTCGGAAGAGGAGGAGCCAAGCCGTCAATTTTAAGGTGTGTAGGGACTGGTGGAATAGTCCCGACTGATGAACAAGTAGGTCTGGGATCTGATCCAGGAACCATGGACCTTCCAGAGCATATTTCCGAAGATAGGGAAACCATACTTGACGAGGCCAGTAAGGAGCAATTAAGATCATTTTGCTCCCCAAGAGAGATGCCTTTTGAATCACCCTGGGAAGGAGAGGAACTGGAGGGAAGGCATAAAGCAAGCCGGTGGGCCAAGGACAGACTAGTGCATCCATGGGGCTCTTCCCCGGAGCCGGGGTTAGGGAGAAGAATTCTTTGCACTTCGCATTCAGGGGAGTGGCGAAGAGGTCGCAACACGGAACTCCCCATTTGCTGAAAATCTGACTTGCAACTGTCATATTCAGCGAACATTCGTGAGGAGAGAGGATGGTTCTGCTCAATCTGTCGGCTATCACATTGGACTTGCCCGGTATGTGAGTAGCCACTAGGAAGCGTTTGGTCGAGACTGCCCATTCCCAAACTCTCATGGCTTCTCTGCAAAGAGGATAGGATCTGGTCCCTCCCTGTTTGTTCAGGTACCAGACCACTGACATGTTGTCTGAGTGAACAGCGATTACGCCCTGAGGGAGATAATCATGAAGGGCTTGAAGGGACAGAAGTACTGCCCTCATTTCTAAGATGTTGATATGAAGTAAAGTCTCTTCCGGGTGCCATATGCCTTGGACTGACCTGCCCAGGGAATGCCCCCCCACCCCATCTGGGAGGCGTCCGTGGTCAAAGTGGCCGCCGGAGGAGGTAGAACAAAGGGTCGTTCCTGATCCAAATTGGAGGGCACAAGCCACCAGCGAAGGTCCCGTTTGCAAGATTCCGTGATCCACACGAGGTGACTGAGAGGGAGTTCCTGAAAGGACCACTGAGCTGAAAGAAGCCACTGGAGAATTCTCATGTGCAACCTTGCCAAGGGGACTAGAAGAACCGTGGCGGACATGGATCCCAATAGCTGTAGGACCATTCTGGCTGGAGCTTTGGACCTGGGAAGTAAGGCTCGAACTTGAGTCTGTATGGTTTGAATTCTGTCTGTCGGTAGATAGACCCGCATTCGGTTTGAGTCTATCTCTACCCCTATGAATCTTATTCGTTGAGATGGCAGCAACACAGACTTTGGCCAATTGAAGGTGATTCCAAGGGAACTGCCCAGTGATATAGTGGCTTGAAGGCTCTGCCGTAGTAAATGCCTGGAGGTGGCCATTAGGAGCCAGTCATCTAGATATGGAAACACCTGGAATCCTAGACTTCTCAGGTGAGCAGTCACGACTGCCAAACACTTGGTGAACACCCTGGGGGCTGTGGTGAGACCAAAGGGCAGCGCACGGAACTGAAAATGACTGCCTCCTAGGCTGAAGCGCAGATGTCTCCTTGACGCTTGATGTACCCATGATATGGTAATAAGCGTCCTTGAGATCTATGGAGCACATCCAAACACCCTTCTCCAGCAATGGGAGAATGGTTTGTAGGGTGACCATTCGGAACTTGGACTTTCTGACTGAACGGTTTAGGATGCTGAGGTCCAAAATGGGCCTTAAGTCCCGGGTCTTTTGGCACCAAAAAAAATCTTGAGTAAGTCCCTAATCCGATCTGGTCTGCGGGGACCGGTTGGATGACTCCTTTTTGCAGCAGCTTTGAAACTTCTGAGGCTGCAGTATCCCGCTGACTGGGTGGCGGGTCCGGGATTTTTTTGGACTGAGGGGGGGGGTGAGAGAATGGGATGGAGTAACCTCCGGCGATCATTCGAAGCACCCATCGGTCCTGAGTGATACCTTCCCAAGCTTCTAGGTGCTTTGAGAAACGACCCCCGACTGGCTCCGGAGCTGCACAGCCGGGCAATCCCTCAGGGACTATGGAAGGCTGAAGAGCCACGAAAGGACTCGCGGTCTCCAGTGTTGCGAGGGCCTCTGCCGCCTCTGGGACGGCGTCTTCTGGAAGAATTTCCCCCTCCCCTGCCTCTGGAAGGGGAATCCTCCTGCTGAGAGGGGTAAGGCTTCTGAGATCTACGGAACCACATTTTCCCTCCTCTTTTAGCCTTGGGATAAGGCCGAAAGGGAGTGGAAAATCATGCCCTTATGGCAGTCAGAGTCTTACCCTCCTGTTCACAGCGGGTTAGTGTGTCCTTTACCTTGGGACCAAACAGGGAGGACCCATCAAAGGGGGCGTCGGCAAAGGAAGACTTAAAGGCCTCCGCGAAATGACACAGGTGGAGCCAGGCTTGTTTCCGTAGAGTAATGCCTGTACCCGCCGCTCTACTCGCCCCTTCGGCCGCATAAGAAATGAGCCTCATGGACGAGTTCGAGATGGATGACATTGTAGCCAGCTGAGAGCCAACCGTCTGGGCCAGCTCCTCAGGCAGGTTACCCAAGAGGGTATCGGATAGCTCTTTAATCAGATCCCTCTGAAATCTGGTAAAGTGCGTAAGGTAGTTCAAAGACCTCAATGTAAAGGCCGCTGAACTGAGGGTGCGCTTTCCGTACCGATCCATGCTCCTAGACTCCTTATTAGGAGGATGGACGGACGTCGAAGCCTCTGCTATGTCTTGCTGGGTAGCAGATGCCACCACCAAAGCATCTACAGCCACACCTTTAGTTAGAAACTTTTTTTCAGGGGGGGCCGAGAGGAACTTATTCGGACGAGCAGGCACCGGTTCCACAGAGTCTGGGTGTTCCCACGCCCTTCGACAGATTAAATCCAAGAGCTCATCGAAGGGCGGAGACACCCAGGAGGTGGAGGGCTGAGCCCCGAAGGCCTTCAGGAACACCGACTCATCAGCAGAGGGAGGTTTGGACTGCCAGCCGCCTCGTTGTTTTAGGGCTTCCAGGATGTCTGCAAAGGAGACATCATCCGAGGACGACTTAGGGGACCCCTCTGCATCATCGAGATCAGTGTCTGATGTAAGAGACTCGTCAGGGGAGTCAACGTGCTTCCTCTTGCACGATCTCTTCCTAGGGGGTTCTTCCGAAGAGGCTTCAGAAGGACCTCCAGGAGGGGGAGAAACCCCAGTGGGGGTAACCTCAGGCCCCGGGGCTCTGCTGTCTAAGGACAGGGGGACTGCCAAAGACCCAGTCTCCGTATGCAGGGAAGGAGCTGGGGAGACCGTGGAGGTAGCCAAGGAAGATTTGGCTAATGCACTCCTCATAGCCCTGAAGGCGGGACCACCAGAATCCTGGGAGGGTCCCACCTCCGTGGCCACGACAGTGGACGGCACTCCCGCCACCGACGCACCGAGATGGAGACTTGGGACCGAAAACATCAATCCCGAAGCATCCCCCCCAGGGCCGACGGAGGAAGTCCGTGTACTGAACTCCGACCCAAGAGCCGGAGTTGGAGTAAGGGTCGGGCCCGACCCTAAAACCTCCACCGGTTCCACCAGCACCGGCTCCAACGGTGCCGAGACTGTTGGAGGAGGAACCATAGTAGGGAAGTGGACCATTGGCTCTGAAGCCGAATGGGCTGGAGCCGAAACTAGCTTTTGGAACACCGGAGACTGGAAGAGTCTAAGGAGCACCCTGTCGATGTCCAAATCAGACATCTTGGATGATCTAGAGGATACTGATCGGGCCTGAACCGATTTCTCCATCGGCTCCGAAGGGCTCGGGGACCGGCTCTGAAAGGACTCCACCACTATCGGCTCCGAGGGAGATCTCAAGGTAATTTCCCACGGTGCCGATAAGGACTTCGGCTCCGAAGGGGAAGAGTCTGAGCCGGTAACCCTTATCGGCTCCAATATCAGTGGAGCCGATGAGGGTGACCCGCCTCTCGATGTCCCAGTCCTCGGCTCCGAAACCAGAGGGGTCGAGGCTGGAGGCATCGAGGCAGACCGTTCCACCCTCGGCTCCGAAGTCCGTGGAGCCGATGGAGAAGTCTGCTTAGATTTTTTAGCAGTCGGTTCCGACTGACTAGTCGGAGCCAACGCTTTCTTCTTTTTAGAAGGAGAAGGAGAGGAAGATAAAGCCTCCTCGAAGGATGGCTTAATTAACCCCTTCAGGATTAATTTGTTCTTCCACTCCTGGAGGACTCTAGATGAAAAGGCGTGACACACGCTACAGGATTCTTGTAGGTGCTTGGCGCCTAAGCAATAGACGCACGAGGAGTGGTCGTCCGTTATGGACATCTTAAAACCACACCTCGTGCATTTCTTAAACCCGGAGGGTTTGTGCTCTTTTGACATGGCCAAAAAAGGTCAAAACACAGTTATATACAGCCAAAAAGAAAAGTTTGTCACAGTAGACAAAATATGTCTTCTTTTAAAAATTCTTTTTTTTTTTTTTTTTTTTTTTTTTTTTTAAATTACAAGTACAGTAAAATGAAATTTCACAGAAGAAAAAGAGATAGAGAGAGTCAAGACCCTCTAACTTAAACGGGTACTTGACCCACAAACAAAAAACCAAGATAGAAGAAGCAACAGGGGAAGGCCCCTCTAACTAAAACGGGAAACCTTCCCTGACAGGAAAAAACACGAAATCCTTTACAAAAACTACCAATACACACTCGTATGACAACAATAGCTGTTAAAACAGCTTTTGGATTTAAAGTAAGCAAATTTCTGACAGGAAAAAGCCTAAATAAATAGTACTTAGCCCAGCCAAGTTGAGACCACGTCTAAGCTTTGTAAGCGGCAAACGAGATCTGGGGGATTAGTAGTGGTGCATCCTGGGATAAAGATAGCTCAGCCAATAAGAGGCCTCGCTCTATAGCATAAGCATGCCGAGTCGGAGCCGAGGGATCGGCTCCGAGCCCATCAGTACAGAATGTAGGTGAGATAGGATCACATAACATCTGCTTGCTCCCTCAGATTGGGTGGAACATCTGGAAGGGCCTTCTTTGACTGTAAGGGTGTTTCATGGAAGGGAATTTTGTAACCTCCGGATATAATGGACAGTATCCATCTGTCTCTTGTTAAATTTTGCCAGGCTTTTGGGTAGAGCGAAAATCTTCCCCCGACTGCCTCCAGACGTGGACAGCCAGGCAACCCTTCAGTGAGGCTGGAAGGGCTTGTCAGAGAAGGATTCTCTGTTGCTCTGGTTCTGTGGACCCCCTCTGCCATGAGGGCGGCATCTATTATTGTTGTTTTCCCCTCTGCCTCTGGAGGAAAAATCACTACGTGTGTCAGGCAAGGCTCCATGAGATTTGCAGAACCACATCTTCCCACTCTTCTGACCCTTGGGGAAGGGTCTTGAGGGAGTGGAAAAATGGACTCCCACAGCAGAGAGAGTCTTGCCTTCTTGCTCACACCTAGTCAAAGGGTCTTTCAGCTGTGGCCCAAAGAGAAAGAAGCCAACAAAGGGGGTGTTGGTGAAGGATGCTTGAAAGGGTTCCGCAAAATTAAACAGCCGCATCCAAGCATGCCTCCTGAGGGCCACAGCAGTGCCCACGGCTCTACTTGCTCCATCGGCAGCATAGAAAATTAGCCTCATGGAGGAGTTGACTTCAGAATTAAGGGTTGCTAGCTGGGAAGTTACTTTGGCTTGAACTCCCTCAGCTGTAGGATCTTGAAGGGTATCTCCTTGCTCTTTTAGGAGATCCCTCTGAAGACAAGTAAAGTGACATAAGTAGTTCAGTGACCTCATGGAGAAGGTCACTGATGCAAACATTCACTTTCCGTATCTGTCCATCATCCTAGACTCCTTGTTAGGAGGATGAACAGATGAAGAGGTCTCTGCCATCTTTTTTTGGTGGCAGCTGCTACCACCATGGCATCAACGGGCACACCCTTAGAAAGAAACTGCTTATCCTGGGGGGCTGTAATGAACTTATTTGGTCTCCTCGGAGTTGGTTCCACTGTGTCCAGAGCTAACCAAGCCTTTTGAGCAACTACAGACATGAGTGGATCAAAAGGTGGAGAAACCCAGGAGGTGGAAGGTCGGGAACCGAAGACATCCAGGAATACGGACTCATCCTCGGTAGGGGGTAGAGGAGTCCAGTTCCCCCTCTGCCTAAGCATTTCAAGGATGTCCGTGAATGAAACATCTTCAGAGGGGGATCTTGGGGACCCTTCCGAATCATCTAAGTCTGTATCAGAAGTGACAGACTCCGGGGAGTCAATGTGCTTCCTCTTGCACTTCTTCTTCCAAGGGGGCTCCTCTGAGAGATCAGGAGAGGCCTCAGAGGAAGAGGAAACACCCAAAGGGGTGTCCTGGACCATCAGTTCCCTACGCTTGGGGTCTGGAGGAGGAGCAGAGGTTGGCACAGACACTATAGGGAACGGAGTCGGTGGAGCCGGTAGTGGAGCTGACTCAGGGGACAGCACGCTCCGCATGACCTCAAAAGTGCCCCCATCTCGAGGAAGAGAAAGCTCAGGCTCCAAAGAAACAGGAATCCCCCGAGGGGGATGGCTCTGAGGCCGATGTTGGAGCTGAGTTCACCTGCGCTAAAGCTCCGAGAGGGAGAAAGGGGTCGGACAAGGGTCCGATGCCACCCCCCCTCGGACCCGATGAGGAAGCTCTGGCAACCAGATTCCTTGATCAAAGGAAGTATCGAGGTAATCGGAGCCGAGGTCGAAACCAAAGAGGATATGGTGATCGGAGCCGACGGTTCCACTACCCGAACCCCACCGAAATCCGGCTCCGAACTCAATGGAGTCAGAGGAGGAATATCAAGTGAAGTGGATGGCGCCAATACCTGTTGAGGAGGGCTGGACAATAATTTAGCTAGTGCCTGCAACTTTAACAACGTACTGACTACTCTCTCCACATCATGATCCGACAGCCTAGAGGACCGAGAGGAGTGAGAGGACCGGTGGCTACGCTCACTTTGAAGCAATGGAGACTGAGGAGCTGAAGGCACCAAATCTAAGGAAGGGGACCTCGGCTTCTTGTGACTCCACGATGGCTCCAAAACATCCGATGGAGCCGCCGGGGAGGTTGTCTTGTCGGTGCCAGCTGGTACCGACTTAAAAGGTAAATCCAGCACAGGAGTCGACTCTGAGGATGGAGCCGATGGCTTAGTGAACTTTGGGGATTTCACTGGCTGTGAACTCTTTGCCGGTAAATCCTGGGGTTTTAACAGACCCCTAAGAATTAGTTTGTTCTTACTCTCCTGCAGGACTCTTGGACTAAAAGCATGGCAAATAGAACAAGAGTCCTGCAGGTGAGCAGCACCTAAACAGTAGACGCAACTAGTGTGCCCATCTGTCAGAGACATTTTCTGACAGCATGAGTCACACTTCTTAAAATCAGAAACCTGAGCTTCCTTAGACATGTTGTACTAAAAAAAAGAAGGACTAAGAAGTAACTACTGATACAAAAAACAGTACTAAGCTAGACAAACACACCAGTATTATGCTAACTATAATAATTGTTTTTTTTTTTGTTTTTTTTTTAACAATAAGAGAAAAAAAGAGGAAAAGGATAGCCTCTAA
This sequence comes from Protopterus annectens, assembly GCF_019279795.1. NCBI lineage: Eukaryota > Metazoa > Chordata > Ceratodontiformes > Protopteridae > Protopterus > Protopterus annectens. Next base: position 1,970,692,090 of record NC_056728.1, read on the forward strand.
GTTAAACAGCTAACCTAGGGATGGGGGAGGGGTGGGGAGAACTCTCTAACTTAAACAAGTTCTAGCACAAGGACGAGATACAAGAAAAAATAACAGCAACAAGTATAACTATTCTAAATAGAAAAAATACTAGAAAAATTTTAAATTTAGAAGGAAAGTTTACATAAAAAGTTAAATATATGAGCCTGAGCCAGAAAAACGGCACCCTCGCAACTGAAGAGGGAAACGAGATCTGGGTAGCTATCGCTAGGCATTATAGGATAAGGGGTAGCCTCGAGCCAGTAAACAGCTCTCGAGCTATTAAAGATGGCCGAGTCGGACCGAGGATCGGCTCCAATCCCAACCAGCAAGAATGAAGGCAAGATAGACAACTTAACATCAAATGGTTTTACTAGCAATGACTATGAAGCAAGAATGTTCTACATGTATAATGATGGCTGCTATATGGGCTTTATTCTTTTTAGAGGATATTGGGGCTTGCATCATTACTAAAATATATGACACTGCTAGTATATATTTCTTTTTAAACCTCAGGGCTTTATTGATTCAAACATTTACAAGTATGAAATTTCCACAGCACAACCCTCACACAGTGTGCAGTAGTGACATCTCTGGTGGCTGCACTTTTTGTACTGTTGTTAAAACATTATCATCCTTCTACCTTTCCAATTAAACTCTGAATTATTTGATATTTGTTTACCTGGACAGTCCGAATGGGCCAGAAAATGTCCATTTTCAGTGCAGGTTCAAGGAGAAAAGCTCCACAATCACAATCTTTCAAAAATCAATTACAGATAGTTTAAATCACAAAGCATCATGTTACACTACAAAACACAGCAGTGAAAAAAATGTTGTAGTGACAAAAAGATAGAAAAAGAAGTTATGTACTCACCATAATGTTCCATGTGTGTTGTCCATCTCGCCTTCATTCTTTACTGGTTGGGTTCGGAACTGATCCTTGGTTCTGACTCGGCCTAATACAAAGCTTGAGGTCTTCCAATTAGCTCATGGCTAAACCCTATCCCATGATGCTGTAGGAAAGTTCCCCAGATCTTGTTCGCAGATAAGCTGAATAAAAGGTCACTGAGTAAGAGATAAGAGCAATGAAGGTCAAGGACATCAAAAATATTTTTTTTATCAGCTAGGTCATCCAGGAGCAAAAGGCTGGGGGCAGGAGGGTGGGATGCAAGAATGAAGGTGAGATGGACAACACACATGGAATGTTATGCCGAGTACATAACTTCTTTATGTAATGTTGTCCTATCTCACCTTCATTCTTTACAGGTTGGGACAGCATCCCTAGCACCATCTTTCTTGGGTGGCTCAAGGAAGGATATTCTTAAGAACGGTGGACACAAAAGAGGCCCTGTTCCTGGAGGCCAAATCCACTTTGTAATGAGTGATAAAGGTATGAGGTTTTGCCCATGTCACTGTAGCGCAAATGGTGTCAATAGGTAATCTTGCTCTAAAGGCAGAAGAGGTTGCAATGGCTCTAGTAGAATAACCTTTCACTTTATGAGAAAGGTCTTTGTTTTTTGATTGGTAAATAAAGGTAATACAATTTGAAAGCCACTTTGAAAGTGAGACGTTTTGACACAGGAACACCCTTTTTTGAGTCTGAGAAAGAAACAAATAACTGGTCTGATTTTCGGAAATCCCTTGTTCTATGCAAGGAGAAACATAATTGCCTATGTATATCCAGATGGTGGAGCACATATTCTGCTTTGTTGCCATAATGCCATGGAAAAAAACAGGTAATCCTATGGACTGAATGAGGTTAAATTAAAGTCAGAACAAGCCTCTGAACCGATAAAGGAACCAATGTAGCAAACATCAAAACAGTGAAGAAAAAGGCAAACTGGTTCCAACACAGCACTCTTTAGTAGCAACATAACAAGGTAAGTGCTTTCACGGATTACATCCACTTCCTCAGACCAAAATATTAAAACTCAATTCACATCTTTAAACATTCTAGCAGCCAATAAGGCACACTAATCACTGGACCAATTTAACACATGCATTGGCTTGTCTAAGCAGTGAAGAAACTAACAGTGTGTAAATCAGCAACACTATAAAATGTACATTGCAGCTCAAAAATTGCTAAATCTGGTCTATCACATAAACATAAAAATAAATTCTAAAATATATCAGCATTTAAATATACTAAAATATATATATAAAAAATATATATATAAATATATATCTATATATATATATATATATATATATACACACACACACACACACACACACACACACACACACACACACACACACACACACACACACACACAATAAGATCTGTCTAAAATATGTATATAAAACTGGTCAATCTTGTGGATATATAAAATAAAAACTATATATATATATATATATATATATATATATATATATATATATATATATACATATATACATATATAAGAAAGCAAGGACATAAGCCTGGTACTACTTGGTCAATGTTTCAGTGCTCTAGCTTTTAAAAAGGGATTCAGAGACATCTTACTACTGAGACCTGGTGGTTTGTCAGCTTGATAACGTATAATCCACTTCTTTTCCACTGATTCTGTCTTATTATTGATGTCACCTCCTCTAATACTATAGTGTATGACTTCTAGAACAAAAAAATTTAACTTATGTGCAGTGCCTTCTTTCGCAACATGCATGGCCAACACACTTGTTACCTTAGCAGTCCTAATGCCTCTTAGGTGTTCTAAAATTCTCTCCTTGAAGGCTCTATTTGTTTTGCCTAAATAGAATGAAAAACAGATAGTACATAAACAAAAATATACAACATGCTTGGTATGGCAATCAGTATTTAAAGTGGTGCTAATCTCAAAGCCTAATTGTGGATGTACAAAAGTGCCCCCCCCATATATATACACACACAAGCCATACATCTCCTGCATGGGTACATACCCATTCTATCAAATTGTACAGCATTCTGTCTACCCTTGGATTTGTAACATAACTGGTTCTTAAGAGATTTGTTGTTCCTGAAAGTAAAACTGGGTTGTCAACTTATAACATCTTTGAATCTTGGATCAGTCAAGAAAATATCCCAATTGTTCTTAATAACATCACATACCATGCACACATTACTAGCAAAAGTTAATGGCATCCTAACCCTTACAGTACTACTGGTGATAATATTAGATGGGGAATCAACAGCTCTACCAACATTTGTTTGGGCATTTGGGGGAGCATTCTCAAAATAAAGTCTACATCTTCTATTTCTCTCCACCCAAGCTGCACTAATCTGAGAGTCAATGGCAGTGGGCTTATATCCCCTCTCAATAAATTCATCTTTCAATTTGGTTAGTGCAAGAGTTAGCTGTGTATCATCACTATGGAGACGCATCATGAGATAAATCTGCCCTTTTAAAACATTAAATTTTGTGTGATTGGGATGCATACTACTGTTCTGGAGTATGTTATTCCTCCTAACATCCTTCCTATATATAGTAGTGGAAACAGATGACAGTGCATTTCTACTCACTTTCTGTCAGAAAAATATGTATTAGTGTATGTATTAGTAATATGCTTAGTGCATTTAAGGCTTGAAAAGGGTTAACACATTTATTCTATTTCACACTGCATAAAATCTGTATAAATTGCAGAAGCTTTCTAACCTTGTATTGTCATGAAATATGGGCAGCTATAATCTTTGCTTATGCTTTGGAAATTTACAAAGAAGCAGATAATTTCTGCTTGTGACAGAAAATAATGAATAGATGTATCACTTGTATTAAGGTTATGAGACTTAGACAAGGAGTTCCGCTTGTGCTGTTTGAAAATACACAGCTGCAGAAGCTATAGATAATCAGAACAAAGACTGCTTGAAAATATGAACTGCAATCAGCATTTGCTTGTGCCTAAGCTAGAAAAGTACCTTGAAATGTAACACATGTATTAGAACTACACAATAGAAGCTTGTAACAGGCTAGAGCCCACCAAGGCCAGGTTGTTTTTCTCAAAATGTTTTTCATAAATCCAGTCATGTCAGCAGAAAATCTGAGTAACATCTGCTGTAGAACAATACTGAAAATTGTGTTTGATTACGTCAACCATGTAGAACAGTATAAGAATAGCATACTTCCTGTTAGTAGTTAGGCAAAATCCTGTATTTGCATGTTTTTGTCTCCTTGCAGCAAGTTATTAAATGTGCCTTATCTGAACTTTACGTGTATTGGTCTTTGAAGTTTTTTCCTTTGACACTTTCACATCTAAAAAAAACAATCTCTTCTGATGAATATGTATACGTAAATCTCAAAAAGTCATTCAATCCATTGAGGTACTGTAAAAATTGTACTAACTCCTCTTCTGTATCTTGCCATAGCAAAAAATATCATCGACAAAACGTTTGAACCATTTTATCGAACTACAAAATCTATTATTGGAGAGAAAAACTTAGTCTCCCAATTCACAAGTGTTGGGTTGGTGTAGCTATTGACAAAAAAAAAAACAACTGTTTAGCACAATCCGGAGATTTTTATCAGCAAAGATAAAACTGTATTCTATCAATAATCCCTTTCAACATGGTACTAAAGGCTTTATTAATTTGTCAGTGAATGAGCGGCAAGCACTTTTTGAATTGAAACGCATGAATAGTATTGAAATACGACCAGCTGACAAAGGGGATGAGATTGTCATACTTGATAGAGATGTGTATATTGGATGCATGTGACTTGAGCACCTACTCCCCTATTACAGGTACCATGTTGAAAGGGATTATTGATAGAATGCAGTTTTATGTGTTTGATCTGCTTATGACAAGGCTAATCTCTGAACAACTGTTTGAATATTTCAGAGTAGATCATCCAGTAGTAACCGTTGTTTATGGCCTTCCAAAGATACATAAGAATTTACACTAACTGATTTAAAGTTAAAGAACAAGGAGTCTTTAAAACTTATATACAGGAGAGGGCGTAATATAAAGGATATGTTCATGGTTCATTATGATAGCCATAAAAAGACAACAAAATTAAAGGGTACATACCCATGTGGGATGTGTAATCAGTGCCCATTTATGGTTAATAAGGATTGTATATATATTGAATCCAGCGGGGAGAGAGATTATGGGTAGGACTCACAGTACTTGTAATACCCAGGGTGTAGTATGCATTGCAATCTGTGAGATATGTAATGGATTCTATGTTGGTAAGACTGAGAGAAAAATAAGAAGGAGGGTTTATGAACACATGAACACTATTAGAAATAAGAAAGAAAGTAATGCCTTGTTCAGACATCGTATAGTTTGCCCTTTGGTGAAATATAAGTTTTTTGTTTTAGAAGAGGTGCAGAAAGATGAAGGGAGTGGTATGTGGGAAACCAAGATTGAATATCGTGAATTATATTGGCAAATAATAATGGAAGCCAATAAACATCCAGGAATAAATGATGGTATTTCCCTTGCACCCGTTTTAAAAATGAGGGCAGCTAGACTATAAATTAATAAATTAATATATATTTATATATACATGTTAAAGTGTTTATTGTTTGATAAAAATGTTTTTAAGGAATTTGTATTGAATGAATTTATGTAATAATATATTTATTGTATTTTTATTAATATTAATTCCACATCTTATTATATAATATATATATTTTAAAATTAATTTATGGTTAGTTTTAGGCATTCAGCCTCGCTAGTACAATATATTTAGTTAGACCTGACTTGTTTGCTTGATTTGTACATTTGACCACTTGGTGGCACCATCATCTATGGAATGGTATATAAAAGAAGTTACATGTATTTGCATTTAAATTTGGAAGTTATATTTTTATTTTCTTTTGCATACTTGTTTTTAACATTTATTAACTACAAGATAGTGAAAATATATTAATTGATTCCAACTTTGCAAGAAGCTGAATAAAATTGGGTTCCTAGAAATAAATATGGTGTTTAGTATCGGAACAGACATTTGAAATGATATGATTACATATTAATGAGTTATTTGACATTTTAGTGGTTCTATTGGATAATTAAAATATGAGTGTATATATAGGGATGTTTGAAATTGTAGTGTTTGTTTGACGAAGTCTGTATTATGAGATGAAAAACGCAGTGATTCATCAAGCATTTTGCGTTGTTTATTAGTAATAAACAGTTTTACTTTAAGGTTGGACGTCTGATGATTGTTTTTATTTCCTACAGTGCTGGTGGTGGATTACTTAATCATATATTGTCTGTCAATGGTGCCTCCTTTATTTGGTTATTAATTATGTACTTAGCAATTTTTGAGCTGCAATATATGTTTTATAATGTTGCTGATTTACACATTGATGTTAGTTTCTTCACTGCTTAGACAAGGCAATGAATGTGTTAAATTGTTTCAGTGATTAGTGTGCCTCATTGGCTGCTAGAATGTTTAAAGATGTGACTCGAGTTTTAATATTTTGGTCTGAGGAAGTGGATATAATCTGTGAAAGCGCTTACCCTGTTGTGATTAAGGTTAAACTCTGAACATACTTTGGGTATGAAGGATGGGTTAGTTCGTAGCGATACCTTCTCTTTATGGAAAAGCATGTAGGGGGACTTTATGGATAGTGCTTGCAGCTCTGAAACTCTTCTTGTAGATGTAACGGCTATCAAGAGAATGGTTTTCCAAGTAAAATTCTTGAGGTTGCAGGATGATGCTGGCTCAAAAGGGTGGAGGATCAAATATGATAAAACAAAACTCAAGTCCTATGGCGGTACAGGGGCTTTAACTGGTGGTCTTAAAAGAAGAGTACCTTTCAGAAAAGCCTTGCAAAGTCTGTGCAACATGACGTTAGGGCCTGATTCTCCCAAATGAAAATTAGATATGGCAGCCAGCTGGACTCGAATAGTAGCTCCAGCTGCCCATTTATTAAACAGTTTTGCTAGGAATTCAAGAATAGAAACTATTGGGCAGAGAAGGGGTCAATGTGGTTATCCAAGGCGCATGGAGAGAATCTTTTCCATTTGCTTTCATACAACCTCCTTGTCGAAGCTTGTGGGATGAGATCAAAATATGCTTTACTGACGTGGAAAGGTCAGGGGGTCTGGCTATGGTTAGAATCAGAGCAGCCAAGCTGTCAACTTGAGAGTATGGAGGGAGGGGTTGAGCGTCCCTTATGCATGGGTCAGGAAGTCTGGAACTGGGTCCAGAATCCACAGCTCCTCCTGAAAATGAAGCCACAGGAAGGGGAACCACAACTGATGAGGCCAGTATGGGGCAATAAGTACTAAGCTCCTTCCCAAAAGACTGGCTTTCTGAAGAACCTTTGGAATCAAGGGAAAAGGAGGAAAGGCATAGAGGAGATCTGAGGGTTAATCGTGAACAAGTGCATCCCTTGGTAACTCTCCTGGATGGAGGATCAGGGCAAAGTAGCTGTTGCATTTGGCATTCATGGACGTGGCAAAAAGGTTGCAGCAAGGCTGGCCCCACTTGCGGAAGATCTCTTTCACTACTTTCTGTTTTAGGGACCACGCATGAGGCATCAGAATCGCTCTGCTGAGTTTGTCTGAAATCACTTTGGATTTCCCTGGGATGTGAGTTGCTATCAGAAACCATTGGGAGCAGGCCGCCCAGTGCCATACTCTCAGGGTCCCCCGACAAGGAGGGTAAGATCTGGTTCCTCCTTGTTTTTTTATGTACCATACAACTGACATGTTGTCTGTCTGTAATGCAATAGTTCCTAGTGGAAGAGAGTCCTGGAATGCTTGCAATGTTAACAGCACTGCTCTCATCTCTAAAACACTGATATGCAAATGGGCCTTGTGGTTCTGCCAAGTGCCTTGAACTGTCCTTCCTAGATAATGCCTCCCCCATCTGGGAAGCATCTGTGGTCATTGTGGCTAAGGATCGGGGGGAGAAAGGGACAACCTAATGTTACATGAGTGGAGTAAAGCCACCAATGAAGGTCTTTCTTGCAAGATTCTGTTATCAAAATTTGGTGGGACATGGAAAGTTTCTGCATGGGCCACTGGGTGAATAGTAGCCACTGAAATATTCTCAACTGCAGGTCTGCCAACGGAATCAGAGTAATTGTAGCTGCCATGGTTCCCAGTACTTTAGGGATTGTTCTCGCCTGCACTTTTCTTTTGGAAAGAAGGTTTAGGACTTGAGATCGTAAGACTTGAACCCCTTCAAAGAGGAGATTTGCCATCATATTTTTTTGTGTTTATAAAGACAATATGCTGAGATGGCAATAAAGCAGATTTCACGTAATTTATTGTGATTCCCAGGTGAGAGCAGAGGTGTAAAGTGGTGTCTCTCGCTTTGGGTAGTAGATGCTTGGTGGGGTCAGCTGGGAGCCAGTCGTCTAGGTACGAAAACACACAGAATCCTAGGCATCTCAAGTGAGCCGTGACTACTGCCATATATTTGGTTAACACTCTGGGGGCTGTAGTGAGACCAAAGGGCAGAGCTCAAAACTAGAAGTGGCTGGCTCACAGCCAAAAGTGCTGATGACTCCTGGATCGCCTGTTCATCTTTATGTGGTAGTACGCATCCTGCAGGTCTGTAGAGCGCATCCAATCATCTTGTCTCAGAAAAGGGAGTATTGACTGCAGTGTTACCATCTGGAACTTTGACTTTCTTACTGATTTGTTTAGTCTGCTGAGATCCAGTATGGGTCTCAAGTGCCCTGTTTTCTTTGGAACTAAAAAGAACCTTGAGTAAGTTCCGGATCCTATTTGGTCTGTGGGGACAGTCTGGATGACTCTTTTTTTTCTAGCAACTTTTGCATTTCTAAGGTTGCCTGTTCCCTTTGACTGGGTGGAACATCCCGGGATGGGGAAAGAAAAGGGTATGGAGTAACCTCTTGATACGATGTTCTGTACCCATCTGAGGACTAGCAGAAGATGATCTTTTTCCTGACTTCTTGGGACTGGAAGATGGGGATTTTGGTGATTTAGACGTACCCTGACCTTCAATTGCCGCTGTGAAGGAGGACTTTAGTAAATCTCTCAGTATCAGCTTTTTTTCCTTTCAAGCAACACTCTGTGACTGAATTAATGGCACATGATTCCTGCAAATATACTGCACCAAGGCAGTACACACAAATGGTGTGACCATCCATCAACATCTTTTGGTTACATTCTCACACTTCTTGAACCCAGAAGGTTTAGTTTCCTTTGGATCCTCAAACATTTTGCCTAGAATACCAATAATAACAGCAACAACAACAACTATACTAGCCTACACACTAACAGACAAAATGTGTACCAATTGCAAATTTCTTTTTTTAATCACAACAATCAACTAGCACTACGATTAACCCGAGAAAAAGGGCAGTTCTCTAAATTAAACTAATCTGCCTAATATAAAGAGAAAACACAGAAGGGAGGGAAAGGCTCTCTAAGTTAAACGGATCAACAGTGGTCCTCTAACTTAATTGAGATTATCAGGCAAAGGGAGGGAACAAGTAGTTTTAATTTACAAGCTCTCTAATTTAAATGAGCTTAAACAAGGTAACTAAAAGGGAAGCACTCAACTAAAAAGGGCCAGAGAAAGGTATACACTTTAGCCTGGATACAGAAGGAAAAAAAGGCCTAGAGAAAGAAATGATGGCCAGCAGTACACAACTAACAGAGTGAACACAATAACTAAGCTCAAACAAATGTAATAAACACTAGAAAATCCTACAAGGTATTAATAAAAAAGAAGTTATGTACTCACCATCATCTGCTCTGAGTTACAGCACAATGGCACTAAATATACAGACCCAACTGATATTGCCAACATCCTGGCAGATAGGTTCAGTACTAACTTTACCCCCCTCTCACCCCCTAAAGTGCCCATCTCTATACCGGAAGAATGCAAAGTTCCTGTAATTACAGCTGCACATGTAAAAACCACACTCTCCAAAGCCAAGAACACAGCATCCATGGGACCAGACAACATCCCAGGCTGCGTTCTACATGAACTACAGAACGAACTGGCACCCCACCTAAGTACCATGTTCAATCATAGCCTCACCTCAGGCTTTGTGCCTGCTGAATGGCGCACAGCAACAGTTATCCCACTCCACAAGGGGGGAGCCACCACAGACCCCGGGAACTACCACCCCATTAGCCTGACGAGCCTGGTCTGTAAGGCCATGGAACGTATTATCATGGAATTTATAAACAAAGATATTGGTAATCTCCAAATCTGGACTCCACCCAGTTCGGGTTTGTAAAAGGCAGATCATGTCTCCTAAACCTGATAGACTTCTTTGAAGCAGTTACCAAAGCTGTTGACAAGGGTAAGGTGGTGCACACAGCCTATCTAGATCTTGCCAAGGCTTTCAACACCATCCCCCACTCTGGAATTATAGATAAACTCACTAAGCTAGGTATAAATCCCTATGTCACAAGATGGGTGGCCAACTGGCTCACTGACAGAACCCACACTATGAAATCCGACTTCAGACCAGTGACAAGTGAAGTACCACAGGGATCAGTCCTGGGTCCTCTCCTGTTTGGTATCTACTTCTCTGAAGTACAGGCTAACTCAGAAGGTCTTTGGCTAATGAAGTTCGCAGATGACTGCAAACTAAGAGCCATAATCGAAATTCCTAACGATGTGGACATCCTACAAAAGGGCCTCACTGAGATAGATGCCTGGTGTCAAAGCCATGGCCTCAAGCTCAATGCCAAAAAGTGCATTGTCATCCCCTTTGGTAAAAACTTTGTACCCATGAACTACAACATAGGCGGTAGTATACTTAACACTGAAAGTATTATAAGAGACCTTGGGACACAGGTGGACAGTAGTCTCTCCTTTGATAATCACATTGCCACAGTAGTCAAGAAATCCTTCTACATGGCACACCTCATCACAAAAGGTTTCTCATCCAGAAAAAAAGAGGTCATTGTTCCCCTCTACTCATCACTCATTAGACCCATTATAGAGTACAATGCCCCTTTTGGTATGTATCTCACAAGACATCTACAACTGGGAAGGCCACAGAAATACCTCACAAAGAGGATTACCAGTCTCAAACAGATGCCCTACGCAGACCGTCTCAAAAAACTCCAGCTTTACTCCGTCGCATATTGGCTACTCAGAGGTGATCTCTGCCTAACATACAAAGCTATGTCAAATCCAGAGCTGTTGGACATGCTCCACTTAAAGAAATCCCAATCCCTCTGAGCTACACGCTCTAGGGACCTAAACCTTGTCACCACAATAAACAGAACATGCCGGAGGAATAGATTCCTGTCCCACAGTCCCAGAGACTTCCCATACTCTGGAATAAACTACCTATCTATATCAAACAAAGCTCCTCATTAGCACTCTTCAAGAAAAATCTTGATGATTGGATGGGAAATAGGAAATTCACCTTGGGGATCACCTCTGTGGCTCTGCTCGACATTGGCACAGGAAAATAATTTTCTTGGGTGGCAAAAGCCAGGGTACCTTTTATGTTGGGCTTGTGTAGGCCCCAGGGCCAATAGCCTAGTACCTACCTATGAACCTATGAACCATAACGTTCCATGTGTGTTGTCCATCTCACCTTCATTCTTCAGTGGTTGGGTTCAGAACCGATCTCGGTCCCGACTCAGCCATATACAAAAGCCCGAGGTCTTCCACTACCTCATGGCTGAAACCCCTATCCCATCATGCTTTAGTAAGTCTCTTCAGATATTGTTTGCTGATATAACAATAGGTACCAAATAAACTATAGAATACCTAATAGAGTACTGAAGAAGGTCGGAGCACATTAAATTACCAGTTATAACACCTGGGTCCTCCAGGAGCCCAAGGCTGAGGGCAGAAGGGTGGGATGTAAGAATGAAGGCGAGATGGACAACATACATGGAACGTTATGGTGAGTACATAAATTCTTTATGTGATGTTGTCCTATCTCGCCTTTATTCTTCACTGGTTGGGATAGCGTCCCTAGCACCATGTTTCTTGGGTGGCTCACGGGAGAATATTCTTCAGAACAGTGGACCTAAAGGAAGCCCTGTTCCTAGAGGCCAAATCCACTTTGTAATGAGTGATAAAGGTATGCCGTGTTGCCCATGTAGCTGCAGCACAAATAGTGTCAACTGGCAGTTTAGCTCGAAAAGCCAAAGAGGTTGCTATGGCTCTTGTAGAATGACCTTTGACTTTAAAGGCAAGATCTTTGTTGTGAGATTTGTATGCAAAAGTAATACAATCTGATAGCCATTTTGAAAGTGTGACTTTAGATACAGGAGCACCTTTCTTCGAGTCTGAGAATGAAACAAATAATTTGTCAGATTTTCTAAAGTCCTCTGTCCTATGCAAGTAGAAGCACAATTGCCCTTCCACATCTAGTTGGTGTAGCATATATTCTGCTTTGTTGCCAGAGGTAAAGAAAAAGACTGCTAGTTCTATGGACTGATTCAAATTAGACTCTGAGCACATTTTTTGGTAGGAAAGATGGGTTTGGTTGAAGGGATACTCTGTCTTTGTGGAAAATCATGTACGGGGGCTTTATCGATAATGCTTGCAGTTCTGAAACTCTTCTAGCAGAAGTGATGTCAATCAAGAAAATTGTTTTCCAAGTCAAAAACTTTAGATTACAGGATGATGCAGGTTCAAAAGATGGGAGAATCAAACGTGATAAATAAGAAGTTATGTACTCACCATAATGTTCCATGTGAGTTGTTTATCTCGCCTTTATTCTCACTGATGGGTTTGGAGCCGATCCTTGGCTCCAACACAGCCAAGAGCAAAGCTCAAGGTTTGCCAGTAGCTCGAGACCAAGCCCCTTATCCCATGATGCACTGCTGGAATTGCCTCAGATCTTGTTTGCTGCATGTATATATATACCCCTGTAAGGGGTGCACTCCCCAAGAAGGAAGAAGTATTGAACAACCAGGATGATACTAGCCTCTAGGTCAACTGTCAGCCAGGAGGGGGAATGGAGGGAGGGACGTGAGAAAAAAGGTGAGATAAACAACTCACATGGAACATTATGGTGAGTACATAACTTCTTTATGTGAAGTTGTTAAATCTCACCATTTATTCTCACTGATGGATAGCGTCCCTAGCACCCTCAATCCTGGGTGACTCACGGGAGTATAGGGAGTATATTTTTCAGGACCGTAGAACTAAAAGACGACCTGTCTCTGGAAGCCTTATCCACTTTGTAATGAGTGATAAAAGTATGAGGCTTAGACCAAGTAGCTGCAGCACAAATGTTATCAAGGGGCAATTTAGTTTGAAAAGCAGAAGACGTAGAAATGGCTCTGGTTGAATGAGCCTTTACTTTGTGTGGCAAAGGTATGTTAGCAGTTGCATGAACAAATGAGATACAATCCGATAACCATTTTGAAAGGGTTGTTTTAGCCACTGGTCTACCTTTTCTGGCCTCCGAAAAGGATACAAAAAGTTGATCTGATTTTCTAATATCCTTAGTTCTATCAAGATAAAATCTGAGCTGTCTGTGTACATCAAGTTTGTGCAGCATGTATTCTAATTTGTTGCAATGGTTGGGAAAAAAGACTGGCAACTCAATGACCTGATTGATATTAGACTCAGAACAGACTTTAGGCAAAAAGGAGGGGTTTGTTCTGAGAGATACTCTATCAGTATGGAAAATCATATAAGGAGGTCTGATAGATAATGCTTGAAGTTCTGACACTCTGCGGGCAGAAGTAATGGCCACTAGAAAAATTGTTTTCCAGGACAAAATTTTGAGATAACAAGATGATGCTAGTTCGAAGGGGGGAAGAATTATCTGAGATAGCATAAAATTCAAATTCCAGGGAGAATAAGGGGTTTTGACAGGAGGCCTCATGTGAAAAACAGCTTTGAGAAAAACCTTAGATAACTTATGAGCCATAATATTTAACCCATCCAATCCAAGGTGGAAATTAGATATGGCGGCTAGCTGAACCTGAACTAAAATGGATGACAAAGGAGCTCAGAAAAGGTCAGTTTTTTGTATACTGGCCCAAATGGAGAACCTTTTCCACTTACTGCGATATAGTTTTTCTGGTGGATGGCTTATGAGAAGACAATAGAATTTGTCTTATGTCATCTGAGAGTGAATGAAGCCTGGCTATTTGGGGAAGTGGATCAGCCAAGCAGTCAGCTTTTGAGACTGCAATAAAGGATGGAGGTCCCCTGACGGGTGTGTCAGGAAGTCTGGAACTGGGTCCAGGATCCATGGATCCTCCAGCAGATGATGGTGAAGAAAAGGGAACCAAATCTTTCTAGGCCAATGGGGGACTATAAGGATAACAGTCCTTCCCAGCAACTTTGCTTTCTGTAAAAACCTGGGTATCAATGGAATTGGAGGGAATGCATATAGGAGACCCGGAGGCCAATTGTGTACAAGTGCATCTCTCGGGGGATTCCTGGAGGTGGTATTAGGGTGAAGTAGCTTCTGCATTTGGTATTGCTATGACTGCCAAAGAGGTCGCAGCAAGGCTGGCCCCATTTGTGGAAAATCATGTCCGCAACGTGTTGGTTGAGAGACCACTCGTGAGGCAACAGGATTGCCCTGCTCAGTTTGTCCGCTATCATGTTGGATTTTCCCGGGATGTGTGTTGCTAACAGAAAACACTGGGATGACACAGCCCATTGCCATACCCTGAGGGCTTCTCAATAAACGGGATAAGACTTGGTTCTGCCCTGTTTGTTCAAGTACCAGACCACTGACATGTTGTCTGTCTGAATTGTAATTGTCCCTAGAGGAAGAGAGTCCTGAAAGTACTGCAACGCCAGAAGTACTGCTCTCAACTCCAGAACATTGATATGCAGATGTGACTCTTGATCCGTCCATGTGCCTTGGGCAGTCTTTCCCTGAAAATGACCCCCCTCCCTCTCAGAGAAGCGTCCGTGGTCACAATGGCTACTGGGGGGGACAAAGGGTCTTCCTATTGTGACATGAAGAGACGTCAACCACCACCAAAGGTCCCTCTTGCAAGAGTTTGTGACGAGAATCATATGGTTCATTGGCAATTTCTGGTAAGACCACTGAGTGAACAGGAGCCATTGAAGAATTTGCATATGCATCCTTGTGAGTGGAATAGCTAGAATTGCTGTCACCATCAAACCTAGTACCTTCAAGACCTCTGCGGCTGTAGCTCTGTTCTTCGACACCAATGAGTTGATGCGTTGGTGAAGAAGTGAGACCCTTTCGACTGGAAGACATAGAGTGGTGGTTGAGGTATCTAACTCTGCTCCTATAAAGACGGTATGCTGTGATGGCGACAAGGCAGACTTTTCGAAGTTGACTGTAATGCCTAAGTGGTGGCAGAGTGTCACAGTAGATTGCGTTGCCTGAATCAATTGATGCCTGGTGGTGGCGGTGAGGAGCCAATCTTCTAGATATGGAAATACCTGGAATCCTAGACACCTCAAGTGAGCCGTGACCACTGCCATGCATTTGATGAACACTGTGGGGGCTGTAGTGAGACCAAAGGGCAGGGCTTGAAACTGGTAGTGATTGGCTCCCAGCGAGAAATGCAGGTGATCTCTGGAGTGTCTGGCCATCTTTATGTGGTAGTACGTGTCCTTGAGATCGATGGAGCACATCCAATCTCCTTTCTCTAGAAAGGGAAGAATTGCCTGAAGTGTTACCATTCGGAACTTCTCTTTTTTTTACAAATTGATTGAGTCTGCTGAGGTCCAAGATACGTCGCCAGTCCTCTGTTTTCTTTGGAACCAAAAAGAATCTAGAGTAAGTTTCGAATCCTGTTTGGTCTGCTGGGACTGGCTGGATGACTCTTTTTTTCTAGCAACTTGCGGACATCTATAGTTGCTTGTTCCCTGAGACTGGATGGAACATCCGGGATTCTGTTGACAGGAGTGGGAGGGGAAGAGAATGGTATGAAATACCCTCTGGAAATGATGCTTTGTACCCAGGTATCAGATGTTATGCTTAGCCAGGCTTCTGGGTGCAAAGATAAGCGACCCCCAACTGCCTCCAGAGCCGGACAGCCGTGTCTCCTTTCAAAAGCGCTGGTAGGGCTGACCAGAGAACTGGCCTCTGTCACCCTGCTGTTGCGAACCCCCCCACAGTGCAAGCAGCGTCTTCCATTATAACCCCCTTCTCTGCCTCTAGAGGGGGTTTCTCCACGTGTGTCCTGAAAGGCTCCCTGTGCTTTTTGGAACCACATCTTTCCGCCCTTAGGGCCCTTGGGATAGGGTTGAGTAGGGGTAGAAAAATGGACTCCAACGGCAGACAGTCTTGCCTTCCTGCTCACACCTGGTTAGAGTTTCCTTTACCTTGGGCCCAAACAGGGATGAGCCATCATATGGGGTGTTGATAAAGGAAGACTTGAAAGGCTCCACAAAGGAACAGAGACTCATCCAGGCTTGTCTACACAGGGCAATGCCTGAACTAGCGGCTCTATTTGGCCATCAGCTGCGTAAGATATGAGATGCATGAACGAGTTCACAATCGAGTTTAGGGTAGCGAGCTGGGTGTTGACTTTGTCGGCAACCCCTGCAGCTACTGTACCCTGGAGAGTATCTCCTAGCTCTTTCAGGAGATCTCTTTGTAGTCTTGTAAAATAGGTTAAATAGTTCAGTGATCGAAGGGAAAAAGTCGCTGAACTAAACATGCGTGTCCCATATCTATCCATGATCCTGGAATCTCTGTTAGGAGGATGGATAGATGAGGACATCTCAGACATTTCCTTTTTGGTGGCTGTCACCACCACCATGGCATCAACAGGCACTCCCTTAGTCAAAAAAAGCTTTGTCCACTGGGGCAGAGATTAACTTATTTGGCTTCCGAGGGACAGGTTCCTTGGCCTCCGGAGACTCCCACACCTTATGAGAGATCAGCTCCATGAGCTCATCATAAGTCGGAGACACCCAAGAGGTGGAAGGTTGAGACCTGAAAGCCTTCAAGAGCACTGACTCATCTTCAGTAGGGCATTTGGACTGCCAACCACCTCTCTGATTAAGGATCTCTAATATCTCCGCAAAGGAGATATCCTCAGAGAGGGATCAAGGGGACCCTTCTGACTCATCCAAGTCAGTGTCAGATGTCAAAGACTCCTGTGGGGAGTCCATGTGCCTCCTCTTGCACAGTCTCTTCCTGGGTACCGCCTCAGTGGGGGCATCTGGGGAGGTCTCAGAAGAGCAGGGGGCACCCTGTGGAGCAACTTGAGGCTCAGGGTTTCTACGCTTGGGTTGACCAGTAGAAGCAGGAGCGGACACAGGTGCTTGAGGGGAGGAGGAAGCCAGACCTGATGCTGATGTTGTCCTTGGAGACAGGACTCTCCTCATGGCATCGAACGCACCATGGCTCCAACTAGAAATGGAAGACAGATCCGAAGGGACCGTCTGATCCTCCCGCACCAAGGCCATGGGCTCCAAGCCCAAGGTAGGAGCCGAGCTCATCTAAGCCGAAGCCCTGAGAGGAAGAGTCGGCACCGACAAATTGGTATGACTGTCCTCTCTGGACCCGAGAGGAGAGTGTCAGCTCCTAGAGTCCCCGGTCAGCACCAAGGACGTCCGGGTAGATGGAACACCAGAGCAGGTCTTGGATCCACAGGCTCAACAAACATCAGGTCGAGTTCCTCTGGCTCCGAAAGTCCAGTACAGCTCAGAGGAGCAGCAGTCAAGTCTGGGTTAATGGTCTTCGGTTCTGACGAAGGCGCCGAATCTGCCAACAATTTGGCAAGGCCTGGTGCCCGTAAAAGCTTCTGCACCAACCGATCCATTTCCAGATTTGAGAGGCTGACAGAAAACTTCAAGGAGTGCACCGAGGGTGCTGATTGGAGCAGAGGAGATGAGGGAATCTCAGAAACTGGCTCCAAAGCTGTGAGCTGGCTCCGAAAAGAAGGGACACTCGGTTCCGAGGGCAGTGGAACCGATGACCCTGCACCCTCCATTTTTTTAGCCTTTTTCAATACTTTGGAGTCACCTAAAGACTTGGATGACTTTGAGAATTTAGTAGAAAAAAACACACTCAAGAAACTAACAAACTACTACTAAGAAATTGGTTAAATACCAGGCCAACTACTAGGCCAACTCTATAGAAAAAAAACAAGCCAACACAGGGCACTTATCTAAATCTAAATCTAAGTCTAAATCTATATAGAATATATATATATATATATATATATATATATATATATATATATATATATATATATATATATATATATGTGTATAAACTATCCTAACAAGAAAGTCAAGAAAAAAGTTTTTAAAACTTGCAAATAGATGAATCTATCCAATAAAATTGGTCCGAGCTATCTGGAACACCGAGATCTGTGCTGCAGCAAACTAGATCTGGGGTAATTCCAGCAGTGCATCATGGGATAAGGGGCTTGGTCTCGAGTTACTGGCAAACTTTGAGCTTTGCTGTTGGCTGTGTTGGAGCCGAGGATCGGCTCCGAACCCATCAGCGAGAATAAACGGCAAGATTTAACAACTTCACATCATAGTTTAGGTCCCATGGCACTGGAGGAGTGTTAATGGGTGGTCTTAATAAAACAGTGCCCTTCAGAAAAGCTTTGCATAGTCTGTGAGACATCAGATTTGGGCCTGATTCACTTATATGAAACTTAGATATCACTGATAACTGAACTCGAATAGTGGCTGCAGCTGCACCTTCAATGAATAGCTTTGTCAAAAATTCAAGAATGGATGCTATAGGTGCAGAAAAGGGATAATCTGGTTAT
This sequence comes from Protopterus annectens, assembly GCF_019279795.1. NCBI lineage: Eukaryota > Metazoa > Chordata > Ceratodontiformes > Protopteridae > Protopterus > Protopterus annectens. The sequence goes on from NC_056728.1 coordinate 1,970,710,667, forward strand.
TTAATGCCCAGGAAGGAAATCTTTTCCATTTGCTCACATATAATTTCCTCATTGAAGCCTTATGAGACGAGATCAAGATATGTTTCACAGATGAGGATAGATTATGGCTATGTTTGGAATCGGAGCAGCCAAGCTGTCAATTTAAGGGTTTGAAGAGAGGCATGAAGCATCCCTGATGCACGAGTCAGAAGGTCGGGATCTGGGTCCAGAACCATGGCTCCTCCTGGAGATGAGGCCAAAGGAAGGGGAACCAGATATGATGAGGCCAGTAGGGAGCAACGATTATTAAGTTCCTTCCCAATGAGCTTGCTTTCTGAAGAACTTTAGGTATCAATGGGAAGGAAAGGAAGGCATATAGGAGACCCGAGGGTCAATCGTTTACAAGTGCATCCCTTGTTGACTCCTCCAGAGGGAGATTAGGGCAAAAAAGCTTCTGCATTTGGCATTTATGGACGAGGCAAAAAGGTCGCAGCAAGGTTGGCCCCATTTGCGGAAAATCATCTTTGCTACTTCCTGTTTTAGGGACCACTAGCGAGGCATCAAAATTGCTCTGCTGAGTTTGCCTACTATCAGGTTGGATTTCCCCGGGATGTGCACTGCTATCAGAAAGCATTGGGAGGAGGTCGCCCACTGCCACACTCTCAGGGCCTCTCGACATAGGGGGTAGGACTTGGTTCCTGCTGGTTTGTTTATGTACCAAACTGACATATTTATCTGTATTGCAACAGTTCCAGTGGAAGACAGTCCTGAAATGCTTGCAATGCTAAAAGCACCACTCTCATCTCTAGGACATTGATGTGCAAATGGGCCTCATGATCTTGCCAGGTGCCTTGGGCTGTTCTTCCCAGATAATGCCCCCCCATCTGGAAAGTGTCAGTGGTTACTACCGCTAATGGATGTGGAAGAACAAAGGGTCGACCTGATGTCACTTGAGTAGAGTGAAGCCACCAGTGAAGGTCCTTCTTGCAAGATTCCATATTTTAAATTTGGTGGGATATGGGAAGTTGTTGTAGGGACTACTGAGTGAACAGTAGCCACTGTAGAATTCTCATGTGCAGCCATGCTAATGGAACTAAGTTTATTGCTGCTGCCATGGTCCCCAAGACTTTGAGTAATGTTCTTGCCTATACTTTTCTCCTGGAAAGAAGGTTTAAGACCTGATATCAAAGTACTTGGACTCTTTCTGTGGGAAGTTTTGCCCTCATTTCTGTTGTATTTAGATATGCTACTATAAAAATGATACACTGAGATGGCAACAAGGCAGATTTTTCATAATTTATCTTGATTCCTAGATGAGAGCAGAGATGTAATGTGTTGTCCCTTGCTTTTTCTAGTAGACACTTGGTGGTGGATGTTAGGAGCCAGTCATCTAGATACGAAAACACTTGGAATCCTAGATGTCTCAAGTGAGCCGTGACTACTGCCATATACTTGGTGAACACTCTGGGGGCTGTAGTGAGACCAAGGGGCAGAGCCCAAAACTGGTAGTAACTGGCTCCCAGCTGAAAGCGCATTTAACCCCTGGATGGCCTGTCCATCTTTATGTGGTCGTATGCATCCTGGAGGTCTACAGAGCACATCCAATCATCTTTTACCAGAAAAGGGAATACTGACTGCAGTGTTACCATCCGGAGCTTTGTTTTTATTACTGATTTGTTTAATCTGCTGAGATCCAGTATGGGTCTCCAGTCCCCTGTTCTTTTTGGCACTAAAAAGAACCTTGAGTAAATTCCAGATCACATTTGGTCTGTGGGGACTGTTTGGATGACTCTTTTGTCTAGCAAGTTTTGAATTTCTAGAGTTGTATGTTCCCTTTGACTGGGTGGAACAAGGAAAACATTATAGCATAGCCTCTAGATATGATACTTTGTATCTATTTGTCTTTTGTTGTGTTGTGTTGGGTATTAGGGGTTCACCCAGTGGGTCATCCTAAGGCCTAGGGTCTCCACATGTCTGTGGATGGTAAGGTGATCTTGAGACAGATGCCAGTGCTTTAGGGGGAAAAATGTCAGGACCAGAGAGTGGAGCTGTCTGTGGAGACAGCACTGTCATTACCTCAAAAGCCACCCGCCCCTTATCTGAGGAACTCCCTGGCTCCGAAGAACCAAAAGGCATCCCCAGAACCAAGAGGGTTGGTTCAGAGGCCGAAGTAGGAGTCGAGCTCACCGCCCAGAAGTCCTGAGAGACAAGTTTGGAACCCACAACCGACAATCTGATTCTCCTCCCCAGACCTGACCAGAGACCGTTGGCTCCTAGACTCCTTGAGTTCAGATGGAACCAAGAATGTCGGAGCAGACGTTGGGCCTGAAGATGCCAGGATAGGTCTTGGCACTGATGGTTCCACTACAATCAGTTCCAGGCATTCCAGCTCCGAGGTCCCGGTTTGACTAGGAGGAGGAATCAATGTCGAAGGGGAAGTCTTGGTTGGCTCCGAATCCTTCTGGGTTGGAGCCAAAAACAGTCTGGCCAGCGCCATTGTCTTTAAAAGTTTGTGCACCACCCAATCCACACCATCATTGGAAAGACTCCTGGAGGACCGAGAGGAGGGAGCAGGAAATCTGAATGATTGCAGTAGAGGAGACCTTAAAATAGGTGAAACCAGCACCAATTCCAGGGACCATCTCTGTAATTCAAACACCATCACTAGTGACACAGAAGGAGCCGATGAAGGAGATTTTCTGGGCCCAGCAGTCTTCAGATCCAGAGATGCCACTTTGCTCAATTTTTTTGCTGGCTCAGATTGCCGTGAAGAAGGAGATAATCTCATTCCCGATTTGTCAGACTTTGAGGATGGAGACTTGGTTGATTTAGAAGTGCCCTGACTTTCTTCAAGTGCTTCAGTGAAGGGGGGCTTCGGTAAATCTCTCACTAAAAGTTTGTTTTTTCTCTCAAGCAGTGCTCTTGAACTGAAGGATTGACAAATAGCACAGGATTCTTGTAGATGCACTGCTCTAAGGAAGTATACACAAACAGTGTGACCATCAGTTCTAGACATCTTCTGGATACACTTTCCACACTTCTTGAAGCCAGAAGGTTTGGTTTCCTTGTGATCCTTACACATCTTCAGAATACAGTCAACCACAACAATGACCAGAAATAACAACCAACAAATCTAACAGTATAGCAAGTCAAAAAAAAAACTGTTATCTCTATAATATATATATTTACTGGTTTACTATTAAAATTTCGAAACTAACTCTGTCAACTGTACTATTGTCGAACATGGAAGTTCGAAAACGGTAATATCGATGACAAAAAAACAACCTAGGAATGGGTTTTAACATGGATCGAGATAGGGGAGATGTTTGTAGTAAGAAATAACACTGAACACATATCTTGACCCATGTTAAAACCGTTCCTAGGCTGTTTTCTTGTCATCGCTATTACCGTTTTCAAACTTCCGTGTTCGACAATAGTACAGTCGATGAAGTTCGTTTCGAAATTTTAATAGTAAACCATATTGAATGTTTATGTGTGTATATATATATATATATATATATATATACATATATATATATATACACATATATATATATATATATATATATATATATATATATATATATATATATATATTTTTTTTTTTTCTTTTTTTAAACAACAGGAATAAACTACCTTAACTATTAAAGCAGAAAAATGGGAAGGAGTGGCAGTTCTCTAACTTAAACAAAGTTGCCTAGTGATAAGGGAAGGGGAAGAGAAGAAACAAAAGTAGCCCTTTAATTCAAACGGGCAATGGCAGCCCTCTAACTTAAATGAGCTGATGCTTTAAGTTAGAACAGGGAAAAAAACTCTAAAATTTTAAACAAACTTGTATATTAATAAAATATAGCAAGAGATAGCAAAAGGAAGTCCTCTAACCAAAAACGGGCTTGAAAGGAGAAAATTTTAGCTGGGATAGAGAAGGGAACAAAGGCCTAGCGATAAAACGATGGCCAGAAGCAAAAAGCACAACAGCAAACATTCTAAACTAACTAAATATGTAATAAAATACTAATTGCTAAGTTTATAAACAAGCAAAGAACACAGTATTCCAATAATGAATAAAGAAGTTTTCCCACTTATCCAGAGCCAATATGGAAGCAACCGATCTGTTTAGTGGCAAACGAGATCTGAGGAGACTTACTAGAGCATGGTGGGATAGGGGTTTCAGCCACGAGCTAGTGGAAGACCTTGAGCTTTTGTATATGGCCGAGTCAACCCAACCAGTGAAGAATGAAGACGAGATAGGACAACATCACATCTACAGTTATTCAAAAAATAAGGAAGGAAAATGTACACTTAGCCAGAGCCAGAATGGAAGCACCTGATCTTGTTTAGTGGCAAACAAGATCTGGGGAACTTTCCTAGAGCATCATGGGATAGGATTTAGCCATGAGTTAATTGGAAAACCTCGAGCTTTGTATTAGCCTGAATTTGAGACCAAGGATCGTTTCCAAACCCAACCAGTAAAGAATGAAGGCGAGATAGGACAACATCACATCACATGTTTCGTAATAGGGAGCATTGAAAAACAATAGCATGAGTTGGAGAAATATGTGAGAAAAACTCATTATTCATATTATTTGTTACATAGATTAGTATTCAATGAATGAGACCTTAGACAAATCTAATAAGATACTGAAAACAGATATTAGAGATTACATGACTGGAGAGAGTAAGGAGGGAATTGAGTGATGTCTTAGTATGGAAGATGGTGTTCATATTATGCCTGTAGAAGGAAGAAGGCTGGAGAGAAAAGGAAATTTTAAGAAGAGTGCAGGGTAGGGTGACTTTGGGTAGCTTTGGTGAGCAGGGAAGAAAGAAAAAGAGGTAGAGGATAGCTCTGCAGAGATGAAGTGGATAAAGTAAGGTAGTGGGAAAAACAAAGGCAAGCAGTGGAGTAGGAGCTTGGAGAGGGTTGTGAGGTGCGAATAATATTGAAGGGATGAGTGAAGTATAATAAGTTCAGCCAGCATTGGCACAGGAACAGCCCCACAGTTTAGTGAAGGGAGTATTTAAAGGTGGGTAGATTTGAAATACTTCCTGTAGTTAGAGGTAAGGAGTTCCATTTTTTTTTTTTTTTTTGCTGCTGCTGATCTCCTATATAGATGTTTACAGCCTTTTACCACATTTTCAAATATTTAAATAAAAAAGTTTACTACCATTTTTATTTTGAAGCAGCAATATGCATTTCCAAGTCATTTCAAGCCAAGGCTTTACAGCTGCCAACGGCTGATTATACATCTTGAGTATTTACTACTTATTTTTGTACTCCCTTTAGCATACCACAGACTGATAATATACTCTTCCACCACAACATTTCTTTCCTGTACCCCTCTTTATTCCATATCAAGTACAGAGTTTATAATTACTACTATTACATCTTCCAAAAGTAGGGCCTTGCATGTCTTTGTTTCTAGAAATTGTTTTTACTCAACTGGTAAAGATAAGTCAACTGATATTTTCTTATGTATATTGCCTTTGAATTCAGGGAACCACATTAGTAAGACATGAGTTTCTCTAATACCACTGCTGTACCTAGCATTTCCCCCATTTATTTTACAACTCATTCTTGAACTCTTCCAGCTTAACACATTCCAGAAAATATGACCCGATCCTCTCTCTGTTGTCCTTGACATTTCCAGCAGTTCTCTTCTATTCCTCAGTAAATCTGACTTAACCTAGTAGGTGTATAAAAGGGTTCATATGAGTTGACCGACATGTTAAAAGATCGACATCCACATCGTCGACTCCAAATAACCAAACAGTTAAATAACCGAAATTTCACATTACCGACAGTGACATCTCCGACAAATACGCACTGACGAATAAAATGCTCCCAACAGCTTCAGAAAACTCCTTCCCGTACTCAACCATGTTTAACATGTATATGTAAAAGAAAACCCTGTAGCAGTAATATAGCTTCAATAAAATCCCCAGGTTTTCAGCAAATTTCCTAAGTAACTGGACGTGTTTATTTATGATTTACTAATTTTCTTTTACATATACATGTTAAACATGGTTGAGTACGGGAAGGAGTTTTCTGAAGCTGTTGGGAGCATTTTATTCGTCAGTACGTATTTGTCGGAGATGTCACTGTCGGTAATGTGAAAATTCGGTTATTTCAGTTGTCGGTTATTTCGGCTGGACGATGTGGATGTCGATCTTTTAACATGTCGGTCAACTGATATGAACCCGTATAAAATTACTCGTGCAATCATTTCCATAGAAAGATTCTGAATTTTCTGTGCTATTGATACACTGTAGTGTCCTGCAGATTTCATCCCATTCCTTTCTTGTTATTGCTAACCTTGGTTTACTTTTCCAGTCTCCCTTATCTTTACCCTTATTCCTTCCTTCTGCTACAGCAGTCCCTTACATATTATACCAATACATTTTCATGGATTAGCCTTGTCTGTTCTAGTCTCTGTAATAAAACATATTATTTCTGGCATGGGAATTGCCTTATTTTTACAGTTTCATTTCTCTTTGCTCTAATTTACCACAGGGACATACAAATAATTTTTTCCCTTTCATTAAACCCATATTTTCTTCTACATGTTCCCAGGTCTATTACTTTTCCTTCCATCAGTTGCTCCCAATAGACCGGACCCTGCTGCCTATTCTGAAACTCTTTTAAATTCCTTGACCTTCGTTCACTTTTTTCTTATAAAAAGTTTGAACAGACTTCCTCTCTCCATTGGCTGTAATCAGATGTGTCCTGGATTTGTTTTGGCTATCCCATATATTTTGCCAACCCCTAGCTCCTGACCATATATTTAATTTAGTTGCCATCTGTTGCTCCCACTCCCTTTTTAAACACCTTTATTAAATTATCACTCAAGACATAAGAAAACATACATAAAAAATACCAAATTAACATTTTTTCATTTACAAACATTATACATCACATAGTTTTCCTTCTTTGTAATTATCATCATTTTAACATTACACACATTGCTGAATTCCTGCCTTTTTTAAATCTAAATCCTTAATGACCTGAACATTATTTTCCATGTCCCACAATTTCCATTTATTTCTACGTAATTTGATCCTTCTCTTTTCTAAAGATCCTTCTTGCAGTTCTTTTATCTCTTTTATAACATTCAGTACTTCACATACAGTTTGGTTAGATTTTGATTTCCACTCTCTAGTAATTACTTTTTTTCTCAGCCAACAGAATTAATAAAAAGGTTATGTCTTAGCATAACTTGGCATCTGTGTTGTCTTGCTTCATTCCTCCTCATGATGGGGTCTCGGATTTGTCCTTCGGATTCAGCTTGGCCAAATTCTACAGACTTGTATCTGACTCTCAAGCTTGTCTCTCTTACCCATAATGCACTACATTCACCCAAGTACCGCAGATCAAGATTGCTGGTTCCATACACCCAACACCCACACAGCAAGGGAACAGCAGAAGAGGCTCAAACGTGGGGCATAAAGAGTCCCTTCCTAATCCAGGTTCCTCTAGAAGAAGAAGGCGAGGGGATGGCTGGGTGGGAAAGTGAGGAGGAATGAAGGAAGACAACACATATGCCAAGTTATGATAAGACATAACCTTTTAATCTGATGTTGTCTTCATTATTCCTCCTCAAGATAGTGCAGATCAGAGTGTATGTGCTCTATCTTTAAGAAGCATATTAAGGACTGAACGTGCACATATGAATACCGAGCACATGCTATTCCCAGTGCCATTTTGACAGTGCAGTCAGAGAATGAGCCTGTATGATTGCAGTAGTTAGTTTGTATATAAGTTACTTTAAGTTTAAGTCAGTAAACTTCTATTGTGATGTGTTTGTATATAATAAAGCTGCCTGAATAGAACCCACAAAGACTCTTATATTGTGTCCAAAGTAGAAGAGCGACATGGTGTCAGAACCAGGATTCCAGAGAATAATATTTGGAGCCATAAGGTGCAGAAACAACAGTGAAGTAAATTAAGAGCATGAAAAAAAGCCAGAAAAGAATCAAAGGTAATGAGAATTCGCACAAACTGTTTATTTTATAAAAAAAGATAAAATAGAGCATTACAAGGGCACAAACTACATTATTAAACAAACGGGAGGCACAAAAGATGATTAACTAAACAAAATGTTTAAGATTAAGATATCTGATAAAACGACTATTAGAAAAGCAAAACAGTTCTGTTTATAGCAAAATAAGTATGTTTAAAGCAAAATGAGTGTGCCTGAGGCAAAATAGCCATGTTTAGAGTAAAATGAGCACAAGAAAAGTACAATGGGCATGAAAAGAGATTAAACAAGCCAAACTAATATAATAAGGGCAAAATGGCACATTAAGCATAAATAAAGCAAGCTGACTGCATGTTTTTGGCAAAGTGCTGTGTCTTGCATAATTACAACTTCATGTTGTATCAAGGGCATAAAAAAGCTGTGTACTTACCATAACATTCCATCTGAGTTGTTGCTTTTCATTTGCTTCAACCTGTGGGACCCGGAGTCGGTATGGATCCGACTCTGCCGCATACTCCAGCATCGGATCCAAGCTCCAAGCTCCTCCTCTACTCACAATGCCCGTCTCCTTCCTCCCCTCAGATTGAGTTTTTTGCAGAACAGCAGCACCCCATCCTAGTCCATATGCCTATAAACCTGACAGTACCTGCAAAAAAATAAGAAGTTATGTACTCACCATAACGTTCCATCTGAGTAGGTAAACTTCATTTGTCAGCAACCTATGGGATTCGGATCTGACCTTGGATCTGAGCTGGCAGTTTTCAACAGCTTTAGATCCGAGCTCCAAGCTCCTCCCCCTACCCATAATCCCCTGCCAACCCTGACTGACCTCAGATCAAGTTTGCTCAAAAGCAGATACTGCCCGCAGACTAACACTTTCAAGATAAGTGGGTAACACCCATGGACCTGAGTATGAAAAAATTCATAAGTGAGGGGGCAGGAGGGAGGGACGGTTGCTGACAAATGAAGTTTACCTACTCAGATGGAATGTTATGGAGAGTACATAACTTCTTAATCTGAAGTAATTAACTTCATTTGTGCAGCAACCTATGGGACAGAGTCCCCAGCTACCTGAACCTTGGCGGCCTTCATGGAAGGATGTTTCGGAGCACTGCACAGCCAAAGGATGCTCTCCCTCTGGAGATAATGTCCAATTTATAGTGATTGATAAAGGTATGAGATGAGGCCCAAGTGGCTGCTGAACAAATATCATCCAAAGAGACTCTAGCTCTAAAAGCTGCAGAGGTAGATGTAGACTGAGTAGAGTGGGCATGGACTCCCTGAGTTGCAGGCCTGCCAGAACTTTCATATGCTAAAAGGATACACTGTGAGATCCATCTAGACAGCGTGACTTTAGACACAGATTTACCCAAGTTAAATTTGGCAAAGGAGACAAACAACTGGTCATATTGCCTATGACCAGATGTCCTGTGGATGTAGAAGCGAAATTGTCTATGCACATCCAGTGAGTGTAACTTATATTCCCCTTTGTTCTGGTAATTAGGGAAGAAGACTGGTAGGTTGATGGACTGGTTAATATTCAATTCAGAAGCAATCTTGGGAAGAAAGGAGGGATTGGTCCTGAGGTAAACTCTATCCTTGTGAAAAGTCAAATATGGGGGTTTTACACAGAGGGCCTGTAGTTCAGAGACCCTTCGCGCCGAGGTGATAACGACAAGAAAAGCCATTTTCCATGACAAGAATTTAAGATCTACTGAAGCTGCAGGCTCAAACGGGGGAGCTGTTAAGGCCTGAATCACCAGCATTAAATCCCAAGGAGGGACTACATCCTTCACTGGAGGTCTGAGCAAAAAGGTGCTCTTCAAAAAGGTCTTATAAAATTTCGTGGTGATCAAAGGGCCAGGTTCATTTCCCGTGTGATAATGAGAGATAGCTGCTCATTGAACCTTGACTGTGGAGGAGCTAGCCCCCTGATGAAACAGCCATGACAGGAAGTCTAATACCGCTAGCAAAGGAGCTGTGAAAGGATTCAAATTTCGACATTCCGCCCAAATGGAGAAACGTTTCCATTTGCTACTATAGACCTTTCTAGTAGAGGGTTTGTGCACTGCTACTAGAATAGTTTTATCTGGGGAAGAGATACCAGGAGTCCTAGCTACAAATGGAACTGGAGCAGCCAAGCTGTGAGCTTGAGATTGTCCAGATACGGGACTGGGAGATCTAGGGGGTGGGATATTAGATCCGGACGGAGATCCAGAATCCAAGGGGGATTCACCAGATGAGACCAAAGGTAAGGGAACCAGGGTTGATGAGGCCAGAATGGGGCAATGAGGATTATCCTGCTCCCCAACTGGCTGGCTTTCTGCAGAAACTTCAGCATCAGAGGAAGAGGAGGGTAAGCATAAAGTAGACCGGGAGGCCAAGCATGCACCAGAGCGTCTCTCGGAGGTTCCCTGAAGGGGGAAATGAGAGCGAAGTAGTCGTGACATTTTGTGTTCGTGGAGAAGCAAAGAGATTGCAACAGGGTTGACCCCATACGGCGAAAATCTGATTTGCTATCTCTAGATTCAGAGACCACTCGTGTGGTAACAGGATGGTGTGACTTAGTCTGTCCGCTAGGATGTTGGACCGCCCAGGAATGTGCGTTGCTATAAGAAAGCAGTTGGTGGAGATCGCCCATTCCCACACCCTCATGGCCTCTTGACAGAGTGGGTAGGACCTGGTTCCCCCCTGTTTGTTGATGTACCAGACATATTGTCTGACTGAATCGCAATAGTTCCTACAGGAAGAAGGTGCTGAAGTGCTTGCAACGCTAGCAGCACTGCCCTCATCTCTAGGACATTGATATGCAGAGAGGTCTCCGTGGGGTCCCACGTGCCTTGGACTGTCCTGCCCAAACAATGACCCCCCCACCCGAGGCGGGAGGCGTCTGTGGTCACTGTGGCTAGGGGAAGGGCCATAGAAAAGGGGCATCCTTCCTGGAGATTCGGAGATTGGAGCCACCATAAGAAGGCCTTCTTGCAAGCCCTGCTGAGGGGAATGGGATGGCTCAGAGGAAATTGAAGGAAGGACCAGTGGACCTGGGGGTCCATTGCAAGACCCTCATGTTCAAATGCGCCATTGGCAAATGGCTGATTGCTGCCGCCATCGAGCCTAGAGCCCTCAGGACCAATTCCACCGGAGGAGCTGGAGAATGTAGAATGGCCCGCACATGTAGCTTCAGGGTTCGTAGCTGGTCTGTGGTCAAGAAAACTAGGAGCTGGTTTGTGTCTAATCTTGCCCCTATGAAGTCTATAGTCTGAGTCGGGGTAAGAGACAACTTCTCTATGTTGATAGTGATCCCCAGCCGGGGAGCTAGACAAAGAAAGTACTTTCTGGCTGCGCAGAGTAGATGCCTTGTCGGGGCGGTCAGGAGCCAGTCATCCAGGTACGGGTAGACCTGGATTCCCTGAAGCCTCAGGTGGGCCGCAATCACTGCTAACACTTTGGTGAACACCCTGAGGGCTGTGGTGAGACCAAAGGGAAGGACCCTGAATTGGAATTGACTGGCTCCTAGCCGGAAGCGGAGGAACCTTCTGGATCGCCTGTCCATCAGAATGTGGTAGTACGCATCCTTGAGGTCTATAGAGCACATCCAGTCATTCTCCTGCAAAAGGGGAAGAATGGATTGAAGGGTGACCATGCAGAACTTCTCTTTGGTTACTGACAGGTTCAGGGAGGAGAGGTCGAGGATAGATCTTAAGTCCCCCGTCTTTTTTGGCACCAAAAAGAACCTGGAGTAAAACCCTGACCCACACTGGTCTTGGGGGATGTGTTGGATGGCTCTTTGTTGGATGGCTCTTTTTTCCAGCAACTGTTGGATTTCCATTGCTGCGGCCTCCCTCTGATCGGGTGGGACATCAGGGAGGTATCTGGGGCTGCATGGGTAAAGAGAAAAGGGACTCTGATATCCTCTGGATATAATGCGAAGCACCCAGCAGTCTGTCGTGATGGACTCCCAAGCTGCTAGGTGCTTCGAGAAATGCCCCCCAACTGCCTCCAGAGTGGAGCAGTCAGGCAACCCCTCAGGGGTGTCGCGTGGGTTGGTCCGAGAAGGGTTCTCTGGATCCAAAGTTGAGCGGGCCCCCTCTGCCTCTAGGGCGGCATCCACCCTGCCCTCCTCTGCCACGGAAGGGCTGGGAGTCTGGAGCGGGACAGGACCGTTGCGACTTCCGGAATCACATCTTCTTCTGTCCCTTTTGGTTCATGGAGAAGGACCTCTGGGGAGCAGAGAAGCGGACTCTGATGGCAGACAACATCTTCCTGTCCTTCTTGCTCTGGACCAAGGTATCGTGAACCATCTAAAGGGGCATTAGCAAAAGATGCCTTGAAGGGTTCCGCGAAATCACAGTGCTGGAGCCAGCCCTGATGCCTCATGACAAGGCCCGCTCTGCTAGCTCTAGCGGCTCCCTCCATGGCATGGGATAGAAGCCGCATAGAGGTGTTTGATATGGATCGTAGAGTGGTCATCCGGGTGGAGTGCAAACATTTGTCCTCCGCCGACATGGACTCAGGAGGGCGACGCAGCGTACTCTTTGATAAGGTCCCACTGCAGCCGAAGCACATGTGCCATGTAGTTCAGCGACCTCACAGAGAAGGTAGCTGAACTAAAGACCCGCTTCCCTAAACGGTCCATCGACCAAGACTCCTTGCTCGGGGGATGAACTGAGGGACTCTCTTGAGCTAGTTCCCTTTTGCTGGCAGCCGCCACCAACATGGCATCTAAAGGGGGACCCTTACTCCAGTGGGACTTGTCAGAGGGTGGACTAAGAATTTTGTCCAGGTGCTTGGGGACTGGCTCCACAGTGTCCGGCACCTTCCACGCCCTGGTAGTAATCAAATCTATGAGGGGTCGGCCGGAGGGGACACCCAAGAGGTAGATGGGCCTGCTTCAAACGCCTCCAGGAATACGGATTCGTCCGAGGTAGGCTTTGGGGCAGACCACCCCCCTTTATCCTGAGCATCTCCATGATGTCACCAAATGAGACATCTTCGGGGGGTGATCTTGGGGAGCCTTCCCCCTCCTCCAAATCTGTGTCCTCAGTCAAGGACTCGGGGGAGTCCAGGTGCCTCCTTTTGCACTTTCGCTTGTGAGGAACCTCCTCGGGGGTGCTGTCCGAGGAGGTCTCACCAGCCATGTCTTGTTCCAAAGGAATGACCTGGGACATCAGAGCAGGCTGTCCCTGGGGCCAGGTGATGGAAGTCGGGCCCAACTGAGAAGGAGTGCAGGGTGGAGCCGTGGCAAGGGCCAGGGGCCTGGAATCTCTCGACAGGGCTCTCTCCACCACGTCGAATGCCGAGGGAGAGCTGCTCTCTCTGGGATCCGAAAGCAGACCCTCCCTTGGATCCAATGGATGGATTGGGGCTGGTGCCAAAGCGATCGGATCCGATGGACCAGTAAGCTCCGACCTGGACAGAGCCGAATGCATACCAATACCTTCGGCTCCAAGGCTGCCCGGCTCCGAAGACTCCGAGCCTGGGAAGCGGGATGGAGAAGGAGCTATCGGGGCCAAAAAAGGGGTCGAGCTCCCCTCCAGAGGGGAGGGGAGGCAGGAGCACTCCCATCTGCAGTTAGGCCTGGAGGAATCTTCTCATCATCCAGTCCAAATCTGCATCTGTGAGACTTCGAGTAGATCTCGATGAGGCCACCGAGGCGGGACGGGAGTGTTGCCTCGATGACCTCGAAGAAGATCGGATCTCCTCCTCCTCAGGACCCAGTGAAAAGCACGGGGACCGGATCCGAGACAGAAGAGACCCAGAAGTCCTGGAGGGAGAAGACCGCTTAGCCGGGGGGGGGGGCGAAGCGGAGGCCTCGGCCCACCACTTGTGGTGCTTCTCCCTCCTTTTCTCTTTCCTGGCCTCCCTCTCCTCCGGGCCTAAGGTGGGAGGTTGAGTCCCGGTCGGGGGGAGGGAAGCAGGAGTGGCAGCTGCCACAGCTACAGCGGGAGTCACAGGAGGACCGGAGGTAGAAGCCAAATCCGGGGTCAGAAGACCCGCCAGGATCAGCTTGGACCTCTGGTCCTTGAGTGCCCTGGGGTTGAACGCCACACAGATGGAACAACCAGAAGACAGGTGTTCAACCCCAAGGCACAACACACACAGAGTGTGGTCATCCGCAGGGGACAGCTTATGGCCACACTCAGTGCACTTAGAAAAGATCAATTTTGGGGCCTCAGCCATTTAAACTAAAAGAGAACACACACGTTAGGCCCCAAACACACACACACAACCCTAATGGAACCACGAAGGAAGGGGGAGGTAAAAGACCAAAAACAAAATATATAGCTAAACTATAGAGGTTTTATAAAAGGGACCTGTAAACACACACAACCAAGAAAGGAGAGAAAAAAGGTAATTTTTTTCCTCACAAAAGTCTCGCAGGCTTGGAGCTGTAGATCAAGCTGCTGTTGGATAACCACAGCAAACTAGATCTGAAGTCAGTCAGGGTTGGCAGGGGATTATGGGTAGAAGAGGAGCTTGAAGCTCGGATCTAAAGCTGTTGAAAACTGCCGGCTCGGATCCAAGGTCGGATCCAAATCCCATAGGTTGCTGTACAAATGAAGTTAACTACTTCAGATTTATCAAGAAAGGGACTAGCCAGTAAAGAGGGGCTATTACTCTTCCATCTGGTCTACTACATAACCCACAGAAGGGAGCGGTAAGGAGGGAGTGATGGTTGACAACAAATGAAAAGCAACAACTCACATGGAACGTTGTAATAAGTACATGATATTTTTATCTGAAATCATTGTTTTTATTTGGTCTTCAACCTGTGGGACAGAGCCCCCAGCTACCAAGAAACTCTGGAAGGTCCTCATGGAAGGATGTTCTGGAGCATGGCTGAGCCAAAGGATGCCATGCCCCTGAAAAGAAGATCCATTTTATAATGGGAGATAAAGGTGTGCAATGATGCCCAGGTAGGTGCAGAGCAGATATCATCTAAGCAAACCCTGGACCAAAAGGCCGCAGAAGTAGCAACAGACCTGGTGGAATGTGCCCAGACATGTCCTGGTGGAAATAACCATTTGGCTTTATAGGCCAATGAGATGCATTCAGAAATTTATCAAGCAATAGTAACTTTAGAGACAGGCTTTCCTAAGAAGGGTTTAGAAAAAGGACACAAAAAGCTGATCAGACTTATGAAAAGATTTTGTCCTATGGAAATAGAAATACAGCTGCCTGTGGACATGAAGCAAGTGCAGTTAGTACTCTCCTCTATTCTGAAATTTGGAAAGAAAACTGGCAGAATGATGACCTAGATAATATTGCACTCTGATGCAACTTTTGGAAGAAATGATAGATACCCTGTCATTATGAAATACCACATAAGGAGGCTTGACGGATAAGGTTTGGATCTCAGAAACCCTCTTGGCTGAGGTAACTGCAACCAAGACAGAAACTGTAACTGAGCCGTAGCCACTGGTTCAAAGGAGGGAGAAGCCAGAGCCTGCAGCACTAGGGTGAGATCCCAAGGGGGCATTGGGTCCTTAACTGGAGGCCTAATTTGAAAGGTACCTGTCAAAAAGGCCTTACAAAGCTTGGACGAAGCCAAAGAAGATGCATTCTTACCTATGTGAAAATTAGAAATTGCCACCAACTGTACCTTAATCATAGAGAAGCTAGCTCCATGATTAAAAATATCAGCCAAAAAATCCAAAATGCCCAGAACTGCTGCAGTGAAAGGATCCAGGTCATGCTGAGAAGCCCAGATCAAGAAACACTTCCATTTACTCAAGTAAACTTTCCTGGTGGAAGATTTATGAGCTGCTACCAAACTCTTCTAAACAGAGAAGACAGCCCGGGAGTCCTAACTACCAAGGGAACTGTAGCAGCCAAGCCGTGAGCTCCAGGCTGATAACTCTGGGTGAGGGATCCCTGAGGGATAATTAATCAGATCCGGAACTGGATCTAGCGTCCAAGGTGGATGTACTGCATGAGAACACACAGAGTGGAATCACACTTGACAAGGCCAGAAAGGGGCAAGCCGGATCACTGGCTCCCCAGCCATCAAGCTTTCTGAATGAATTTGGATATTAGAGGCAGCAGAGGGTAAGCATACAGTAGACCGCAGGGCCAAGCATGAAATAGAGCATCTTTAGGGGCTCTGCCAGCTGGGGGTACAGAGTGAAATACTTGCTGCACTTCCCATTGGAAGGAGAGGTGAACAGATTGCAGCAAGGCCAACACCACTTTAGAAAGATCTGCTCCGCTACTGAAGGATTCAGAGACCACTCATAAGGCATCATAACAGATCTGAGTCTGTCCATCAGTATGTTTGACCTCCCCAGAATGTGCATTGCCACTGGAAAACAGCTGGAAGAGATCACCCTCTCCGACAATCTCATAGCTTTGTGACAAAGGGGGTAGGCTCTGATCCCTCCATTTGTTGATGTACCAGACTACTGACATATTGTCCATCTGAATGGCAATAGTCATACTGCCCTCATCTCTAGAACACTGATATGCAGATGGGTCTCCAGGGAAGACCACATGCCTTTGAACTGTCCTTCCCATGCAATGCCCACCCCCACCCGAGCAGGGAAGCATCTGTGGTCAACATGATTGTAGAAGAGGGAAGAACAAACAAACGACCAAGAAGAAGATCCGGGATTGAACCACCAAAGAAGAGAGCCCTTGCAAACCTGAGACAATTGAACTGGATGTGATAAGGGAAGGTCTAGTAAGGACCACTGTACCACCAGAGGCCATTGAGGGACTCTCATATGAAGGCTTGTCATTGGAACGACAGGTATCATGGCCAACATGGACCCCAGTGGCCGAAGAACTGAATCCACTGGGGGAAGTTTGGCTTGAAGGCTGTAAGAGACATGATTCTGAAGGGATAGCAGCCTGTCCAGAGGTAGAAATATCTTGCCTTGGATTGTGTCTGTACGAGCCTCAATGAAATAGAGAACCTGCACCGATAACAGTTGGGATTTGTAGAGATTAATAGTTATGCCCAGGTAATGAGCGGCCTTAAGAAGAAGATCCCTGGCTTGACACAGTCGATGCCTGGGGGGAGCAGAAAGGAGCCAATCATCTAGCTAGGGGAAGACCTGAAACCCCTGCAGCTGCAGGTGAGCCACCACTACCGGCATCACTTTGGTGAACACATGGGGGTGGTGGTGGTGGGCTCAAAGGGGAGTGCACTGAACTGAAAATGACTGTTTCCCAGCCGGAAGCGGAGGAACCTGCGAGAGTACCTGTTCATCTTGATGTGATAGTACATGTCTTGGAGGTCCAGCAATAACATCCAGTCATCTATCTGCAGGAAGGGCAGAATGGACTGAAAGGTGACCATCTGGAATTTTGCCTTGGCAACAGACAAGTTCGAGTTGAAAGACCCAGAATGGGTCTTAATTCCCCCATTTTCTTTGGCACTAAAAAGAAACTGGAATTAATGCCTGATCCAAATTGGTCTGGGAATTTGGGCTGAATGACTGTTTTTTCAAGGAGCCTGGACATTTCTATGGCTGCCTGCTCCCACTGCGGGGATGGAACATCCAAGACTTGTTTGGGAGTGAATGAGGGTTGCTGGATATTATCTACAAAACCCAACAATCATCAGTGATGGACTCCCAGGCTGTTTGGTGAGCAGCTGGGCAGCCCTTCAGGGCTGTTGCAAGGGTCTGTCCGGGAAGGAATCCTGAGAATGTACGTTCCTTGGGCACCTTTTGCCACAAGGGTGGCATCTGTCGTATCCCCCTCTGCCTCTGGGGAGGGTGAATCCTGAGCATTGTGGAAAGAGTTTTGTGATTTCCAGAACCACATCTTCTTCACTCCATGCTGATTCTTACAGGAGGATCATTGCGGGGTAGAAAAGCAGATCCCGACAGCAGGCAGAGTCTTCCCATCCTTCTCATTCTGGACTAAGGTGTCTCGAACAGTATTACCAAAAAGAGTGGAACCATGATAGGGAGCATTCGTAAATGACGTCTTGAAGGGCTCAGAGAAAGCAAAAAGCTGGAGCCAGGCATAATGCCTGATGGCTACACCTGTCCCAGCAACCCTTGATGCACCTTTTGTAGTGTGTGATAGGAGCCTCATGGAAGTATTCGATATCAAGGTAAGGGTGGCCATACGGGAGGAGAACACATTTTTCTCCTCTGCCAACATGGACCCTGGGGCAGACTCTGTGACCTCTTTGACCAGGCCCCACTACAGCCTGATAACATATGCCATATAGTTTAGCCATGCAAGGCAAATGTGACTGAAGTGTAAACTCACTTCCTGAAAAGGTCCAAGGTCAGAGACTCCCTGTCTGGATGATGGACTGTAACGCTCTCCAGAGCAAGCTCTTTCTTGGTGGCCACAGCAACCACCATAGCATTGACCAGGGATACCTTTGACCAATACTGCCTATCTGAGGGCGCACTGAGTATTTTGTCCAGGCGCTAGGGTATAGGCTCAACTATATCTGGCTCCTTCCATGCCCTGGATAAAATTAAATCAACTAGGGGATTTGTGGGAGGGAACACCCAAGAGGTAGAGCGTCCTGTGCCGAATACCTCTTGGAATACTGACTCATCCTGGTTGGTTTTGGTTAGACCACAATCCTCACTGACACAGGATTTCCATGATGTCTCCAAAGGACATCCTGGGGTGATGAGGGGAACTCCTCCTTCCTCCAAGTTGGTAAGTTCAATTACAGATTGAAAGTGGGGACTCCAAGTGCCTTCTCTTGCACATGTGTTGCTGAGGGAGCTCCTCAGGGGGGATTTCTGGGGAGGACTCGGAAACCTCAAGGAGTTCCTGGTGGGAACCTCCTGGGACACAGTGGCAACAGGCTGTCCCTGAGGGGGCAGGATGGCAGACTCTGGCACAGAAAAAGAGGGAACCAGGATGGACTCTGAGGATGACAGCATCAAGGGTCTCGAAGGAGCTGAGAGGTCCCTCTTCACCACCTTGAAAGCAGAAGGTGAACAAATCTGTGAAGTAGGAATGACCAGGACCTGATCCGCTACCCCATGTACCAAGGGAGGAGCCAGAGGTGAACCTCCTGGCACCGAAACTCCGATAGGAAGGGTTGACTCTGAAAACCTCGAAGTTGATGCCATCCCCTCGGATACGACTCTGATGCTACTGCTCCGAGAATGCTCCATAAATGTTGGAGCTGAGCCACTTAGGGCAATGGTCAGCAATGAGGTACCTGGAACCATCAGTGCCGACGCCTCAACACTGGAAAATCTCAGACCCAATGACTCCGGATAAACTTCTGCATCATCCTGCATACCTCAGCTTCTGAAAGGCTCCAAGAGGACCAGATGGAAGAAGCCACCGACCCAGGCCTGGAGTGGTGCCGAGAGGAGACAGAGAGAGAGGGGACAGCTCTGGTGAGAAGTGGGGGGACCAGATTCAAGGAGAGTCCCGGGTCGAATGTGGTCGAGACTTGGCTGGTGGCTTGACCAAAGAAGAGCAGTCAGGGAACCACTTTCTAGGCCAGTCCCATTCCTTTGAACGGGTCTTTTCTCTGTCCCTGGACTTCTTGGTGAGAGGTTGAGTACAAGAAGCCAGGGTGGAGGAAGAATAAGCCTCTAAAGGGAGGAGGCCCTCAAGGATCAACTTATTCCTCCTGTTGACCAAGGTGTGGGGATTGAAGCCAGCGCAGATTGAGCAGGAGGAATCCAGGTAAGCAACACCCAGGCAAACAACACACAGTGCGTGGCCATCAGAAGGAAGGAGCTAAGGGCCACACTCTGCACATTTCCTGAAGCTCGGCTTGGGTGGTTTGGCCATGGCCACAGGTACCCACACACTCTGCACTCACCCACACAAGACAGTAGAAGAGGGGAAATGGAACAAGAAAGAGAGAGAGGTTTTTTTTTTAACTGATGCAAAGCGCACAGGGAACGGGTAGGGTAAAGCAAAAAAGAGATGCAAAGACACCCGTAAGGAAAAGAAAAATGATAGGATAGAAAAGGATAAAAAAACCAACTTCTTACTTTACCAAGGAGAAAGGAGCTAAACCACACTGCTGTCTCTGATGAGTGGTAAACAAGATCTGAGGGGAGGAGGGAGACAGGGGCATTATGGGTAGGGGAGGAGCTTGGAGCATGGCTCCAATGCTGGAGTATGCGGCTGAGTTGGATCTATACCAGATCCGGGGTCCCACAAGTTGAAGACCAAATGAAAACAACAACTTCAGATCTAGAGTTATTTGAAGTATCTTGAAGTGTGTAAATGTGCTTACAGTGTGTGGTTATTACTGTGCATGTATTCTGAAGCATTATTTGTGTACAAAGTGCAACTATTTCATGAAGTACCATCAAGGTATAGCCATTTCGAAAAGTTTCTTGTGCTGGGTGTGTCTATTTGCAAAGTGCCGCCATTACAGAGTGTTTCTTGCACTGTAAAGAATTGCCTATCAAGGTACTGCTATTTTGGGGAAATTTCAGTGTGCCATAAACTGTTTATTTGCCAAGTACAATTGCTTTGAAATGTTACTGACTCTGAGCTTCTTCGGCCCATTTTGTTCGCCTCATCAGTTATATGAAATGTTTCTTAAATTGATAAGAGGTGATTTCTTGCAGTACAGTAATTTCAAGAGTATTACAGTGCCTGAGAGACTTATTTCACAATGTTCAGTTATACAGAGGCTTGTTGTGCTATTGGGCAAAGTCACAAATACTGGCATAAGTTAAAGGCATATTTGTATGTGTGTGTGTTTGTGCTTATTTGCAAAACCCTTCACTGGTATATATTAATATGGCAGATGGATTTCAAAAGTCCTTACTAGTCGTATTTGATCAGAATATTGCAGAGAATTGAAGAATATTTGAGTAAGAGTACGATATTTTTATATAAGCAGCTTATTCAGATAAAGATGCATACACCAGGGCATTCATTTTGCTACACCTCGCTGGGTCAGATGCCATTGAAAGAGAGCGTGCATTTGTGTATGCACCAACAATATATGGTGGAGAAAATGAAAATTGTCATATTGTTTTACAGGCTGAATCAAGGGAAGACCCCAAGTGTTTGAAGTGCAAATTCCTAGAAATGTGTAACCCCCCAGACAAATATTACATCAGAGAGGCATATATTTTGCATGAGATATCAGAAACCAGGGGAAACTTTTGCTGCTTCTTTAACTGACCTGAGAAACAAAGCTAAAATGTGTCGGTTTGGTGACTTAAAAGATGAGTTAATAAAGGACAGGCTCGTGTGTGATATTGACAGTGCTGCTGTGAGAAAGATTTTGCTTTGTAACAGTAACTTAACGTTCAGTAAAGCCATTCAGATTTGTCACATCCATGAAGTTACAGAGAAACACACAAGTACGCTTTCAAGTGACAAGAACATGGTTTCAGCAGGTTCCAGAGCAAATGTAGATAGCATACAACATGTGGCAAACAGAAGTAGGCCTAAGCACATGGTAGCCACAACCCCTGCTGACTCACCAGGGAAACCACATAGTTTTCCAGCAAGTTCTAAGACCAGTTCAGTTAAAGGAGTATGCTCAGTGCAGTACAAACGTGAATTAGCAAAAACCAGGTCCAGCTTTACTGTCAGCTGTCGCAATTGTGGTGCCAATCATGAGTCTAAAAGACAGAAGTGCTTAGCATTTGGTCAGCAATGTCACAAGTGTAAAAAATGGAACTATTTTTAAAGGTTTTGCAAATCAAGTAAACCACACACAGTTGAAAAGAAAGGTCACACAAAAAAGGCAAGTTGATCAAGTGCAGCTGCAGCAGTCAACTTTTAATGTAGATGGTGCATCAGTAATTGATGAAAGAGATGATGCATTGAATTGATTGGCAAAGGACAATCAATGTTAAACCCACAGAGCTTAAAGTAGACACTGCTTTAAAGTGTAATGTTATATCAGCAGACACATTTGCTAAAGTGAGAATTAATGAGCAGATTGATGTGGCCAGTAGTGTGAAACTTGTTGCTTATAGAAACCAAAGACTTGGTGATGCTTTCCTGTTATTTGGCTAAGAACTGTTACAGCTTATTATTCTATGTAGTCTGAAGACCAAAAATTATTTTGGCTTTTCCTGGTTAGAGGTCGCCACAGTGTAACTCCGGTCCGCTAATGATTGGCAGCAGATTTTTACAGTGCCGAGTTGCCAGCCAGGCGCCCAAACGTCAAAGAAGGCACGCCCATTCACGCACGCACCTACCTGCATGTCTTTAACATCACTCGACTGTGGGGAAGACATGCAGACTCCACACAGAAGGCGATCCGACCAGTGCAGTCATTACTGGGTCTCAAAGACAGTTTGAGAATGAATCTGTTTTCTTTTACTAACGAAGTTCATCATATATGTGCATATCCTAGTTCCAATTTTTCTGAAGCCCTTTCCTCAGAGTATGCTGAGGTTTTTTATGACAAGTTGGGCAAACTTCCAGTTGTGTATACCATGAAGTTAGACCCAGGGACTCCAGCAGTTAGACCATCAATAAAGTTCCGATAGCTATGCAAGATAAAGTCAAAGCTCAGCTGGATAAAATGGTGCAGCAAGGTGTAATTCTTCCAGTTAGAGAACCAGCTGAATGGGTGTCATCTATGGTAGCGGCTTACAAAAATGGCTCAGACAAAATCAGAATATGCATTGACCTATGAGATCTGAACAAAGTGTTGAAGAGACCAGATCATCCAATGCGCACAACAGGTCACAGCCCTAATACCGAATGCCACTGTTTTTTCTGTCATGGATGCAAAAAATTCATTTTGGCAATTGATGCTTGATCGCAAATCCTCATTACTAACCACTTTTGACACTCCGTTTGGCAGATACAGATTCCTAAGGATGCCATTTGGAATAAATTCTGCAAATGAAGTCTTTCAGCGTGCAATGGAGCAAATTATTTCAGGTTACCCTTGTGCTATAATAGTAGATGATTTATTTGGTTGGAGCAATGGTGAAGCAGAGCATGACAGAAACCTAAAGAGAGTTTTAGACAGAGCATGTTATGTAAAATTAAAGCTCAATCCTCTGAAGTATAAATTCAGACTACCAGAAGTTACATATGTAGGTCATTTATTTGCCAGTAGTGGCTTGAGACCAGACCAGATCAAGCAAGCAGCTATTCTTGAGATGTTAGCACTAGGTAATATTCAAGCTCTACAGTGTTTCGTAGGCATGGTCAATTATTTAGGCAAGTTTATACCAGACTTCGCTGAGTTGACAGCACCTTTTAGAACAGCACCAGAAAGCATTTGAAGGCCTAAGTGGAAAATTGCCACCCCATCTAAATTAAAATACTATGATGTAAATAAACCAGTTACTCTTTCCTGTCATGCTTCAAAATTTGGTCTTGGCACAGTTAGCAGACCAGTAGCCTATGCATCTAGAACACTTACCCAAACTGAGATGCAATATGCTCAAACTGAGAAAGAACTTTTGGCAAC
The DNA here is from genome assembly GCF_019279795.1 of Protopterus annectens. Taxonomy (NCBI): domain Eukaryota; kingdom Metazoa; phylum Chordata; order Ceratodontiformes; family Protopteridae; genus Protopterus; species Protopterus annectens. The sequence goes on from NC_056728.1 coordinate 1,970,733,980, forward strand.
AGTATTTACATATTCCAAGTTTCATGATTATATCTGTGGTCGAGCTATTCAGATTGAAACTGATCACCAACCTCTAGTTACTATTCTAAATAACCCTATGCATTCAGCTCCAGCCAGATTACAAAGAATGATGCTCAAATTGCAAAAGTACAACTTCAAAATGGTCTATACGAAAGGCACACTACCTTATCTGGCTGATACCTTATCCAGATCACCCAGAAATATGATGGAACGGCTTGATGCAGAGAATTTTGACTTTGACGTGATGGCAGTGTGTAATTTCTCAACCACTAGACTTGGTGAGCTGAGAGATCACACCAAGACTGATCCAATTTTGCAGAAGCTCGATCACTACATTAATGTTGGATGGCCAAAATGTTGATGGAAGATGGCATTATTTTCAAAGGTCCTAAGATTGCTGTTCCTGCTTCCCTACAACAAGAGTATATCCAGATTTTGCATCGTGGTCACCCAGGTTCTGCATCCACTAAGAGAACAGAGGGAGAATTAGTATTTTGGCCTTCACTAGTGAAAGACACTGATAAAGTACTTTCTTCCTGTTCAGTATCCAATAGTACTAAACAGCATTTGCAAAGAAAACCACTTCAGCTAAGTCAAGTTCTTTAACTAGCTTGGTCAAAAGTAGGCATTGACATCTTTGAGTGGAACAATCAACACTACTTGGTATTGGTAGATTCTTATTCAAATTGGTTTGAGATTGACTTATTACCCAGTTTAACATCCACTATAGTTATTACTAAGTTGAAACATCATTTATCAGTCCATGGCAGTTCACACAAAGTTGTTTCTGATAATGGTACTCAATTTACTAGTCAGCTATTTCAGAAAATTTGCAAGATAATGGGACTTTGTACATGTTACTAGCAGTCCTGAATATCCATAGTCAAATGGGCTAGCTGAATGTGCAGTGCAGAGTGCAAAGCAATTACTTGAAAGGTCAAAGTGTGACAATACTGATGTCTTTTTTGAATTTACTTAATCTCAGAAACATACCCAGAGACAATATACTTGGCTCACTTGCTCAAAGACTTCTATCTAGGCAAACCAGAACAATGTTACCTATTAGTTCCAGTTTATTGAGGCCTAAAGCTAAGAACAACAGAACCATCAAGGCTCAATTGTTCAAGAAGGGTTCTATCCAGAAGTCCAGTTATGGAATATTGAGCAGATTTCTTCGTCCACTGAGGGAAGGAGAGACAGTGAGGATACAAACGGTGAAAGGTATCGACGGGATTGGTCAAGTTACAGGTACATGTGTCATGCCAAGATCCTACCTTGTAGAATATGAAGATGTGGAGTACAGGAGAAATCACAGACATCTTCTTCCTGTACCAGAATCATCAAGGCAGCATTGTTCCTGTGATACAGACTCTAGGTCTCAGAGGGAACCAAACATTGTTCCCAAGCTCAGTGTGAAATACACAACATGGACATAGCTGTATAAATGTACCTAGTCTTGTATAATTGCATGACAAAGAACTACTTGTATTATCTGCATGCCAAATAGATTCATAACGTTGCATGACCTATTTCTCAAAGAGGAGGATGTAGATCAGAGTGTATGTGCTGTGTGTTTAAGAAGCATATCAAGGACTGAACGTGCACATATAAATACTGGGTGTGTGCTATTCCCTGTGCGATTTGAAGAGTGCACCCAGACAGTGAGCATGTATGATTGCAGTAGTTAGTTTGTATATAAGTTACTTAAGCTAAAGTCAGTAAAAAAGAAGTTATGTACTCACCATAACATTCCATCTGAGTAGATACTTCATTTGTCTGCAACCTGTGGGTATCGGATCCGACCTCGGATCCAAGCCGGCAGCTTTCCAAGCTACAAGATCCAAGCTCCTAGCTCCTCCCCCTACCCACAATCCCCTGCTACATGCTGTATTACCTCAGATCGATTTTTGCCCCATCACACAACTCATAACCTCAACAGAGGAATACACCAAATTTTAACTTCCTGACAAGAGAATTTCAGGTGACCAGAGATCCCGACAAAGGTTCAGGGGATGGCAGGGGGGGTTGGTTGCAGACAAATGTAGTACCTACTCAGATGGAACATTATGGTGAGTACATAACTTCTTTATCTGAAGTAGCTACTTCATTTGCTCTGCAACCTGTGGGATAGAGTCCCCAGCTACCTAGGAACAAACCTGGGTGGCCTTTACGGAAGGATATTCCGAAGCACCGCGGAGCCAAAGGAAGCCCTACCTCTCAAAATCATATCTAGTTTATAATGAGAAATGAACGTATGAGAAGAGGACCAGGTAGCTGCTGAACATATGTCGTCCAAGGGAACCCTGGACCAAAAGGCTGCTGAGGTGGCCATAGACCTTGTAGAATGAGCGTGAATTCCAATAGGAGCTGGTTTGCCTGAAGATATATACCCATGAATTATGCACTGACAAATCCAATTTGCTACAGTCACTTTGGAAATGGCTCTACCCATGGCTGATTTTGCAAAGACACAAACAACTGGTCCGACTTGTGAAAATCCTTAGTCCTGTGCAAGTAAAAGTGCAGTTGTCTGTGTACATCCAGTTTATGCAATTTGTATTCTCCTCTATTCTGAAAATTTGGGAAAAACACGGGTAAATTTATTGATTGATTAATATTTGACTCTGAAGCCACCTTAGGTAAGAACGACGGGTTAGTCCTGAGGGACACTCTATCCTTGTGAAAAATGAGGTAAGGGGGTTTCATACACAGTGCTTGAAGTTCTGAAACCCTCTTGGCCGAAGTAATAGCCACCAAAAAGGCCATTTTCCAAGACAAGAATTTTAATGGAACCGAGGCTGCAGGCTCAAAGGATGGACCTTTCAGGGCTTGTAAGACTAAGGTCAAATCCCATGGGGGCACCACAGCTTTCACAGGCGGCTTCAAAAGAAAGATGCCCTGCAAGAAAGTTTTGCATAATTTTGTAGATGCCAAGGACCCTAGGCCATCTCCCATATGAAAATGGGAGATGGCTGCTAACTGCACCTTAACCGTAGAAGCACTTGCTCCCTTCTGAAAAATTAGTGACAGGAAGTCCAGGATAGTCGGAAAAGGAACTGTAAATGGATCCAGGCCCTTGTCTTTAGCCCAGACGGAGAAACATTTCCATTTACTATTGTAAATATTTCTGGTAGCCGGCTTATGCGCCACAATCAGTATGGCCTTCACAGGAGAAGAGATACTGGGAGTCCTAGCCATCAGTGGAACTGGATCAACCAAGCCGCAAGCTTGAGGTTCACCAGGTTCGGGGTTTGGTATCCTGCAGGATGCGAGATCAGGTCTGGAATGGGATGCAGTATCCATAGAGGAGTCACATTGCGAGACCACAGATAAGGAAACCAGATCTGGCGAGGCCAGAATGGGGCTATGAGGATCTCTGCTCCCCAACCGACAGGCTTTCTGTATGAACTTTATCATAAGCAGGAGGGGGGGATAAGCATAAAGTAGACCGGGAGGCCAAGCATGAACTAGAGCGTCTCTGGGATTTTCCCCTTTGGGGGGAAGAATTGCGAAGTACTCGCTGCATTTTGTGTTTAATGGAGAAGCAAAAAGATCGCAGCGAGGCCGACCCCATTTGCAGAAGATCTGCTTCGCAACAGATGGATTGAGAGACCACTTGTACGGAGTGAGAATTACTTGACTCAGTTTGTCCGCTAATATATGTTGGACCGTCCCGGAATGTGCGTTGCTACCAGAAACCTGTTGGTGGATATCACCCATTCCCAAACTCTCATAGCCTCTCGACAAAGGGGGTAAGACCTGGTTCTTCCCTGTTTGTTTATGTACCAGACTACTGACATGTTGTCCGTCTGGATTGCAATAGTCCCCAGAGGGAAAAGGTCGGGGAGAGCTTGCAACGCTAGAAGCACCGCCCTCATCTCTAGGACATTGATATGCAAAGCGGTCTCTAGGGAAGTCCATGTGCCTTGGACGGTTCTGCCCGAACAATGGCCCTCCACCTGAGGTGAGAAGCATCCGTGGTCAACATGGCTTGGGGTGGGGGAATCACAGAGGGTCTCCCTTCCCTCAGTTCTCGCGCGTGGAGCCACCAAAGAAGAGAGTCCTTGCGAACTCTGCTTAGTGGTATCGGAGTGTTCAACGGGTGGAGTAATAGCGACCACTGAACTTGAAGGGTCCACTGCAATATCCTCAACAGTAGCCGTGCATGAAGGGAGAGACCGATTGCCACTGCCATAGACCCTAGTGCCCTCAGGACTAACTCTGCCGCTGGAGCAGGACTCTGAAGAAGGGCTAGTACCTGCAATGACAAGCTGCTCAGCCTGTCTGAAGTTAGAGAAGCTCGAGAGATACAGGTATCCAACCTGGCCCCTATGAACTCCAGGGCTTGAACGGGGCAAAGAAAGGATTTCTGTAGATTCGCTGAGATTCCTAGGCTCTGGGCAAGAGTCAGAGCGCAATTTCTTGCCACGCAGAGCTGATGCCTGTTGGTGGCAGTAAGGAGCCAGTTGTCTAGGTACGGGAAGACCTGAATGCCCTGAAGTCTCAGGTGGGCTGCAACCACTGCCATGACTTTGGTGAACACCCTGGGGGCTGAGGTGAGGCCGAATGGAAGAACCTGAACTGATAATGACTGGCTCCCAGCCGGAAGCGGAGAAACCTTCTGGATCGTCTATCCATCAATATGTGGTAGTATGCATCCTTGAGGTCTATAGAACACATCCAGTCGTTCTCCCACAGAAAGGGGAGAATTGATTGGAGGGTGACCATCCGGAATTTTTCCTTGGGAATGAACAGGTTCAGAGCGGAAAGGTCTAGAATGGGTCTTAGGTCCCCCATCTTCTTTGGCACCAAAAAGAACCTGGAGTAATAACCCAATCTGGACTGGTCTGGGGGGACGGGCTGGATGGCTCTTTTTCCTAGCAACTTCGACACTTATGAAGCCGCTGCCTCCCTCTGATCGGGTGGTACATCGGGGAGGCATCTGGTCGTGGGGGGAAGGTTTATGAAGGGGATGGAATAACCTCTGGATATGATACGGAGCACCCATCGATCTGTCGTAATGGACTCCCAATTTGACAGGTGCTCCGTCAACCGCCCCCCGACTGCCTCCAGAGAGGGACAGCCAGGTAAGCCCTCAGGGCTGCTGCATGGGTCTGTCCGAGAAAGGTTCTCTGGACCCGAAGTTACGCGGTCCCCCTCTGCCTCTGGTCCGGAACCCACCTTGTCCTCCTCTGCCTCTAGAGGACAAGGGGTCCGAAGCTGGATGGGACTGCTGAGACTTGCGGAACCACAGCTTCTTTTGTCCCCTCTGATTCCTTGAAAAGGAAAATTGGGGATTATAGAAGCGGACTCCGATGGCAGACAGCATCTTCCCGTCCTTCTCGCTTTGGACCAGCATTTCGCGAATGGTCTTGCCAAAAAGCGAAGACCCATCAAAGGGCGCATTCGCGAAGGATGCCTTGAAGGGATCTGCAAAATCGCAAAAACAAAGCCAGGCGTGACACCGCAAGACGACCCCGGCTCCGCTGGCCCTAGTGGCTCCCTCCATAGCATGGGAGAGTAGCCACATGGACATGTTAGATATGGATTTTAGAGTGGCCATACGAGTCAAAAAAAACATTCTTGTCCTCGACCGACATGGACTCCGGGGGGGCTGCAGCGTATTTCTTAATCAAGTCTCGCTGTAGCCTAATGGTATGTGCCATATAGTTCAGCGCCCTTATCGAGAAGGTCGCTGAAGCAAACATCCATTTCCCAATGCGGTCCAGCGCTCGAGATTCCTTATCCGGTGGGTGAACTGAAGAACACTCATGTGCGAGTTTTCTCTTGGTGGCAGCCACCACCAACATGGCATCAACAGGAGATCCCTTGGCCCAAGACTGTCTATCCGTTGGGGGGCTAAGGACCTTGTCGGGTCATCTCGGGATTGGCTCCATGGTGTCAGGCGCCTTCCATGCCCTGGTAGTAATTAAGTCTACCAGGGGGTCAGTCGGAGGAGACACCCAGGAGGTAGACGGGCCTGCCTCAAATGCCTCCAGGAACACGGATTCATCCGAGGAAGGTTTTTGGGCAGACCACCCCCCTCTAATATGCAACATTTCCATGATGTCTCCAAAGGAGACATCTTCGGGGGGGGGGTGACTTTGGGGAACCTTCCCCTTCATCTAAATCCATGCCGGTGGTGACGGACTCAGGGGAGTCCAGGTGCCTCCTTTTACACCTACGTTTACGAGGGACCTTCTCGGTGGTACTGTCTGAAGAGGGCTCGTCAACGGGTTTTTGTTCTTCCAAGGGAACCAGCAGGAGGGCTTGAGCAGGCTGTCCCAATGGTTGGATGATGAAGGATAGACCCACATGCAGCGGGGCACGGGAGGAACCGAAGCCCGAACCAGGGACCTGGAGGACCTCGACAGTACCCTCTCCACTACCTCAAAAGCCAGGCTCTGAAAGTAATCTCCTCGGCTCTGAGGTAGGGATCGGGGTTGGGGCCGAAGGAGTCGGAGCCGAGAGAGAGGTATGCTCCGAACCCAGCGGCGCCAAAGACACACCAACTCCCACGGATCCGACGCTCAGCCCTCGGCCCCGAGAACTTGGATCCGACATGCTCAAGGGTACAGTCGGCATCGAAGAGACCGGAGCTATCGGTGCTGAAGAATCCCCGGCTCCAAAAGGGCCCGGATCTGATGTCTCCGAGACCCGAAAACAAGTCAGAGAAGGAGTGATCGGAGCAAAAATGGGGGCCCCACTCCCCCCAGAGGGGGGGAGGCAAGAGCACCCCCATCTGCATCTGGGTCTGTATGAATCGACGCATCATCTGATCCATGTCCGCGTCGGTGAGGCTTCTGGTCGACCTAGAAGAAGTCATTGAGGTGGGCTGGGAGGGCCGCCTCGATGACCTTGAGGGAGACCGATACTCCTCCTCCGGCGAAAAACATGGTGAACGGCAACGAGAGGGGGAGGATTCGGAGACCCTCAAGGGAGACCTAGCCATCTTAGATGGCAGGGCTGAAGGTTGAGTCTCAGCCCACCTTTTGTGAGACTTGTGCCCTTCCTTGTCCTTGTGCATCTTCTCTTTGGAGGAAGAGGCACCAGAGTCCCCCGAGCTCATACCCAAGGAGGGAGGTTGAGTCCCAGGTTGAGCAGGGGGCGCAGAAGGCACTGGGGCTGCCAAGGCAGCCTGAGCCTGAGCAGGAGAGGAAAAAAGATGCACATATTGTGCAGGCCGTAGATAAATGGGCCACCCCCAGGCACAAAACGCACTGAGTGTGGCCATCATCAGCCGGAGAAAGCTTATGGCCACACTCAGTGCACTTTGAAAAAATGGCTTTGGGCCCTTCAGCCATTTTGTCTAAAACACTCACACACGCACACCCAAACACTAAGGGGGGAGGGGTGTCACACAGAAAACACTAACTTCTAAAAAAAATAACGAGTATCTACAACCCGACTAAAAGAACACAGGGATACTAATCACATGCACACTAAAAAATACAATTTTCTCAGTAGATAAAAAGTTAAGAAAGGTAATGATCTCACCAAAAGCCAAGGAGCTCTTCAAAGGTAGCTGCTACAGCCGCGGCAAAAAAACAATCTGAGGTAATACAGCATATAGCAGGGGATTATGGGTAGGGGAGGAGCTAGGAGCTCGGATCTTGTAGCTTGGAAAGCTGCCGGCTCGGATCCGAGGTCGGATCTGATACCCACAGGTTGCAGAGCAAATGAAGTAACTACTTCAGATCTTCTATTCTGATGTGTTTGTATATAATAAAGCTGCTTGAACAGAACCCACAAAGACTCTTCTATTGTGTCCAAAGTAAGACAGCGACAATAATGTCAGAGTCCCCAGATATGTAGATCCTGGGTGGCCCTCATGGAAGAACATGCCAGAGCACCATCAAACCAAAGGAGGCCCTGCTCCTGGATATGATATCCAACTTGTAATGTGATGCAAAGGTATGACTGTTAGACCATGTCGCTGCTGTGCAAATGTCATCAATGGAAATTCTAGACTAGAAAGCCATGGAATTAGTCATAGCTCTGATGGACTGTGCTCTGGGAGGTCTTGGTAAATTCAGTCCTTTGGATGAGCAAATGTATGAGATGCAGTCAGATATCCATTTCGCCAAGGTAATTTTTGATACTGCTTGTCCAAGTCTATTAGATGAGAAAGCTATGAAAAGCTGATCAGACTTCCTGTGTTGTTTGGTCCTGTGCAGATAAAAACAGAGTTGTCTATGGACATCTAGAAGATGGAGAACATACTCACTTTTATTAGAGAAATTCAGAAAGAAGACTGGTAATTGGATGGATTGATTAATATTGTTCTCGGTAGCTACTTTGGGCATAAAATACAGATTGGTGCATAAGGGCACTATGAATTTATAAAAAAGTATGTAAGCAGGTTTGAAGGATTAGGCTTGTTGTCCAGAAATCCTCTTAGTGGAAATTATAGCCACTAGGAGGGCTGTCTTCCATGACAGAAACTTCATGTCGCAACTTGCTGCTGGTTCGAAGGGTCCCTGGGTCAAAGCCTGCAACACAAGAGTATGGTCCCAAGGAAGAGATGGGTCCTTAATTGGAAGCCTTAATAAGAAAACAACCTTCATGAAGGATTTGCATAGTCTAAAAGTGAACAGAGAACGGGATTGACTTGCAGTATGAAAGTTGGAAATAGCAGCTCATTGTAGTTCGATAGTCAAGACGCTAGCAACTTCGTCAAAAAGGGTGCTGAGAAATACCAAAATGTCTGAAACTGGTGCTGAAAAAGGATCAATATTTCTGCTCATGGTCCAAATAACAAATCTCTTCCACTTACTGGTGGAGACTTTTTTAGTGGAAACCTTTTGCGAGGCTAGAAGAATGTTTTGGACCGGGGACTTAAGCCTGGACTATCTCACTAGGTTTGGAAGTGGGGAAACCAAGCCGTCAATTTGAGGGCTCAAAGGTTCAGATGCTGTATCCCTGGCAGATGAGAAGGAGGTCCTAATGTGGCTCCAGAGTCCAAGGAGGATATTTCAGATGAGACCATAGGAAGGGGAACCACAGCTGATGAGGCCAGAATCGGGCAATGAGGATGACTGAGCTCTTCAACCTGCTTGCCTTCTGAGGAAACTTCGGGATGAGTGAAATAGGAGGATAAGGATACAGGAGACTTGGGAGCCAATCATGGACTAGTGCATCCCTCGGGGACTCCCACGGAGAAGGGATCAGTGCAAAGTACTTGCTGCATTTGTTGTACTGAGGAGAGGCAAAGAGGTCGCAGCAAGGTTGATCCCAACGACTGACAATCATGTCCACTACTGACTGATTGAAGGACCACTCATGCAGAATCAACAGCGATATGAGTCTGTCTGCCAGGTTGCTGGTTTTCCTCAGGATACGCATTGCAACTAGAAGGCAGTCTGAAGATATCGCCCACTCCCACACCCTCATGGCCTCCCTGCACAAGGGGTAAGAAGAGGTGCCTCCTTGATTGTTGATGTACCAGACAACAGACGTATTGTCGGTCTGTACTGCAATAGTTCCCAAGGGGAGAACATCCTGAAAGTCTTGCAGTTTCAAGAGCGCTGCTTCCATCTCTAGGACATTGATATGCAACCTGGTCTTGGGAGGGGACCACGTGCTTGGACTATCTTCCCACTGTAATCCCCCCCACTCAAACTGGGGAGTGTCCATGGGCTGTTCAAGAACGGTCTGCCTAGAATGACATTGTCTGACTGTATCCACCAACTGAGGTGATGCCTGCAACTGGGAATTAGCCTCATGTGAAGGGACAACAGCTGAGAGAGGATGGACCATTGTGTCGCTAACAACCACGGGAGAACTCACATGAAAAATCTGGTTAGAGAGACCAACAGAATGGTTGCAGACATGGACTCTAGGGTCTGCAGAATCAAGTGAGCCATGGGAGTCTGTTGGGCTAATAGTTACTACACTTAAATTCTCAGAGTGGCTACTCAATGTGAAAGGAAACAAGCTATCTGATCCTATGTGTTGAGCTGCATACCTATGAATTCCAGGTTCTGTACCGGAGTAAGGTTGGATTTGCTCAAGTTTATGGTGATGCTCAGACAGTGTGACAAATGGATTAGGTAATCCCTGGTCTGGATTAGCCGATGCCTCATGGGAGCAGTCAGAAGCCAATTATCTAAATATGGAAACACCTTGAATCACCTGAGCCTCAAGTGAGCCGCTACCACTGCCAAGCATTTGGTGAACACCTGTGGGCTGTGGTGAGCCCCAAGGGCAGTGCTCTGATTTAGTAATGATTGGCCCCCAACCAGAAGAGCAGATATCTCCTGGACCATCCATTTGTTCATGATAGTACGCGTCCTTGAGCTCTATTGAGCACATCCATTTGTCCTTGTGGCAGAATGGACTGAACCGTAACCATTCAGAACCTCGACTTCTTTATGTACTCATTCAGTTTGCTCAGATCCAGGATGGGTCTTAGGTTCCCTGTCTTTTTCAGCACCAAAAAGAAGTGGGAGTAGGTTAAAAATCCTCTTTGTTCAGTCAGGACCTCTTGGATGACTCTTTTTAGCAACAGTTGTTGTATTTCCTGTGCTGCCTGTTCCCTTTGATGGGGTGGCATGTCAGGAAGGCTTTTGCAATTTGGAGGAAGAAGAGAAAAGGGAATGGAATAACCTCTGGATATTATGCTTACAACTCAATGGTCTTCAGTCAACTGGGTCCAGGCTTTTGGGTTCAAAGATAGTCGCCCCCCAACTGTTTCCAGAGATGGACAGCCGGGCAACACTTCAGGAGCGCTGGTACAGCTTATTGGGATGGGATTCCTTAAGGCCCTGGTTCTGTGGACCCCCTCTACCTCTAAAGTGGCACCTACCATCAAACCTTCCCCCTCTGCCTCTATAGGGGGGTTCCCTGCACGGGTCCTGGAAAGGTCCTTAGGATTCGCAACACTACATTTTCTTACCTCCACACTGCCTCCTCAAAAGGGGCCACTGGGGTTAGAAAATTTGATTCCAATAGCAGAAGGGGTCTTCCTGTCCTTTCCACTGCTGGTAAGTGTATCTTGAGCTGATGGCCCAAAAAGGGAGGCGCCATCGTAAGAGGCATTCATGAACGACACCTTAAAGGGATCTGCAAAATCACCTAGCCTCCTTAGGGAAAGTCCTGAATTGGCTGCCCATGAGGTGCCCTCCGTGGTATGGGAGATTAACCTCATCAATGAGTTGGTGATGGACAAAAGAGTGGTCAGCTTGGGAGAAACTTTCTTAAATTCCTCCACAGATATGGACTCAGAGAGAGGATGACAGTTCCTTGATCAGACCTCTCTTCAGCCGAGTAAAATGAGCCAGGTGGTTCAATGACCTCAGCTCAAGGATGGATGAGGAGTCGACATGCTTCCCAGTCCTGTCCAGTGCTCTAGACTCCTTGTTAAGCAGATGGGTATTAGCAGTTTCTTCTGCCAGCTCTTTCTTAGTGGTTGCTGCAACCATGATGGCATTGACTACAGGACCCTTATTCCAATGTTTCCTGTCTGTCTGGGGTACCAGAAACCTATCGGGTCATTTGGATATGGGCTTAATGGTGTCCAGTTCATTCCATGCCCAGCGGGAGACTAGGTAAACCAGGGCATCCGCCCGGGGGGGTACCAAAGACATAGCTAGGCCTGACCCTAACACCTCCAAGAGAACTGACTCCTCAGAAGAAGGAGGTTGGACAGACCACCCACCTTTCTGCTTCAGGATCTCTAATATGTCCCCAAAGGAGATGTCTTCAGGTTGTGATCAGGGGGATCCTTCCCTCTCAAAGTCAGTGTCCTCAGTTAAAGACTCTTCCTTTTGCACTTCTTCTTCCAAGGAACTTCCTCAGCTGGATAGTCTGGAGAAGTGTCAGAAGAAAGGGATCCCTCCTGAGCAGGGAATTCTTAGAGGCTGCTCGGGGCAAGAAGGCTCATGGCAGAATGAGTGGGAGCAAGGCCTGGATATGATGAGGGTACTGGGCAGACTGGGGAACATGTGCCATCAGATCTCCAGCTCAGGAGAAAACCCTCTCCACTATCTGAAAGGCCAAAGAACCAGGAGAAGCCCTTTCAGTCGTCACCAAAGCTGAAACCACAAAGGGAAAAAAATAGTTATGTTCTTACCACAGCTTGGAATCTGTGCTATCCAGTATGATTATTTATCACTGATAGGTCTTGAGTCTGACCTCGGATCTGAGCCAGCAACTGAAGGACAGATCAAGAGCTCAAGCTCCTCCCCCTCCCATAATCCCTTGCTGACCCACAACCTTCAGATTGAGTTTACTGTATAGAGAAAACTCCTCAAAGGAAGACATTTATTTATTTATCATTTATTTAACATTTGTTTACTGAGAAAGTCCGACTGGACACAGGTCCTTTTTCAATGGAGGCCCAGGGAGAAAAGCTCCATGAGTAACAGTAAATTTTAATGCATGAATTACAATAATCAATAAAGTATAAAGTAAACAAAATGTATTATACATAAGAAAATACAAATTTGTTACATCATGACAACAAAACCTAGACTTTTGAACTTAGCTAGTACTATCTGTAAAGTCTGACTTATATCAAGATATAAGGTTAAGACAAGCCGGTAGGAATAAAGGATTAAACACTGGAGAAGAAGCTGAATATGGGGTTCAGGCGCCTAGGCAGCAAGACATTTTGGCTGGGGACACATGGCTGAAGTGACATTCAGCTGCAGAGAAATATGGCTGTTTGCTTTCCCCCTGTGCATTTGGTTATTGAAGTTGTAGGTATGAAAACACATTATTCTCTTTGCCCACAGGGAATTTGCAAACAGCCATATTTCTCTGCAGCTGAATGTTATTTCAGCCATGTGTCCCCAGCCAAAATGTATCGCAGGGAAATGTCTCGCCGCCTAGGCGCCTGAACCCCTGAATATGGTTGGGGTATACTGTGATATATAAGAGCAGTCATGAGGGGTTAGTACAGGAACATAGACACTTATTTTTTAGATAAACTTTAAGTGATGGGTTAAAGTGGCCAGTGGACAAGATTGAGAGAATGGAGTTATTGAGTTCCATACATGAGATATATAGCTGGAAAATAAAGATTTTCCTGCAGTGTTGTTGGCCTTGGAGACAGTGAGTAAGTTCTTATTGTTAGAGCAAAGTGGTCTGCTGGAACTGTAATAAAGGATGAGATTTTGCAGTGCAGGGATTTTGTTTGGTTGTGTTAAATTTTTTGAGTTACAGAGTGTTGGTTGTAAAGAATAATGCTATGAAGTTCAAGCCAGTCTAGTATCCTTAAAGCTGTATAATGATATGCTCTATATGGGCAGTCAGATGCAAACTTAGCAATTTTATTATAGCACACTTCTTGCTAAGATTAATTAAAATTGAAGAGACATATAGTAGAGTGGAGAGCAAATGGGTTTGTGCTAATGTAATTTTGGTCATTTTGGTCAGGAACCTTTTATGCCTATATAGACTTCCAAGTTTCTTATGGACTATGGACTTTTTTATTGTTATGGAGACATGCAAGTCAAATTTTAGGTTATTGTCTATTTCCACTCCAAGAAGCCTTGTATGGGTTGTCAGGGAGATGACAGTATTGTCTTTGGCTATTATATTAAATGGTGCGCATAAGTTAGATGTCTTGTTAGGTTGGAACAGTAATAATTTAGTTTTGCTTGAGGTCAGGATTAGATGGGCATTGGCTAACCATGTTTCAACAGAAGTGTAAGATTCCTGTATTTGAGAATGAACAGCTGATAGAGAAGAGGCAGCACAGATCTGCATACTGTATTATAGAACCATGTGGAGTAGCTGTGTGTAGATTATTAGTAAAGAGGGAGAAAAGGAGAGAGCCTAAGACAGATCCTTGGGGGACACCAGTGGATAAAGGAAGGTGTGGAGATAGGTCACCTTACATGTTGATGGCCAGATAAATTGTTATTAAACCAAGTTGTGGCAGATGGTGAGAAGGATAGTTCAGTTAGTACCTCTGTTTGGAATGGAAGACCATATCAAAAGCTTTTGATAGGTCTAAAAAGATGGCAGATACAAAGTTGTTGTTATTCCTGTGATGGTTTACAGTATTAGTGGTGAATAAGAGAGCAGTAATGGTACTATGTGATGGGCGAAACCCATGCTGAGTGTCTGAGAGAAGGTTATTTGTTAATACGAATTTCATGACCTGAGATGAATACACTTTTTGAGTAGCTTAGAAAGAGGTGAAAGAATAGCAATTGGATGATAATTTGTCAGTTCTATGGAAGGTCCCCCTTTATGAAGTGGGATTACATGGTAGATTTTCCACAGTTGAGGAACCTTGTTTTTGAGAAAGGATATATTTATAAGGATTGATACTGGGAAGGTTATAGATTCAGCTGTAATTCTGAGGTATTTACTGGGTAAGATATCTACAGCAAGTGTAGTAGGTTTTAGTTTCTGGAGTAGTTTTTTTTATATAGTGATTGTAGGAACTGGGGAGAAAGAGAACGAGGCATTGCTAGTTGTAGACTTGGCTGGTTTGGTATCAGGAGTAGGGGTTTGCTGCTTGGAAAGGGTAATTATAGATTCAGTATTGCTGCTTGGAAAGGGCAATTATAGATTCAGTAAAATGTTTGTTAAAAATGGTAGCTATGCTATCGGATTTGTTGCAGATGTTTGGGGTTGGTGTAGTAGATTTTCCTGGGTGAAGGATTGAGTTTATAGCAGGCCAGAGTTTTGAAGGTTTTTTAGTATCTGTTTTCAGTGTTATGAAAGAGAAAAGAAGTTATGTCCTTACCATAACGTTCCATGTGGAGTGTTCATCTCGCCTTTGTTCTTACACATGGGTTCGGAGCCGATCCTCGGCTCCAAGTCGGCCGCTTAGCAAAGCTCTGTATTGAGAAGAAGCTCGAGACCAACCTATCTCCCACAATTCCCTCTGCCCTTACCTCAGATCTAGTTTGCAAAACAATACCAGATCCCAACGGGAATGAAAACATACAAACATACATACCAAGGCGTAGCTGAAACCAGCAGTAACAGCAGAGAGAAATCAGAAGCGGGAGAACCAAACCAGACCTCTAAACTGGACGTTCTTCCTGACCTGAGGGTGGGAGGGTGGGAATGTAAGAAGAAAGGCGAGATGAACACTCCACATGGAACGTTATGGTAAGGACATAACTTCTTTATGTGACAGTGTTCAATCTCGCCGTTTGTTCTTACACATGGGTAGCGTCCCTAGCTCCGTGACCCTGACAGACTCACGGAAAAACGTTCCTGCGCACAGTGGAACCAAAGGTTGCCCTGTCCCTGGAAATCCTATCCACTTTGTAATGAGTGATGAACGTATGTGGTTTAGACCAAGTGGCGGCCGCACAAATAGTATCTAAAGGTAGGCGGGCCACATGAGCCAGGGATGTAGATACTGATCTAGTAGAATGTCCTTTCGGTTTGGCGGGCAAACTCTGCTCAGTAGCAGTATAAACAAAAGTAATACAATCAGATAGCTATTTGGAGAGGGTACACTTTGTCACTGCCATGCCTTTTCTGCTGTCCGCAAAGGCTATAAAAAGTTGGTCTGCTTTTCTGTGATCCTTTGTTCTATCTAAGTAGAATCTGAGTTGTCTATGAACATCCAACTTGTGTAACATATATTCCAGCTTATTGGAATGGTTCTTGAAAAATGTGGGGAGTTCAATGGACTGATTAATGTTGTTGACTGAACAAACCTTGGGAAGAAAGGACGGGTTGGTGCGTAGGGATACCCTATCAGGGTGAAAGATCAAATATGGGTGCTTAATGGAAAGAGCTTGAAGTTCTGACACTCATCTAGCTGAAGTGATAGCTACTAGAAAGAGAGTTTTCCATGACAAGAACTTTAAAGAACAGGACGAGGCTGGTTCAAAGGGTGGTAGCATTAGTCGGAATAACAGGAGGTTTAGATTCCACGGAGCTGTAGGAAACCTGACTGGTGGTCTAATATGAAAAGACCCTTTTAGAAAAGCCTTACAAAGCCTATGAGTCATAATAGGTGCTCCATTTTCTCCTACATGAAAGTTTGAAATAGCAGCCAACTGAACCCTCAAGGTGGCAGGAGAAGCTCCTTGATGAAATAGCATGGATAGAAACTCTAAAACTTTGTTTAGTGGGGCTATTAAGGGATCTAAATGTTGTGCAGTTGCCCAGTATACAAAACGCTTCCACTTACTAGTGTAAATTTTTGTAGTGGAAGCTTTATGAGAAGCTACTAGAATATTCTGAACTGCAGGAGAAAGAAGATCAGACCTGGCTAAGAAGGGAAGCGGAGCAGCCAAGCTGCTAGTCTGAGGGACAGAAGCGACGGGTGGGGAGCCCCTGACGAATGGGTCAATAGATCTGGCTCTGGGTCCAGGATCCAGGGCTCCTGTATTTGGTGTGCTTGAAGAAAGGGAAACCAAATTTGATGAGGCCAGAATGGGGCAATGAGAATCACAGTCCTTTCCAGATTCTTGGCTTTCTGCAGAAATTTTGGTATCAGAGGTATAGGAGGGAAGGCGTACAGGAGACCCGGGGCCAATCGTGAATCAGAGCATCCCTGGGGACTTCCCCTGGCGGGGGTAATAGGGTGAAGTAGCTTCTGCATTTGGCGTTCATTGGAGACGCAAACAGATCGCAGCAAGGCTGGCCCCACTTGCGGAATATCATGTCCGCTATTGTCTGTTTGAGGGACCACTCGTGAGGTAACAAGATGGCTCTGCTCAACCTGTCCGCTATGACGTTGGATAACCCCGGGATGTGCATTGCTATCAGAAAGCGACCCGTGGACTCTGCCCATTGCCAAATTCTCATGGCCTCTATGCACAACTGGTAAGATTTGGTTCCTCCTTGCTTGTTTATGTACCAGACTACGGACATGTTGTCCGTTTGAACTGCAATGGTCCCTAGAGGTAGAAGGGGAGAAAAGTGTTGCAACGCTAGGAACACTGCCCTCATCTCCAGAACATTGATGTGCAGGTTGTACTCTAGATTGGTCCATTTGCCTTGGACTGTCTGTCCCTGAAAGATGCCCCCCCACCCTATCAGGGAAGTGTCCGTGGTCACCGTAGCTGTTGGAGTGGGTAGCACAAATGGTCGGCCACTGGTGAGAATGCAATTCTGTAGCCACCAAGATAGGTGTGTCTTGCAGATGTTTGTGATGTGAATTTCGTGTGTCAGCGGTAACTGTTGGAATGACCATTGTGCGAACAGCAGCTATTGAAGAACTCTCATGTGCAGTCTTCCCAAGGGTATTGCAATGAGGGAAGCCGCCATGAGACCCAAAACTTTTAGAACTAGTTTGGCTGGGGATTTCTTGGACAACAGGAGTAGAGATATGTGATTTTGTAGAGAGGCTATTCTTTCTGGGGGAAGTCTTAGAATCAAGCAACGGGTATCCAAATCTGCTCCTATGAATGAGATATGCTGTGACGGTTGTAATGCAGATTTTTCGAAATTTATGGAAATTCCGAGTTGAACACAAAGTTCGAGTGTGTAATCCCTGGCCTGTATCAGTCGACGCTTGGTGGTGGCAGTAAGGAGCCAGTCGTCCGGATAAGGAAACACCTGGAATCCTAGGCGTCTCAAGTGAGACGCTACCACTGCCATGCATTTGGTGAAAACCCTGGGGGCTGAGGTTAGACCAAAGGGCAGGGCCCGAAACTGAAAGTGACTGGCTCCCAGCCTGAAGCGCAAGTGATCCCTGGACGCTCTGGCCATTTTGATGTGGTAGTATGCGTCCTTGAGATCTATTGAGCACATCCAGTCATCCTTCTGTAAGAATGGAAGGATCGATTGAAGCGTGACCAACCAGAACTTTTCTTTCTTGACGAAGGTATTGAGATTGCTTAGGTCCAGAATTGGCCTCCAGTCCCTGTCTTTTGGAACTAAAAGAACCTTGAGTAAATTCGAATCCTCTTTGGTCCGCCGGGACTGGTTGGATGACTCTTTTTCTAGCAGCTTTGAAATTTCTATAGCTGCAGGTTCTCGCAGATGGGGCGGTACATCTGGGAATCTTTTCTCTTGATACGGGGAAATAGAAATGGAATTTTGTAACCTCTGGTAATAATGCTTTTTACCCATTTGTCTGAGGTAAGACTTTGCCAGGCCTGAGGGTATAAAGCTAAGCGACCCCCGACTGCCTCCAGAGCAGGACAGTCGGGCCTCCCTTCAGGAGTGCTGGAAAGGTTTCCCCGGGAGCGTATCCCTGTCACCTTGGTTTTGCAGACCCCCTCTGCCACCAGGGCGACGTCTTCCACTTCTGCCCCCCCTGCCTCTGGAGGGGGCATCACCCTGTGTGCCTGGGAAAGAACCCTGGGGTTTTCGTAACCACATTTTTCCACCTCGTTGCCCTTTGGGGTATGGTCTAGATGGGGTGGAAAAATGGACTCCGACAGCAGACAGAGTCTTTTCCTCTTGCTCACACTGGGTAAGGGTCTCATTTACTTTGGGGCCAAAGAGAGTGGCACCATCAAATGGGGCGTTAGTAAAGGAAGACTTGAAGGTTTCCGCAAAGGAGCATAAGCGCATCCAGGATTGTCTACGAAGAGCAATCACTGAAGCCGCAGCCCTACTCGATCCTTCGACTGCATACGAGATGAGCCTCATGGACGAGTTCACAATTGATGTAAGGGTATTGAGCTGTGCTGTAACCTTTTTCGCGACAGCAGCATCTGTAGTACCCTGGAGGGTATCTCCCAACTCCTTGACTAGATCCCTCTGTAAACGTGTGAAATGTGTCAAATAGTTCAGCGATCGCATGGAAAAAGTCGCTGAACTAAAAATGCACTTCCCATACCTGTCCATAGTCCTAGAATCTCTGTTAGGCGGATGGACAGATGAGGAAGATTCAGACATCTCCTTTTTAGTGGCAGCTGTCACCACCATAGCGTCCACTGGAACTCCCTTTGTGAGGTATGCGTTGTCTTGAGGGGCCGTAATATATTTATTAGGCTTTCTAGGGACTGGCTCCACTGTGTCAGGTGTCTCCCACGCCTTTCGAGCAATCAAATCCATCAACTCATCAAAGGGCGGAGTGACCCAGGAGGAGGAAGGGCGAGCACCGAATGCCTTCAGCAAGACTGACTCATCCTCAGAAGGGGGTAGGGCTTGCCAATCACCTCTCTGTTTTAGGATCTCCAGGATGTCAGAAAAGGAGACATCCTCTGAGGGTGATTTTGGGGACCCTTCTGACTCATCCAAGTCAGTGTCCGATGTTAAGGACTCTTGTGGAGAATCCAAGTGCCTCCTCTTACACAATCTTTTCCTCGGGACTTCCTTGGGGGGGGCATCCGATGAAGCCTCCAAGGAAGAGGGGGCTCCCTCTGGGAGCGGCTGAGACACTGGTGCTCGACGCTTTTGAGTAGCCGTAGGTGCAGAAGAGGATAACGGGCCTTTATGGGAGGGAGAAGCCGTCTCTGCTGAAGTGGTTGTCTGAGTCGACAACACCTTCCTCATAAGGTCGAAGGCCCCCGGGCCTGGAGTCGAGGAATCCCCCAGTTCTGAAGAAGGTGGAGGGATCCCCGAGGCGGGGGCCGAGGGCATCGACCCCGAGGACGGAGCCGAAGTGATTCGTGCCGAGGCACTGAGAGGGAGAGTCGGAACCGAAACATCGGTTCGACTCTCGGTCCCGGAACCAAGGATAGATAGTCGGCTCCGCGATTCCGGTAATGGATCTGTTGGAGTCAAGGTGAACGGTGCCGACCGAGAGAAAGACGGCTCCGGCACAGAGGGCTCCACGATCATCAGATCAGCCTCTCCCGGCTCTGAAGGCTAAATAGGCCTCGGAGGAGGAACAGATGGAGATAAAGGAAGGCCTTCAAGTCTCGACACCAACTGGGAGGAAACTGAGATGAGTTTGGACAAGGCCGTATTCTCCATTAACTTCTGCACCACACGATCTATGTCGGAGTCAGAGAGGGGTCTGGAAGAACGAGTCGAAGGAATCAAAGACGGAGCCGACCTCAAAAGCACAGGAGGTGGAAGCTCCGTCACCGGTTCCAAGACTCGAGGCTCGGTGACAGACAGGAGTTCGACACTCGGCCCCGAAGTCTGTGGAACCGGTGAACGAACCTTAAACGAAGAGCTCGGAGTCGATGACATGGGCTCCGACGTCTTCGACTCCTTCGAGGATTTAGATGCCTGGTCTGATTTATCAAGAGCCTCTTGAAAGGCAGGCTTCAAAAGGCCCCTGTCCATCAGCTTCCTGCGCCTATCTGTCATGACCCTTCCACTGAAAGAATGACAAATAGAGCAGTCTTCTTGCAGATGGAGAGGGCCAAGACAGTAGACACAGGAGCTATGGTTATCTGTGACAGACATTTTCTGTCCACATTGGCACCTTTTGAACCCTGACTTTGCTTTTTCAGACATATTTAAGCAAAAAACATTCAAATCAGATAATTTTGTCAAAGCCTGAACAAACTTGAAAAGCAGTCACAGTCAAAAACACTAAGGATGGTACCGACAGGTTATACTAGTGTTTATTCAACTCTAACAAAGCCAATAGCAATCAAAAAAGGCTATTATGATTCAGTCAAATCCAGTAGAATTAGTGGGTGGGGTAGGCCCCTAGGGAAACCTCACTAAAAATCTATATACTATATATATATATATAGAAAGTTAAGGAACCCCTAACTCATGCACACACACACACACACACACACACACACACACACACACTAATAATCTCAAATTCGAAATACTAAAGAGTTTTCTAAGAATCCTAGAAAAAAAGAGTATCTTATCTGCCAGTTGGTCTGAGCTCATCGAAAACGATGCGAACGTTGCAGCGGCAAACTAGATCTGAGGTAAGGGCAGAGGGAATTGTGGGAGATAGGTTGGTCTCGAGCTTCTTCTCGATACAGAGCTTTGCTAAGCGGCCGACTCGGAGCCGAGGATCGGCTCCGAAACCATGTGTAAGAACAAACGGCGAGATTGAACACTCTCACATTGTATTTTATTCTGTCTTATTTGATTTTTTTGCCTTATTTCTAAGTTCCTGATGCTGTTGTTAAGAAAATAGAAGTTATGTTCTTACCATAATGTTCCATGTTAGTTGTCTTCTTCTCGCCTTCTTCTTGCTGGATGGGTATATCCCACAATGCTAGGCGAGAGTTACCTCAGATCTCATTTGTAAGCTAACCCCAGCTTATAACAGTAACAGTATAACTGTAAAAACAGAATCCACCTCTAACAACAGGAAGAAAAAGGGTGACCTACATCCTGAACCAAGAAATATGCATAATAGCATATGACTAAGAAAGAGGTGGTAGAAGTCACGATCACAACTCCTCTAGGTCTGTCCAGGCCAGGGGAAGGAGGAAGAACATAACTTCTATATGTTAAGTTGTCTATGAACAGACTCCTGAGAACAGTGGAACCAAAATTAGCTCTATGCCTAGAAGCTAAATCCAACTTATAATGAGAAATAAAAGTGTGAGGAGTAGCCCAAGTTGGTGTCAATAGGTAGTCTGTCTTGGAAGGCTAAAGAAGTAGCCAAAGCTCTGGTGGAATGGGCTTTAGGTTTATTAGGCAATTTTTGTTGTCTAATTTCATATACCAGGGAAATCAAAGATGTTAGCCATCTGGATAATGATACCTTTGAAACTGAAAGTCCCTTTCTGCTTATAGGAGACAAACAGCTGATCAGATTTTCTGAATTGTTTTGAACATCCAGGCAGTGTAATTTTGTTCAGACCTATTTGAATACTCTGGGAAAAAGACAGGAGGTCAATGGTTTGATTTAGATTTGATGTTGAAACCACCTTAGGCAAAGAAACTCTGTCCTTATGGAACACAAGATAAGGAGAACGACAACTGAGTGCTTGAAGTTCTGAAATTCTTCTAGCTGATGTGATAGCCACCAGAAAGAGAGTTTTCCATGATAATAATTTCAAGGAACATGAAGCTGCAGGTTAAAGAATCAAAGAAGCAAGAACTAAATTTAGGTCCCAAGGAGAAGGAGGATTTCTTATAGGAGGTCTGAGAAGAAAAACTCCTCTCAAAAGCAAAGTTTGTGGGACATTAGGGCAGATTCAGAAATACCCACATGGAAATTAGAAATAGCTGCCAATTGAACCTTAAGAGTAGATGGAGATGAACCTGCATGGAAGAGTTCAGCTAGAAAATCAAGGACTAGTTGGATGGAAGCGGTGAAAGGATCTATGTCCTTTCCTTGTGCCTATCAATATATCTCTAACAGAGTGAGATAATTGAGGAAAACTGGAGGAACCAAGCAGTGAGGTTCAGAGAGGGACTGGTGGATCAAAAGATCTGGAACTAGGTCTAGATTCATGTAGAAAGGGGAACCACACTTGTCGAGGCCAGTAAGGAGCAATGAGGATCAAAGAGGCCTAATAGAGTGAAGAATTCTCTGCACTTGCTGTTTTGGGGAGTAGCAAAAGAACATTTATGTGCGCCATGTGCCCTGGACTGTCCTGCCCTGATAATGCCCCCACCCGATCAGGGAGGCATCAAGACATCCACATGTGGTATCTGGCCAATGGAAGGATTCCCAACACCTTTAGAACTAACCTGGCTTTGACTCTGTTGTTGTTGAGAAGAAGTGACACCAATTTGTGAATGTCTGATATCCTTAGACATGTTTATAGTATCTAAATTTGTGCCTATGTAGTTTATTGAAATACCCAGTTAAAAGTATAATCTCTGGCCATCAGAAGGAGATGCTTGGTGGGAGCTGTGAGAAGCCAGTCATCCAAATATGGAAACACCTGGAATCCTTGTCGTCTCAGGTGAGAAGCTACCACTGCCATGCATTTGGTAAACACCGGGGCAGTGGTGAGACCAAAGGGCAGGGCCCTGAACTGAAAATGACTGGTTCCCAGCCTGAAGCGGAGGAATCTTCTGGAGCGTCTGTTCATTTTATGTGATAAGGTCTATAGAGCACATCCAGTTTCCTTTGCCCAAAAGGGGAAGAATGGATTGCAGCGTGACCATCAAATCTTGTTTTCTTGACTGATTTGTTCAAGACACTGAGATCCAAAATCGGTCTCCAGTCCCTGTTTTCTTTGGAACTAAAAAGAACCTTGAGTAGATTCCGGATCCTTGTTGGTCTGCTGGCACTGACTGAATTGCTCTTTTGCAAGCAGTTTTGAAATTTCCAAAGCTGCTATATCCCTTTGAGCGGGTGGAACATCTGGAAGGGATTTTTGACTGATTTGGAAAACGAAGAAAGGGATAGAATAGCCTTGGAAATGATGGACTGTACCCATTTGTCTTGAGTCAGGGATAGCCAGGCTTCTGGGTACAGTGACAAGATGGGCAGTCGGGCAACACCTCAGGGATGCTGAAAGGGCTTGTCCTGGTTCCTACCATTGTTATTCCCACCTCTGCCTCTGGTAGGAAAACGACTCTGGTCCCTTGAGATTGTTTACGGAACCACATCTTCCCACCCTTCTGGCCTTTGGGGTAAGGCCTAATAGGAGTCGAAAACGGACTCCGACAGCAGAAAGGGTCTTGCCATCAGTCTCGCACCTAGTCAGGGTTTCTTTCACTTGAGGACCAAAGAGATGATCCATCAAAAGGGAGTTCGTGAAAGACGTCTTGAAAGGCACCTGTCCCTGCAGCTCTGCTCGCTCCATCGGCCGCATAAGAGATGGAGGAGTTAGATATGGAATTAAGGGTAGCCAGCTGCGTGTTCATTTTATCTTGGAAAACATTTCACTCGCTTCCTTGATCAAGTCCCTTTGAAGGTGAAATGGCAATGGTAAATGTCACTGAGGAGAACATCCGCTTATCCATGGACCTAGATTCCTTGTTAGGTGGATGGACAGGCACTGAAGGATCAGCCAGTTCCTTCTTTGTGGCAGCAGCTACCACCATAGCATCCACAGAAACTCCTTTTGATAAAAATTGCTTGTCTGATGGAGCTGTGATGAATTTAGAGGGTCTCCTGGGAGTGGGGTCCACTGAATCAGGAGCCGCCCATGCCTTCTTAGCAACCACCTGCATGAGGGGACACCCAGGAGGTGGAAGAAGATACACAGATTGGGTTGAGGGCTGGCCAATTTCCCCTCTGTTTCAGGATCTCCAGAATGTCTGCAAATGAGACATCTTCAGAAGGGTCAGAATCATCCAAATCTGTGTCTGACGTGATAGACTCAGGTGAGTCAATGTTTCCTCTTCCGAGGGGCTCTTCTGCCAAATCAGGAGAGGCCTCGAAGAGGATGAAATCCCACAGGGGCTCCTGAGGAGCTGGCTCTCTGCGGTCCGGGATGAGGGAGTGAGTCGACTTACCCTGAGGCAGCATAGAGGTGTCAGGCAGAGCCAGAGGTCCCACAGTGATGGCTCGATGCCACTCACCCAAGACAATTGTCTCGAACTCAAAAGAGTCGAAGGAGGAAAGAGTTGATGGACGGGGCAGGCACCGACTGATGAGTCGGGCTCTGAAGCATCTGGGCTAGTGCCTCGGACTTAAGTAATCGACTCACCACTCTCTGAAGGTCATGATCGGACAGCCTCAGACAGCAGGAGAGATCCTGGACCAAGAGAAGGTGACCTAGACCTTTGAACAACCTGAGAAGACCTCGATGCCTTAGAGGGCTTCCCTGTTGAAACTGACAGGGAATCCTCTGGCGCCTCTCAGAATCAACTTATTTTTCTTTCCTGCAGGACCCTGGGGCTGAAGCCATGGCACACAGCACAGGAGTCCTGCATCTGTCAGAGACATTTGCTTCTTTAGACATTTCCCTAACTGACAGGTGTACACAAACACACAGCAAACACACAAGTTATACCCTGTCAGCAAAAATAATAATTTTAGTAGTAATACTAGAATTTAAGTACAATAAAATTAAAGTAAACTACACAAACATGATCCACACTAATCTAGGAAGAATTTAACTTAAAAACTTTTAGAAGAAAAGCTAACACTCACCAGGAACGGTAGAAGCAACCAACCTCTAGACAACTTAACATCTATGTGTCAGTTTTATGCCATAGTTCCCAGGCTTTATCTCTAGTTTTCAGAAGGGCCCTATTGTCTCTGCTTAGCCAGGGGGCATAGTTTGATTTTACTCTGATGGTTCTAACGGGCATATGCACTTAATATATCTAAAAAGGATTTATTAAAGTGGTTCACTGCATCATCTAGGTCAAGGTAGTTGAGTGCAGATCAATTGTACATTTGTAGGTCAGCTAGGAAATTGTCAAGATTAAAGTTATGTTTTTTTCTAAGTTGTTTAAACATAGCAGGCTTTGGTGGGAATATATGTTGTCGTATAAGAAATGTGGGTAGGTGGTCACTCAGATCATCAGGAAGGTAACCTGATTAGAATGAGTGAGAGGAGTTATTTAGTAATATCCAATCCAAGGCTGATAGCTTTTTACTAGCTTTATCTATTTGGGTAGGTTCTTGAATAGTTTGTTTAAAACCATACAAGTTTATGTGATGGATGGGTTGATCTGTATCACATGCAAGCCATTCTAAAATAAATTTACCCAATATGAATGTCTCCTGACTAAGGGTACAACTTGTCCAGTGCAATAAATGTTCAATAGCTGGGGCATTATTTCCAGGTGTTATATAGCAGCCAATTATATTAAATGCTTTTCTTAAATTCATAGATAGTGTGGTACAGATGATTTCTGCTCTATCGAGTTGTGGGGTTTTGCAGTCAAGGAAAGTTGAAGTGAGATGGTCCACCTCCTCTTTTGTTGTGACTATTCACCCGTAGTTGTAGTGATCTGAGGGTAGTATTTCATTGTCTTTTGTACCTGGTTTTAGCCATGTTTCAGTGATTATTACTATGTCTGGGCAGTATGTGGCTAGAGTGGCATGGAGGATGTCTAATTTATTGGCTATACTTCTAATATTAATGTTCACTAGCAATAGGTCTGATTTTTTTCGGTTTAGGATTGGATGTGTAGGGATGTTGAGACTAGACTGACTAAGAGGGTTAGTGTTATCTGAGAGTAATCTAGGTTTGGGTGGATGTCACCACTAAGCAGTAGCCTAGAGGCAATGTTGGTAAGTAATTTAAATTGTTTGATAAGCTCATTGTTGAATAAAAAGAAGTTATGTACTCACCATAACATTCCATCTGAGTAGTTGTACTTCATTTGTCTTCAACCTGTGGGTTACGGATCAGTGTGGGATCTGAGCCAGCAACATTTACTAGCATCTGCTCTGAGCTCCAAACTCATCCACGTACCCACAATGCACCTCCACTGCCTTCCATCCTCAGATCGAGTTTGCTGAACCTTATCCTGATAACCCAACCTGAAAAATTTACTTGAGACCTATACTGCAGTCCATAGGCTGATTATATGCCAAGGTCCAACAGAAGGATGGAGGGACAGGTGAAGACAAATGAAGTACAACTACTTAGATGGAATGTTATGCTGATTTCATAACTTCTTTATCTGAAGTAGTTTACTTCATTTGGTCTTCAGCCTGTGGGACAGAGTCCCCAGCTACTAAACTCCTAAGAGGCCCTCATGGAAGGATATTCTGGAGCACCACAGAACCAAAGGATGCTCTCCTTATGGAAGTCAAATCCAATTTATAATGAGAAATAAACGTATGAGATGAGGACCAAATAGCTGCAGAACAAATATCATCCAAAGACACTCTGGACCAAAAGGCCACAAACGTAGCCATGGACCTAGTGGAATGAGCTTTCACCTGACCTGAGGAGACATGCCTCTGTCCTTATAGACCTGCAGGATGCATGAAGAAATCCATCTAGCTATAGTGACCTTGGAGATAGGTTTCCCCCAAAAGGGTTTATAGAAGGATACAAACAATTGATCCAATTTACGTAAATTTTTTGTCCTGTGTAAATAGAATTGTAACTGTGTGTGAACATCCAACATGTGGAGTTTGTATTCAATCTTGTTAGTAAAATTAGGAAAAAACACAGGCAAATTGATGGTCTGATTGATATTGACTGATGATGCCACCTTAGGAAGAAAGGATGGATTGGTTCGAAGGGAAACCCTATCTTTGTGAAAAATCATGTAAGGAATTTTGATGGACAAGGCCAGAAATTCTGAAACCCTTTTGGTAGAGGTAATAGCCACCAGAAAAGCTATTTTCCAAGATAAAATGTTCAGATCTGCAGTTGCGGCAGGCTCGAAAGGCAGAGCGACCATAGTTTGAAGAACCATAGTAAGGTCTCATGGGGGAACAGGATCTTTGACCGGTGGCATAACAAAAAGGTGCTTTTAATAAAGGCTTTACACAGTCTGGAAGAGGCTAAAGAGGCAGAATTCTCGCCCACATGAAAATGAGAGATGGCAGCCAACTGAACCTTGACAGTAGAAGAACTAGCTCCATGTTGAAAAATATCAGCTAGAAAATCAAGAATGGCAAAAATAGGAGCCACGAAAGGGTCTAAACTCCTTTGATAGGCCCAAAAGGAAAAATGTTTCCACTTGCTGCGATAAACCTTCCTGGCTGAAGACTTATGAGCAGCCATCAAAATAGATCTAACTGAGGAGGATAGTCCAGGAGTCCTAGCAATCACAGGAACTGGAGCAGCCAAGCTGTGAGCTTCAAGCTGTCCAGATTCAGATGAGTCACCCCTGAAGTGTGTGAAATTAGATCCTGAATGGGATCTAGGATCCAAGGTGGAGCCAGAAGATGAGACCAAAGGAAGGAAAACCATAAGAACTTGGTTATATTCAACTGGACGTATAAGAGAATTTAAGTACCTTTATCTGCACTTTTTTAAAAAAAATACAGTATTTAATTTGATTTAAACTGTGTTGAAGGAATATTTAACTCAAGTGGCAGTTATTCTGCTCTTTAGTAACTTGAACTGAAGCTAGTGTGTTATTTGCTAGTAATTACAGGTGTGGGGGTAGCCACATTCTTTGATTTCCTGTCCTTGCCTTTTTAAGTGGTGCATTGTGAAATTTTTATTGCTTAAAAACCTCAGCTTTGGCCGGCTAAGAACTTGGTTATATTCAACTGGACGTATAAGAGAATTTAAGTACCTTTATCTGCACTTTTTAAAAAAAAAATACAGTATTTAATTTGATTTAAACTGTGCTGAAGGAATATTTAACTCAAGTGGCAGTTATTCTGCTCTTCAGCCTTGAAACTGCCCGCCCCTCAGCCTGCCTCTGGGCCCATCTCATTTGCTCACTCAACTGAGTGCAGTGAGATCATATTCTGATTTCAGGCACTCCTACTGTGTACAAAGAGAGCATCTGGGAAACAGACAAAAAAAAAATAAGCTTATTTCCTGCCTTTCCTGTTAAGTGGTATAGACTATTTGTAGGCTTCTGAGCCCCCAAGCCCTTCTGTGTTTGAGGGAAGCCTTCTAGCTAGTTTTTTTTTTCTTATAACTAGCCAGTTTTCTAGTTTCAGCACTCAAATCTGTTTCTTTGATCTCAGCACTTGTTCAGATAAAAAAAAAAAAAAAAATTTATCTGCTTTTACTGTACTTGTGTTTCTACCTACTTCATTTTACTTTTGCATCATCTTAAAAATACTCAATTGTATTTATTACTGCTTGGTGTAACTCATTCTAAGCCTTTTGGTTTAAACACTTGGGCTTCGGACCAGTTGTTTTGCACTGAGAGGGTTTGTGGTCTGCACTGTTGTGACAGAACAGGTAGCTTACATCCTTCTAGGTTGGGAACTGCTGATTGCGGGCTCAGTGTCTGTTATTCTAAAAGTGTATTAGTTCTGGTTTAAGCACTTGGGCTTTCAGGCCAGTTATTTTACATTAAGAGGATTCGTGGTCTGCACTCTTGTGGGAGGAGAGGCTGGACTCTGCCCTTCTGAGATGGGAATTTCTGGTTAAAGGCTTATAGTGCATGCATATCTGAACTGCTTCTTACCGAAGTTGGTGCGCCTTGTTTGCTGTGGCGTAGACTGGATTCGGGCCTGCTGGATCTAGCTTTGTTTGTGTAACTTGAGCACTAATCCAGACATTCTCTAAAGTATTCAATTAATTTTATTACTGCTTGGTTGTAACTCGATTAAAGTGTAGCTATCATTCTAAGTCTTTTGGATTAAGCACTTGGGCTTCAGACCAGTTGTTTTACATTAGGAAGGTTTGTGGCAAGCACTGTGGTGGCAGGACAGGTAGCTTTCATCCTTCTAAGTTGGGAACTGCTGATTGAGAGCCCAGTGTCCAAGGGTATTAGTTCTGGTTTAGGCACTTGGGCTTCAGGCCAGTTATTTTACATTAAGAAGGTTCGTGGTCTGCACTCTTGTGGGAGAAGAGGCTGGACTCTGCCCTTCTGAGCTGGGAATTTCTGGTTAAAGGTTTATAGTGCCTGAATATTTGAACAGTATCTTACTGAAATTGGTACACCTTGTTTGCTCTAGCATAGACTAGATCCAGGCCTGCTGAATCTAGCTTTGTTTATATGCTTGTTGTTTGCTTGTTATTTCCCTGGAAGCTAATTCCACCTAATACGCGGCTCCTCAGCGCTTCTGTGGATCACTAGTGATATCTGCATTGCTTACTGTACTAGTTCCTTGTTTCACTTGAAAGAAAGTTACTGTTTGTCATTTTTGCATTTAGTTACTTGTAACACATTGCACTCAAGTTACCTGGCACTTGCTCACTAAAGCAATTATATAAGTCAGCACTAAAAATTAAAAGCACTAAACCCTCACTCCCCACTGGCCCTTGTTTTCAATTATTAAGGAATTCCCAATATTATTCTAGCATGCCCAAAGGTCAGTTGTCAATTTCCTCTCCGGTCCAGCTGGTGAATCTGGGAATCTTGAGGCAATGTTATAACTGCCTCATGTACACAGACAACCCTCTCCTCCTCCCACATAACACAAATATATGCGAGAGATGCAGCTATTTAGCCAAACTGGAGGCTGAGCTCTCTCAACTCAGGACTGGCAAGACCAGACAGGAGGAGAAGGCAACTACACACACCACAAAACCAGCCTCACATAATGCTACCACACCACTGAATCAAACACATAAACACACAAAGACATACTCGGAGGCTCTGAGTAAAAATTTACCTAAACAGCAGAGGCCTCCAAAGCAGACACCCAAACAACTGCTACCTCAAGACACCCCACAAGCAACACATAAACCACAAAAGCAGTGTGCAAAGCAGTCACAGCCCTTAAGGCCAAATACAACACCAAACATACTTGTCTTAGGTGACTCCATAGTCAGACACACTGACGTCCCACTCACCAGGCTGAACAAGGAGAGGGTCACAGTAAGCTGCCTATCGGGAGCTAGAATCCGCCACATAACACAAGCACTCTGGTCACTCCACGGCAAGTACAAATTTGACACAGTCATTGTCCATGCTGGTGTGAACGACCTGAGACGTACCTCCCTGGACTACATGAAAAGAGACATAGAGGAGCTCTCTGATTATGTAGCCCAGGCAGGTATGACCCTGACCCTGAGCAGTATCCGTCCTTCACCAAGAATGATGCCACAATATAGAGACAAGATGATTAGCTTTAACAATTGGCTTAATGTCTGGTGTCATTCAAAGGGGATCCAGTGTCTGTCTGCCTGGGATGACATGCTTGACAAGCCACGCTGCTTCGCAATAGGACGGCTTGCACCTGTCACCCCTGGGATTCTGGATATTGGCTAAGGCTCTTACCACCCCCATAGTGCCTTTTTTAGGCAAGGCTCAAATTCCAAACCTACCACCCTAGAAAACAAAAATGGGAAGAAACTGAGGGTAATGCTGCTCAATGCCAGAAGTCTAAATCTCAAAATGCATGCACTCAAGGCCCTTCTCAGTATGGAGAACATCGATGTCTGTGCTGTAACTGAAACCTGGTTCAAGGCTCCTGAGAGCACCCCGGCACTATTAGGTTTTACCTCATATCATGCGTTCCGGCCCCAAAACCCGGACCACACCACAAAAGGAGGGGGTGTATCCATATTCATAAAGGATACCCAGACCTCCAGGTTGGTGGCAACGCATGAAGCTTCGGAAACCATCCAGGTGCAACTAAGCATAGGCAAAACTGCTCTACAAATTGTAGCATGCTACAGGCCACCCTCTCAAACTCAGGATTCCCACACAGCCTTCCTGAAGACACTGGAGGGTATAAATGTATCTCCAAACACCATCATATTGGGTGACTTCAACTACCCGAATATAGACTGGGAACATTACTCAAGCCCTAACTTTCTAGCCCAGTGGTTCCTGGAGTTCATAAATTCAAATGCCACGGAACAGCTAGTCACTGTTCCCACAAGAGGAGAAAATATACTAGATCTCATTATCACAAACATGGGGACAAAATGCTCCACACCGGAAGTATATCCCTCATTGGTGAGATCTGATCATAAACTAATCTCACTGGAAATCCACATCCCGCCCTCACCCCAAACAAAAAAGACCACAGTGAAGAACTTCTAAAGCAAACTTCACACTACTCAAGACTGGTGTGGTATCCTTCAAGGCCCCTGAGCCAGTGGAAACCACAACCCAAGCTGCGGAAGCCCTTACAAATGCCTTCTATGAACACCTCCAGGACTGCATGGATCAGGCAATCCCAAATAAAACCAAGACTCTTTCCACAAAGGGCAAACGTCCAGTCTGGTGGACCCCAGCCATTAACAAACTTTACAATAAGAGGAGAAAGCTATTACATGATAGAACAAAATCCATAAAAGGGAAGTCACCCCTGATCATTATTAGTAAAAAAATATGAGCACTCATAAAATCAACTAAGGCCAATTTTGAGAGAAAAATTGCCATGGATTCAAAGGACAATCATAAGGCCTTTTTCAGCTATGTTAGGAACCTGGGTGGAAACTCCCAGATATGCTCAGAATTAGTCCAAAATGATACAAAAATCACTGAACCCACAGACATTGCCAACGTACTGGCAGACAGGTTCAGTGCAAACTTCACCCCACCCCTAAAGGAGAGATAACTATCCCAGCAGAGTGTAGCCTCCCAGACATCTCAAATGCACAGGTGAAAGCTGCTCTCTCTAAAGCTAAAAACACAGCATCAATGGGACCGGATGGTGTCCCCGGCTGTGTGCTACACGAGCTAAATGAGGAATTAAACCCGCACATAAGGCAGCTGTTTAATCTCAGCCTTACCACAGGATACGTGCCCAAGGAGTGGCGTACGGCAACTGTGGTCCCACTCCACAAAGGCGGTGCCTCTACGGACCCTGGTAATTACCGCCCTATAATCTTAACAAGTCTAGTCTGCAAAGCTATGGAGAGGATCATAATGGAGCTCATAAACAAAGATATAGGGGACTTGCAGACATTGGATCCGACCCAGTTTGGCTTCGTCAAGGGCAGATCATGCCTTTTGAACTTGGTCGACTTCTTCGAAACAGTCACCAAGGCCATTGATGAGGGAAAGGCAGTCCATACAGCCTACCTTGACCTTGCAAAGGCCTTCGACACAATACCCCACTCGGGTATTGTAGAAAAACTTACCAGCTTAAATGTAAACCCATATGTCACAAGATGGGTTGCAAACTGGCTTAAGGACAGAACCCACAGGGTTAGAGTTGCTGGCGCTATGTCAGACTCCAAGCCGGTCACAAGTGGTGTCCCACAGGGCTCGGTGCTTGGCCCCCTATTGTTCGGCATCTACTTCTCAGAAGTACAGGCCAACATGGGAGGACTTTGGCTGACAAAGTTTGCAGACGACTGCAAACTGGGCGCCATAGTGGAAAGTGCATCGGACACGGATATCCTTCAGAAGGGACTCACAGAAACAGATAGCTGGTGCCAGAGCCATGGCCTGAAGTTAAACGCCAAAAATGTATAGTCATACCGGGGAAAAAACAAGGTAACCCCAAGCTACCATATAGTTGGCAATCCACTAAGCACAGAAGAGGTTATCAGGGACCTGGGGACCCAGGTTGACAGTGGCCTTTCTTTTGACACTCACGTTGCTAAAGTGGTTAGAAAGACCTTCTACATTGCCCACCTGATCATGAAGGGATTCACATCCAGATCTAGTGAAGTCATTGTTCCCTTGTACTCTTCACTTATCAGACCAATGATCGAGTACAATGCCCCATTCGAGATGTATGTCACCCGACATCTGCAGCAATTGGAGAGACCCCAAAAGTTCCTCACCAAAAGGATAAAGGGACTCCAAAATCTGTCATATGCTGCCAGATTGAAGAAACTCCAGCTCTATTCAGTTGCATACCGTCTGCTCAGAGGTGACATGTGCCTGACATACAAGGCCATGTCCAACCCGGAATTAATGGACATGCTCCACCTCAAAAAATCCAAATCCACCAAAACCACTAGAACAAGCGACTCAAACCTTAGCATGGATATAAATAGGACGTGCTGGAGGGATAGATTTATCACTCAGAGACTCCCTATGCTGTAGAATAAAATCCCGGTCCATGTGAGGCAGAGCACCTTGCTGGCTCTGTTCAAGAGAAATCTTGACCTGTGGATGGGAGATCGTAGGTTTATCCCGGGAATCATCTCTGTGTCACTGTTGGACAGAGGCACAACAAACTAATGGGCACAGTATTTTTTCATATAAGGGGTGGCGTAAGCCACAAAAATTTGGGCTAGGCTTATAAATGCCTTAGGGCAGATAGCCTAGTATAAACCTATGAACCTATGAACCTATGAATACCTGGCGAGGCCAGAATGGGGCAATGAGGATCACTTTGCTCCCCAGTTGACGAGCTTTCTGTAGGAACCTTGGAATGAGAGGTACTGGTGGGTAAGCATACAGGAGGCCAGGAGGCCAAGCATGAACTAGAGCACCGCTGGGGGACTCCCCCAGCAGGGGGTTCAGAGCCAAACCTTGCTGCACTTCACAGTGGAAGGAGATGCAAAGCGATCACAGCAAGGTTGACCCCACTCCCTGAAGATTTGTTCCGCTACTGACAGATTCAGAGACCACTTGTAAGGCATCAGAATAGTCCAACTTAGCCAGTCCGCTAGGATGTTGGACCATCCCGGAATGTGCGATGAGAATGTTGTCGGTGGAGATCGCCCATTCCCACACTCTCATGGCCTCACGACAAAGGGGGTAAGATCTGGTCCCTCCCTGTTTGTTGATATACCAGACCACTGAAATGTTGTCTGACTGAACAGCAATTGTTCCCAGAGGAAGAAAGGCATGAAGGGCCTGCAATACTAGAAGGACCGCCCTCATCTCTAGGACATTTTTGTGTAAGCTGGTCTCTATGGGGGACCACAGGCCTTGGACTGTCCTGCCCGAACAATGCCCCACCCTCCCGAGTTGGGAGGCATCCTTGGTCACTGTGCCTTGGGCCGGGGCAGGAACAAAAGGTCGTCCCTCCAAAATGTCCGGAGAGCACATCCACCATATGAGTGACGACCAACAGACTCGACTGAGTTGAATTGGATATGTCAATGGCAGTTCCAACAGGGACCATTGTACAGCTAGAGTCCACTGTAGAATTCTCACGTGTAACCGGGCACATAGGAAAAGAGTCATGGTCGCCGCCATCGAGTCTAAGGCCCTCAACACTGATTCAGCCATTGGGAGATGAGAGTGGTAGCTCAGGGAGACATGCATCCTCAGGTTTTGAACTCTCTACGAGGTCAGGAAGATTTTGCACTGAAGAGTATCTATCCTGGCACCAATGTAGTTTATCACCTGTACAGGATCTAGGAGAGATTTGGATGCATTGATTGTGATCCCCAAATGCAGGGCAAGAGTCACAAAATAATCCTTGGTTTGGTAGAGTAGACACCTGGTGGAAGCAGTGAGGAGCCAATCGTCCAAGTACGGATAGACCTGAATCCCCTGAAGCCTCAGGTGAGCCGCTACCACTGCCATCACTTTGGTAAACACCCTGGGGGTTGTAATGAGACCAAAGGGTAGGGCTCAAAACTGGTAATGATTGACTCCTAGTCAGAAGCAGAGGAACCTCCTGGAGCTTCTGTGCATTTTTATGTGATAGTAAGCATCCTGGAGGTCTAACAAGTACATCCAGTCACTCTCTTGCAGGTACAGCATGATGGACTGCGATGTGACCATACAGAATTTCTCTTTGGCAACTAACAGGTTCAGGGTAGAGAGGTCCAGAATGGGCCTCAAGTCCCGTTTTCTTTGGCACCAAAAAGAATCTGGAGTAGAAGCCCGATCCAGACTGATGTGGGGGGATGGTTTTGATGGCTTGGTTTTCTAGCAACTTGGAAATTTCCTGTGCTGCTGCCTTCCTTTGCGTAGGTGGTACATCCAGGACGTGTCTGGGAGATTTGGGGAAACCCATGAAGGGGATAGAGTATCCTCTGGATATGATCTGAAGCACCCAGCGGTCCATTGTTATGGACTCCCATGCCACTAGGTGCAAGGACAATCGTCCCCCAACTGCCTCCACAGTAGAGCAGTCAGGCAACCCCTCAGGGTTGCTGCCCAGGTCTGTCCGAGAAAGGTTCTCGAGACCCAAAATTCCTTGGACCCCCTCTGCCTCTGGGCTGGTATCCATTATGTCCCTCTCTGCCTCTGGGGGAAGAAGAGCCCTGAGTGTCCCAGGAATACTGTGACTTCCAGAACCACATCTTCTTTTGCCCTCTCTGGTTCCAGGAGACAGACCTTTCAGGGTTAGAGAAGCAGATCCCGATGGCAGACAGTGTCTTCCTGACCTTTCTCACTCTGGACTAATGTCTCTTTGATGGTCTTATCAAAGAGTGTAGAGCTGTCATAAGAGGCACTGGCAAAGAATGCCTTGAAGGGTTCCAAAAATTTAAGTAACCTGAGCCAGGCGTTGCGCTTCATGGACATGCCGGACCCAGCTGCCCCAGCCGCTCCTTCCATAGCATGTGAAAGGAGTCGCATGGACATGTTAGAAACTGCTTTTAAAGTGGCCATCCTCGTGGAGAACAAAGCCTTGTCCTCCTTCAACATGGACTTGGGGGGAAACTCCTTCAGTTCCTTTACCAGGTCACGTTGGAGTCTGGTGACATGGGCCAGGTAGTTCAGCACCCTAATCAAAAAGGTAGCTGAAGCATAACCCCGTTTCCCTAGGTGGTCCATCATCCGAGACGGTCAGGAGGCTGGATCGAGCAACTCTCCTGAGCAAGTTCCTTCTTAGTGGCCGCTGCTACTACCATAGTGTCTATGAGGGAGCCCTTGTTTCATGCTGGTCTGTCTATGGAGGGGGGGCTTAAAATCTTATCCAGTCTTTTTGGGATAAATTCCATGATGTCCGGTTCCTTCCATGCCCGCGAGGTGACCAGATCCACAAAAAGATCCACGGGAGGGGCCACCCAGGAAGTAGATGGGCCCATGCCGAAAGCCTCCAGAAACATGGACTCATCAGAAGAAGCTTTGGGGGCAGACCAACCTCCCCGTTGGCACAGGATTTCCATGATGTCTCCAAAGGAGACATACTTGGGAGGTGAGTTAGGGAAACCTTCTCCATCATCCAAGTCCGTGTCCTCAGTGAGGAACTCGGGGGAGCCCAAGTGCCTCCACTTGCATGTATGCTTGCAAGGTACCTCTCCTGTGGGGCTCTCCAGGGGGAGCTCACAAGCCACTTGTTCCTCAGGGGGAACCTTCTCTGGTTCCTCGAGCACCGGCTGTCCCTCTGGTAAAACGATGGGGAGCATAGACAGAGCCAAGGGGGTTTGGGTGGAATCCGAGGGGGCAGTCAGGGGTCTTGATCCAGTGAAGAGAAGCCTTTCTACAACGTCGAAAGCCGGAGGAGAGCAAACCTCCTAAGAAACCAATAAGGAGGATGGTCTCCCCAGGTCTGATGAGAGAATCGGAGCCGGGCCCGAGGTGGCTGGAGCTCCGAGGGAGGGAACCTGGCCAGACAAAGTAGGAGCTGAAGAAAAAGGTTCCACTCTCTCTGATCTGACACCCAAGTTCTGGCTCCGAGAGTGGCTCGGATATGAATTGGTCAGATCTGAAATGCTCCAGGCAGCTTGTGGCATCGAGGAAGCAGGTACCGTTGGTGCTGACCAAAAGCCAACCTCAAATCCAACACTCCAAATCCGAAGGTTGGATCGGAGAAGGAGATATAGGCTGGAAAAAAGGAAGTGAACTCCCCCCTCCTGTGGGGGGGGGGGGGCTGGCAAGACCCCCATCTGGATCTGAGTATGGATAAACCTCTTCATCATTTTATCCAGATCAATGTCAGACAAGGACCGGGTGGACCGAGATGAGGCCACGGACTCTGACCTGGTGGGTCAGGGCACCAAGGCCCGAGAAGCTGAAGGTGTCTTCTCTGGCTCCAGGGAGAAACGCAGAGATTGGAACTGAGGGGAGTCATGGATCGGTGGCATTTCTGCAGATGAAGCGAGGTCCGGAGGCCTCTTATGCTTTTGCCTCACCTTCGACTCTCTCTCCTTCTCTCTACCCCTTTGCTGCTCCACTGCCACAGGCTTTAGTGCAGGAGGTTGAGTCCCAGGCTGGGAGGTTAGAGAAGCCAGGGGAAGAGAGGAAGGAGAGGCAGCCACAGCAGCCACTGTGACCAAAGCCACAGATGAGGAAACAGACTCTGAAGGGGGAGAAGGCCTTTGAGGGCCAACTTGGCCTTCCTATCTTTAATGGTGCAGGGGTTGAAGCCCGCGCATATACTGCAGTCCACACTCAGATGGGCCATGCCCAAGCACAAAACACACAGTGTGGTCATCTGCAGGGGTTTAATTTATGGCCACACAGTGCAACACTTGAAAACAAGCTTTTCAGCTGTACTGTCAGCAGAAAGAGAACTTAAGAAAAAAATGTTTCTTTCTCACACACACACACACACACACACACACACACACACACACACACACACACACACACACACAAACCCACCACAGTCGTACACAGAAAAAAACGGAGGGGGGCAAAAATCCACAGCAATACAAAACTACTCTAACTACTCTAAAACACTTACAACGTGATGCACCAAGCGAGGGGAGGAAAAAGGGGAACATATACTAACACTACCTAACAATTTTTTGAGAAAAAAGAAACTCAAAAGGTTTTTACCCACTTGACAAAGTCGGAGATCAAGAGATCACGATGCAAAGCTATTCGTGGCAAAGGAGATCTGGGGATGGAAGGCAGTGGAGGTCATTTATGGGTAAGGGGAGGAGTTTGGAGCTCGGACCAGATGCTAGTAAAAGCTGCTAGCTCAGATCTGATACGGATCTGTAACCCACAGGTTGAAGACCAAATTAAGTAAACTACTTCATATCTGAGGGTTGTAGTGGCTATCTCTAGTAGGTATTATTTTACGTGGAAAATACTGGAGGCTATAAATATTGACGAGTGTAGGAGAGATGGTGAGATATATACATGGAGTAGTATGGTAAGGTGGGTTAGTAGTGTGATGAAATGTGGGTGTCTGGAATATGTTGTGGTGATAAGTAGTGAGGTGAGAAAGTAATATGAGTGTAGTAAGAAGAGACAGGTGAAACATGAGCATGTTGTAGGTCTAGGAGGTGTAACCATTTTAACAGGAACTGCGTGTAATTGGATGGATAGAGTGAGGGAGTGTCAGCCTAGTGAATAACAGCAAAAGCCCTGGGGGCTGGAGGGACATGGGGGCAGGGTAGGGGAGCAGAGTGAGCCCGAAGCGGGCACCCCAGCAGGAGGAAGTCCAAAAAAAAAAACAGTCAGGAGCCAGGAAATGTAAGAAAGACAATACACTATGTCAGAGCTTTTAATCTTACTGAAAACAAATGTTGCTAGCAAGCTCTTTAAGAATGAGTAGATCTAAGGGAATTGGGAATGAACTAAAGTTTTGTTTTGGAATGGTTTTGATCTTACTCTCTGGAGCTGACCTGTTTGCATACAGAGGGAATAGGAATCTTATACAATTAGCAGAGTATATCGCCATCTAGTGGCTGACCTGATGCCATGCAGCTGTGCTCACCTTACAATGACAGGTACAAAGTGGGAGAAAATTGTTAAAATAATTCAATGACATTCACCTCATGATTAATTGTAAAGGATGGCTTGTATATAAATTTGAGATTTCCCAGGGCTGATTTGAGCTTTTGCTGAAACTTTGCTTCAGAACCACAGGTGGGTGGGGTGGGGACGAATCCTGAGGCTTGTGGATGGCCCGAGAGACGTGTCTATATTACCTGATCGAATGTTTAGGTTAGTGAATACCTAAACGTTGATCTGGTAATATTGAAAAATTAAAACAGCGAACGGCCGATTTAACGTAGGCAAATAATTCCCTCGGCTGCAAAAAGAAATGCTTAAACCCCCCACACCCCCTATCTAAATATACCAACTCTGAGTAAGATCACTCTACAGTGGTGAAAATGGCAAAATCTGCATAACGGCCAAGGGAATTCTTTCCCTGCGTTAAATCGGTTGTTCATGGTGTTTTGCTTTCATTATTACCAGATCTACATTTAGGTATTTGCTAACCTAAATGTTCGATCAGGTAATAGGAACCCAAAGGGACAGAATGTGAGCAGAAAGTGAATAGTATAGTTTTAAGAGAAATGGAGACAAACTGGGAGAGAGTAGTGGATATTAGTCAGAGAGTGATGGAAGGATTATCAGAACACAGAGAGTGGGTACAAGAAATTGTACCGTAAGTAGCTACAGATATATCCATCTGTTATCCACCAAATCTCCAGAAGGAAGGGAGAAGGAGGGTGGGAACGTGACGAATAATGACACTGGATAGCACAGATTCCAAGTTATGGTAGATACATAACTCTGTCTGATGCTATCCATGTCATTATTCATCACGGATGGGGCAAAGCCCCCAGCTACTGTGAACCCTGGGAGGGCTCAGGGAAGGATATGTCGGAGCACAGAAGAACCAAAGGAAGCCCTGTTCCTAGGCACCAAATCCAACTTATAATGTGTAACAAAGGTGTGGGGATTAGACCAAGTAGCAGCAGCGCAAATCTCATCCAAAGAAAGCTTAGTCAAGAAGGCAGAAGATGTGGCTATCAACCTAGTAGAGTGAGCTTTAACTGGTCTGAAAACTTCCATATGCCTGATATCATAAATACAGCTGGTGTTCCAATGGGAAATTTATACCTTGGTAACTGCCAGACCTTTTCTGGCCTGAAAGAAGGCTAGAAAGAGCTGATCCGACTTCCAAAATTCTTTAGTCCTCTTAAGATAAAAACGTAAATGTCTATGGATGTCCAAACAACACAAGGTGTATTTCTCTTTACTAGAGTAATTGGGGAAGAACAAAGGAAGCTGAATAGATTGGTTAAGACTGGTCTCCAAAGCTATCTTAGTGGTGAAAAAAGGATTAGTCCTGAGAGACTCCCTATGCTTGTGGAAGACCATGAAATGGGGCTTAATGCTGAGAGCCTGCAACTCGGAAACTCTCCTGGCAGAAGTAATATCCACCAAGAAGGCCTTCTTCCTGGACAGGAATTTAAGATCACAAGATGGTGCAGGCTTGAAGGGCTTTTGTGTCAAAGACTGCAACACCAGAGTTAGATCCCACGTGGGGAGGGATCTCTGATTGTAGGTCTGAGAAGAAAGATCCCTTTGACAAAGGCCTTGCACAGTCTGGAAGAAAAGGTGGAACTTTCATTTAAATGGAAATTAGAGATGGCCACCAACTGAAGTTTAATTGTGGAGAAACTAGCCCCTTCATAAAAAAGAGAGACCAAGAACAACAAAATGTCAGGAATAGGGGCTGAAAAAGGGTCTAGATTGTGTTGTCTGGCCCAAATAGAAAATCTCTTCCATTTACTGAAATACACCTTCTTGGTAGACAGTTTCTGAGAGGCTAAGATAATACTCTTAACTGCAGAGGGAAGCCTGGGCTGGGAAAAGATCACTAGAATGGAGGAACCATGTGGTTAGACAAAGAGGCTGGAGATTGGGAAGAGGGAGCCCCCGAGGGTGGGAAATGAGATCTAGGGTGGGGTTCAATATCCAGGGAGGATATTTCAGATGAGACCAAAGCAAGGAGAATGACGCCTGATGTGGCCAAAAGGGGGCAATGAGGATGAGAGGAGTCTTCAAGCAATGGGCTTTCTGCAAGACTTTGGGAATAAAGGGAGTTGGGGAGTAAGTGTTTAGAAGTCCCGATGGCCAATCGTGAACCAGAGGGTCCCTTCAGGGCAAAGTAATTGCTGTATTTGTGGTTGATCAGGGAGGCAAAAATATCACAGCAAGGAAGATCCCAAAAGTCACATGTCCAACATGCCACTGACGGATTCATGCCCCACTCATGAGGACACAGGACAGATCTGCTGAGTTTGCTGGCTAACATGATGGAACTGCTGGGGATGTGCATTGCAAGAAGAAAGTGCCTGGAAGACAACCCATTCCCACATTTTCATGGCCTCTCTGCACAGGGGATAAGACCATGTCCCCCCCTGCTTGTTGATGTACCAGACCACTGCTATGTTGTCCATTTGAACTGCCATAGTCCCAAGAGGGAGACAGTCCTGAAAGGCTTGCAACATTAGAAGAACTGCTCTCATCTCCAGGATGTTTTGGTCTCTATGGGAGACCATGTACCTTGAACGGTCCTTCCCCAAAAATGACCCCCCCCACCTGAACAAGGAGGCATCCATGGTCACTGTGGCCTTGGGTTGAAGAAGACAGAAGGGTCTGCTTAAAAGGAAATCCTGAGTTTGAAGCCACCATGCAAAGTGACTTCTGCACACCTGAAAGATCCTGATGGTCATGTATATGGGGTGAAACTGAGTGGACCACTGAACCATAAGGGCCCACTGCAGGACCCGCATGTGATATCTGGCAAGAGGTACTAACTGGATAGCCACCATCGAGCCTAGTGCATGCAAGATAAAGTGGGCTGTGGGATGATTTAGAGTCAGCAGCTGATGGACCTGGTCCCGAATTATTTGAAATCTGTGGACAAGAAGTGCTGCAATTTCTGACACTGTGTCCAGAAGAACTCCCAATAAACTCTATTCTGTAACACAGGGAAAGATTGATTTTGGGCAGGTTGACTGTTATACCTAGATCCTGAAAGAGGTTGAGGGTATAGTCGGTGGCCATAGCAAGTTGATGCCTCGTGGGGGCCATGAGGAATCAATCATCCAGGTATGGGAAGACCTGGAATCCTTGCAGCCAGAGATGAGCTGCCACCACTACCATGCATATGGTAAACACCTGGGAGGGGTGTGGTGAGTCCAAATAGCAGGGCTCTGAACTGGTAGTGATTGACCCCTAGCCAAAAGTGCAGGTATTTCCTGGATCTTCTGTTGATTTTTATATGATAGTACACATCCTTGAGATCCACCGAGCACATCCAGTCATCCTTGCGCAGAAGAGGCAGAATGGACTGAACAGTGACCATCCAGAATTAGAAGTTATGTACCTACCATAACGTTCCATGTTAGTTGTCTTCCCTCGCCTTCTTTCTTGCTGGATGGGTTTGGAGCCGATCCTCGGCTCTGACTCGGCACTTGCTTAGCTTGAGAACTCCTTTTACCAGCTCGAGGCAACCCTATATCCCATGATGCAAGGCGGGACTACCTCAGATCTCGTTTGGTAGCTACAATACCCTGCTAAATAAAACTATTCCCAAAGGAAGAGCAAAGACTAACCTAGTAGAACTAGGAAAACAAGTTCTTAATAAATAGACTCTTCTATTGAAGACTCAGGAGAGAAAAACCTGAGAAAGAGAAGCCCTTCAAGATCTGTCCAGGCCAGGGGGAAGGAGGGAGGGACGCAAGAAAGAAGGCAAGAGAAGACAACTAACATGGAACGTTATGGTAGGTACATAACTTCTAAATGTTAAGTTGTCAATCTCGCCTTCATTCTTGCTGGATGGGACCGCGTCCCTAGCACCTGTATCCCGGGTGGCTCAATGGAACAGACTCTTGAGAACTGTGGAACCAAAACTGGCTCTGTCCCTGGAGGCCAAATCTAATTTGTAATGAGAGACAAAGGTATGAGGAGTGGCCCAAGCTGCTGCACAAATGGTATCAATTGGTAGCCTATCCCTGAAGGCTGTAGAAGTGGATAGGCTCCTGGTTGAGTGTGCCTTCGGTTTAGAGGGTAGTTGCTTGCCTCTGAGCGAATACATGTAAGAAATGGTGGAAGATAACCATCTGGATAAGGTCACTTTAGATACTGGGAGACCTTTCCTGTTTTCTGCATAGGAGACAAATAATTGGTC
Source organism: Protopterus annectens (assembly GCF_019279795.1). Lineage (NCBI taxonomy): Eukaryota > Metazoa > Chordata > Ceratodontiformes > Protopteridae > Protopterus > Protopterus annectens. The sequence continues at coordinate 1,970,776,923 of NC_056728.1, forward strand.
TGATTTCCTGAACTGTTTAGTTCTATGCAAATAATACCTGAGCTGACGATGGACATCCAAAAAATGAAGCTTTTGTTCAGCTCTGTCAGAATAATTCGGGAAAAAACTGGTAGATCGATGGATTGATTAATATTAGTTTGAGAAACAACTTTGGGGAGGAAAGATGGATTTGTTCTCAAAGATACCCTGTCCTTGTGAAAAACCAAGTAAGGGGAACGGATGCAGAGAGCTTGAATCTCGGATACCCTTCTTGCTGAAGTGACAGCCAGTAAGAATATAGTTTTCCAGGTCAATAACTTCAAGGAGCATGAAGCAGACGGTTCGAAGGGTGGTAAAATCAAGGATGCTAACAATACATTCAGATCCCATTGTGGAGGAGGATGTTTTATTGGAGGCTTAAGGAGAAAGACTCCTCTCAAAAAAGCTTTGCATAGTCTATGTGACATAATGTTATGATCTTGCAAGCCAACATGATATTTGGAAATAGCCGCCAATTGAACTTTGACTGTTGATGAAGAAGATCCTGACTGAAAAACTTCAGCCAGAAAATCTAAAACAGAATGCACAGGTGCAGTAAAGGGATCAATGTGCCTGGAGTTTGCCCAAAGGGAAAAACGTCGCCACTTGCTAGCATAAACCGTTCTGGTGGACGACTTCAAAGAAGCTATCAAGATATCTCTGACAGGATCAGAGATTATAGGAAGCCTGGCTAGGGAAGGAAGTGGAGCAGCCAAGCAGTGAGGTTGAGAGAACGAATGGCCCGGTGCTGTTGACCCGTTTGGTGGATCAGAAGATCCGGAACTGGGTCCAGATGCCAAGGCTGCACCAGAAGATGACGATGCAGAGTCGGAAACCAAATTTGTCGAGGCCAGTAAGGGGCAATGAGAATCAACTTGGCCCTCAAAACGGTAGCTTTCTGAATGACCTGTGGAATTAAGGGGAAAGGAGGAAAGGCGTACAGAAGTCCCCGGGGCCAATCCTGGGTTAGAGAGTTTCTCAGGGGTTGGCCTGGTAGGGGAAAGAGGGTGAAGAAGTCGGGGCATTTGTTGTTTTGGGGTGTAGCAAAAAGATCGCAACAAGGGGTGCCCCACTTCAGAAATATCTCGTCCACTATTGATTGATTGAGAGACCACTCGTGAGGCATGAGAATGGCTCTGCTCAGCCTGTCCGCTAAGAGTTTGGACCTGCCGGGGATGTGCGTTGCTATCAGAAACCGATGAGAGGAGATTGCCCATTGCCAAAGTCTGAGAGCTTCTCGACACAAAGGATAGGACCTGGTCCCGCCCTGCTTGTTGATGTACCAGATCACAGACATGTTGTCCGTTTGAACTGCAATAGTCCCCACGGGAAGAAAGTCATTGAGGGCTTGCAACGTTAAAAGCACCGCTCTCATCTCCAGGACATTTATGTGCAGATGGTATTCTATGGGTTGCCACGTCCCGTGGACCATCCTGCCCTGATAATGCCTCCCCCACCCAATCAGAGAGGCATCCGTAGTGACTGTGGCAACCGGAGGAAGGAGGGGGGAAATGGTCGTCCCTGATGAAGAAGAGGGGAAGATATCCACCAGGTTAGATGAGTCCTGCACAATTGTGTAACTAAGATTTCGTGTCTCATAGGAAGGCTCTGGAACGACCACTGAGTGAATAACATCCACTGCAGAAGACGCATGTGGAAGTGAGCCAACGGTAGAAGAACAATGGCTGCAGCCATAAGACCTAGAACTTTCAGAATCAATCTGGCTTTGACTTTGCTGCTCAGCAATAAAATCCGAACGTATTTTTGGATGTCCAGAATTCTCTGATCTGTTAGTCTGGCTAACAAACTGACGGTGTTTAATTCTGCGCCTATAAAGGTGATAGATTGGCAAGGCAGCAGAGAAGATTTTTCGAAATTCACTGATATTCCCAACCTTTTGCAAAGCTGCAGAGTGTAGTCTCTGCTCTGAAGAAGCTGATGCCTGGTGGTGGCGGAGAGGAGCCAGTCGTCTAAATAAGGAAACACCTGGAATCCTTGACATCTCAGATGAGCTGTGACCACTGCCATGCATTTGGTAAACACTCTGGGGGCTGAAGTGAGGCCAAAGGGCAGGGCACTGAATTGATAATGACTGGTCCCTAGCTGAAAGCGGAGAAACCTCCTGGAGCGCCTGTGTATCTTTATGTGATAGTACGTGTCCTGAAGGTCTATCGAGCACATCCAATTGTCCTTACCCAGAAAGGGCAGAATGGACTGAAGCGTGACCATCCGGAATCTTGCCTTCTTGACAAATCTGTTTAGATTGCTCAGGTCTAAAATTGGTCTCCAATCTCCCGTCCTTTTGGGGACCAAAAAGAATCTCGAGTAGACGCCGGATCCTACTTGGTCTGCTGGAACAGTCTGGACGGCTCTTTTTTCTAGGAGCTTTGAAACCTCCTGTTCTGCCAAATCCCTTTGACCGGGTGAGATGTCTGGAAGGGATTGGTAAGGTACGGGATACCTTTCGAAGGGGATTTTGTAACCCTCGGATATGATCGACTGTACCCACATATCTTGTGAAAGGGAATGCCAGGCTAATGGGTACAGCGAAATCCTTCCCCCGACTGCCTCCAAGGGTGGACAGTCGGGCAACACCTCAGGGATGCTGAAAGGGCTTCTCAGGAAGAGACTCCCTGTTGCCCTGGTTCTGAGGACCCCCTCTGCCCCTAGGGCGGCGTCTATTATTGTTACCCCCTCTGCCTCTGGGGGTAAACTGACCACGCATGTCCGGCGCTGCTCCTTGGGCTTTACGGAACCACATCTTTCCTCCTTTCTGACCCTTGGGATAGGGTCTAGAAGGGGTGGAAAAATGGACTCCAACGGCAGAAAGAGTTTTGCCGTCTTGCTCACACCTGGTCAAGGTTTCCTACACCTGAGGTCCGAACAAAGCCGAACCGTCAAAGGGGGTATTGGTGAAGGATGCCTTAAAGGGGTCCGCAAAATTACAAAGCCGCATCCAGGCTTGACGTCTAAGAGCCACTCCTGTGCCTGCGGCTCTGCTTGCTCCATCGGCTGCATAGGATATGAGCCGCATGGAGGAGTTGGTTAAAGAATTTAGGATTGCTAGCTGTGAGGCAATCTTGTCTTGAGCCCCAGCAGCTGAAGGATCCTGAACCACTTCACCTAGTTCCTTGAGAATATCTCTTTGAAGACTGGTGAAATGACAAAGGTAGTTCAGCGAACGCATAGCAAAGGTCGCTGAAGAAAACATCCGCTTGCCATACCTGTCCATGGTCCTAGAATCTTTGTTAGGAGGATAGACAGGCACTGAAGGATCCGCAAGTTCCTTCTTGGTGGCCGCCACCACCATAGCATCCACAGAGACGCCCTTAGAAAGAAACTGCTTGTCTGAAGGGGCCGTAATAAATTTGGATGGCCTCCTGGGGACCGGTTCCACAGAATCTGGAGCTGCCCACGCCTTCCGAGCCACTACCTGCATAAGTGGGTCGAAAGGCGGAGACACCCAGGAGGTGGAGGGTCGGGATCCAAAAGCCTCCAGGTATACCGACTCATCCTTGGAGGGGTCAATGGAGGGCCAATTCCCCCTCTGTTTGAGGAGCTCAAGGATGTCTGAAAAGGAGACATACTCAGAGGGGGACCGTGGGGAACCCTCCGACTCATCTAAGTCAGTATCAGATGTTGTAGACTCAGGGGAGTCTGTGTGTTTCCTCTTACACGTCCTCTTCCGAGGGTGTTCCCCTGCGGGATCAGGAGAAACCTCGGAAGAGGAAGTTATTCCCAATGGGGAAACCTGGGGCGATGGATCCCTGGGCCTGAGAGCAAGAGGCTGGCAAGAGACATCAACAGGCACCGAAGAGGGAGGAGCTAAAGGGATGGACCGTTGACCTGGCTCAGGTGCCAGGACACTCCTCATCACCGCAAAGGCTCCTCTCCCAGGGAGGCCAGAATATTCCCGTTCCAAAGAAATAGGAATTCCCGGCTCCACTGAGAGAGAAGGCTCCGAGGCCGATGTCAGTGCTGAGCTTACCAAAGCCGAAGCCCCGAGAGGGAGAGCGGGGTCGGACAAGGGTCCGATGCCACTAGCCCCCTCGGAGCCGACAAGGGAAACTCGACGACCGGATCCCTCCAAGGAAGGTCTCATGGAGGAGATCGGAGCCGAAGACGACGGAGCTGAAAGGGGATGTATCGGTTCCGGCGCTGACATGGTCGCTGTCCCGAGAAGCTCCGGCTCTGAACTCTGGAGGGGAGTCGGAGGAGGAAGTTCAAGGGGGAGAGCAATAGCCGAAGTCTGCTGAGACGGGCTATGGAGCATTTGGGCTAGTGCCTTTGACTTCAACAGCCTGCTTACCACCCTCTCTAAATCGTGGTCAGACAGCCTGGAAGATCTCGAAGATCGGCTCCGATGACTCTGTTCCGACAAAAGAGGAGACCTCGGAGCCGAGTGGATAGATTCGAAAGAAGGGGACCGAGATCTCTTCTTGGACGAAGCCATCGGAGCCGACGTCCTCTGGGTTCCAGATGGAGCCGAAGGCTTCTCGGCTCCGATACTGGATAATACATCGGCTCCAGCCGGAGCTGACAAGGCAACAGTAGATTGAGTGTCGGAGCCGGTAGGAACCGACACTACCACATCAGAAGTAGAAAGATCGGCTCCAGCCGGAGCCGATCTCGAATCCGAAGGAGTCGGAGCCACCGGGGAAGGCTTAACAACTGTAGCCTGAACCTTAGGTGGCTTTGAAGGTTTACTCAACCCAGTTTTAGTGGGTGAACCTTCTGGCTTTAATAAGCTACGGAGGATCAATTTGTTCCTCCTCTCCTGCAGGACTCTCTGGCTAAAAGAATGACATATGGCACAGGAGTCCTGCAGGTGTAAAGGCCCCAGGCAGTAAACACAAGAAGTGTGACCGTCTGTCAGAGACATTTTCTGACAGCACGAGTCACACTTCTTGAAGCCTGAGACCTTTCCTTCCTTAGACATAGTCCAAGTAAAAAACAACACTCACACACCCCAAACAGTCACACTATTAATCCCAACAAAAACACACACACAGATAGGGATTAAGACAAGAGGCCTAGGCCTAACTGAAAAAATTAAACTTAACTATCAAACTAGAAAGTTTTAAATATATGGGGAAATAGGGTGGGCTGTAGGAACACTACACACTATGAAATAGAACAAGGGAGAGACAAAACCCTGACTAAACGTTTTGAAAATTCAAACTTACCTGAGCTGGCAAAAAAGAGACCTCTTCGCAAAGCAGCAAACGAGATCTGAGGTAGTCCCGCCTTGCATCATGGGATATAGGGTTGCCTCGAGCTGGTAAAAGGAGTTCTCAAGCTAAGCAAGTGCCGAGTCAGAGCCGAGGATCGGCTCCGAACCCATCCAGCAAGAATGAAGGTGAGATTGACAACTTAACATCTTGGACTTCTTGACCGACAGGTTCAATTCGCTGAGATCCAAAATGGGATGCAGGTTCCTGGTCATTTTGGACCCTCGCTGTCCTGTTGGGATGTCTTGGATGGCACTTTTTTGAAGAAGGTCTTGGACCTTGAGAGGGCCAACTACCTTTGGTGGGGTGGGACATCAGAGAGAGAATTTTGAATTGAAGGGGGTTGAAAAAGGGCATGACGTAACCCCTGGAAATAATCTTCAACAGCCACTGATCTAAGGTAATACTTGTCCAGGCTAATGGGTGGAGGGAGAGATGACCCCCTGACTGTCTCCAGGGCAAGACAGTCAGGCAGCACTTCAGGAGTGCTGAGGGGGCTTCTCTGAGAAGGTATCTCGGGAGCCCTGGTTCTGTGGGCCCCCTCTGCCTCTGGGGCAACATCTGCTGTCAAACCCCCTTTCATGGCCAGAGGAAGTGGTTTCTTGTGGAGCATTCTGGAAGGAAGACTGAGACCTTCAGAACCACAGTTTCTTACTACCCCTCTGATTTTTTGTAAAGGATCTTTGGAGAGTAGAGAACTTGATCTCAACTGTGGACAGAGTCTTTCCCTCCTGCTCGCTACAGGTTAAAGTTTCTTTGACTGAAGGGCCAAACAGAGTTGACCCATTGAAAGGGGTGTTAGTGAATGATGCCTTGAAGGGTTCCGCAAACCCGTAAAGGCAAAGTCAGGCATGACACCTAATGGCAATGCCAGTGCCCGCCACTCGACAGATGGCCTCCACCGCATTAGAGATCATGCTCCTCAAGATATTAGCTAGGGAAGTCAGAGTAGACAGCTTCGGAGAGACCAGTTTGAGACTCTCCAGAGGCAGCAACTCAGAAAGGGAAGTGGAGAACTCTGATACCAATTCCCTGTGCAGCTGGGTAAATTATGCTGTGTAGTTAGTTGCTCTCAGTCCAAACGTAACTGAGGCAAACATGCACTTCGCAAAATTGTCAGTCACCCGAAACTCCCTGTTCGGGGGATGGACCATGGAGCTCTGTTCGGCGAGCTTCTTTTTTGTAGCTGCAGCCACCAGAATAGCATCAATGGAAACACCCTTGCTCCAAACAGCCTTTTCTTTGGGGGGACATAGGAACTTATCAGATTTCTTGGGAACTGGTTCCACTGTATCTGGCTCCTTCTATGTCTTGTCGGAAATGAACTAGATAAACTCATCAGCAGGGAGAGACACCCAGGTAGAAGATGAGCCTATCCCAAAGGCCTTCAAGAACACGGATTCCTCTGAAGACAGGGTGGGGAAAGACCAACTGCCTCATTGCTTAAGGATGTTGGGGATGTCTCCAAAGGACACCTCCCCAGACGGAAGTCTGGGGGACCCACCTCCTTCCTTGAAATCTGTGTCTTTGGCGAGGGACTTTCTAGGGGAGTCCAAGTGCCTCCTCTTGCATGTCCTCTTCTGAGTGGGCTCTGGGGAGGATTCAGAAGAGGTAGGGACCCTGAAGGGGTAGTGCTCAACTGAAGGTGCTCAGGGGAGGGATGACCCTGGAAGGATGATGAGGTCTTGCCACCCAAAGTCTAGCAAGGCTGGGGAGAACCTAGAGCCAAAGAAGAGGCAACTGCCTAGCCGTAGATGGTCCTCTCTATCACCCAGAAGGCCAACGGGCTGGATGAAGTCCCTCTCCTCTCCACAAGCTGAAAATGACTGGAACGGAAGGGGTGATCCTGACTTAGCACTGACGCCTCCAGATGATATTGGCCACAAGCTGTCCAGCACAGATGCCTCCAGAAGGAGGGAATGGTCCAAAAGCTCCGGGCTTGACCCCCACTCCTCTGACACCCAAACTGACCTTGCGGGGACAAGGCACAGCCAGCTGCAAGGGCAGCAGAGCTTAGCCAGCCAGGGACCCTGACAGTATGGGAAGGGAAGAAATCCTCAACACTGTCGACCTCTCACTTGGAATGCCCTGATCATGAAGGTCCAATCCTTCATGGGTTGGTCAAGGAGAGAGGAGTCCCATGGGTGTAGAGGATCCCATAGGCAAGTGAACAGAGAATGGCGATAATCCCAACTCACTTTGGGCTTTGAGAAAGCTAATCATCATCCTATCATTGTCTGAGGGGAGCAGACTCCTGGTGGATCGGGAAGAAACTGAGGAATGGCTTGACCTAGCTGAGGGTCTGTGGTCTGGAGAGAGAGACCTACTTGAAAGCCTCAGATTCAATGTTATAGGTTGGTGGGGGCTCTCAACAACAATCAGATCTGACAAAATTGTTGGAATCAAGGGTCTGTTTGGATCTGAGGAAATAGATGGTGCCATGAACGGATCCAACTGGTGCTTCGGATCTGAAGGCAGTCTAGGTTGGGTTGGATCTGAGGACCTCTGAGGCTCCAAGGTTTCAGATCCGGCAGAGGGAGCCAGGGCTCTCGGAGCAGAACAGCCCAGATCCAAAGCAAGGAAGGCTGGACTCAGATCCAGGGAACTGTAATCTGAGAGCCTCAGATTTTTGGTGGGAGGATCCTTGGAGGAAGAAGACTTTCTTTTGGGATCCAAAGAAGGCTTAGAAGGGGAACCAGAAACCAATGGACTCCCTTTGGCAAGCCCTTTGAGCAGGAGTTTGTTCCTGTGATCCAGGAGAGCCCCGGGGTTGAATCCAGCACAAATGTCGCATTCAACCTCCAGATGTGGCTCTCCCAGGCAATTACACACTCCTTGTGCATGCTGGAATGGAGCATTTCTCGACCACACGAGGAGCACATTTTAAACCCAGTGGGCTTCTCTGACATCACGCATACACACACACACACACACACACACACACACACACACACACACACACACACACACACACACACACACACACACACACACACACACACACACACACACACACATACATACACACACACATACATACACACACACATACATACACACACGCACACATGCACACGCACACACAAACCAAACACTCACCACCTGGAAACAGGACAACAAAAGGGGGGTGTGGGGAACAAGGTAGAAAGGTAAAAAGACTAAAAGAGAAAACTGCTCAAGGGACATGGCAAGAAAAGGGGTGGGAACCCAGGGAAGGGACTAAAAGATAGTTTAAAACACTACCGGGAGGGGAGAAAACTAACCAGAGAAAACGCAAAGAAGATAGGTTAGACAGGAGAGGAGAGGAAAACCCCCAGAAAAAAAAGAGAGAAAAGATACTTATCTGAAATTGAAGGCTTGAACAGCAGGAAGCACATCCAAATGGATTAGCAGCAAACAAGATCTGAGGGTTGTGGTTAGCAAGGGATCTTGGGAAGGGAGGAGTTTGAGCTCAGGAGCTGTCCTCTTAGTTGCTGGCTCAGATCTGACATCAGATCCTATACCCACCCATGATCAATAATGACATGAACAGCATCAGATATAAGTATTTTAACCTACTGTCAATTGGAGATCTCTCTGCAAACATCCATACTGTTCGAGCAGCAAAAGAGATTTGAGTAGCAACCTATGGAATTATGGGTAGGGGACGAGTTAGCGCTCTGGATTTGATAACTTCGAGACTGGCACAGAAGTCAGATCCTGTGAGATCCAACAACCCACAGGTCTGAACTGACAAAAACAGACAACATTGGCTTTTAACGTATTTTAAATAGAGGCTGTTTGTAGAGGGTGAGCATGGCTTATGTCTGTGTAGCAGATGTCTTAATGTATGAGGCAGTCACTGGTTTTAATGAGAAGAGGGGCCTGTTTGATGAGGAAGGAAGCACTGATTTTGAGAAAACTTGAGAGTAGGTTGAGGTAACAACACCTATATAGTCCATGATATAGGTGTTAAATTTAGTAGCTGTTAGGGCTATAGTCACTGTTAGTACCAAGGTTTAAGATTTTTTTAATATGGAGGACCAGAATATTCTAAGATTATGTCTTTTGATTGTTTTGAAAACCAGAGTAGTACTGTAACTTATCATTATAGGGTTGTCTTTTAGTGCAGCTACAGAGTTCTTTGCAGTGTTGCACAGTCTGACGAGTTTTGTCTTTCTGCCATTCTTTCCAAGCCTTACCTCTGCTGTTAATCAGACTTCTACTGTGACTGGAGAGTTGGGGGCATGGTCAGAGTCTTTCTTCTTAAGGGGGGCCGTGGAAGTTTAGGGTATTCAAAAATATAGTGCTGAATATATGCACAGAAAAGCTGAGTGGTAGAGTTTTGAGAACGGTCGAGTTAAAGGATTATAGGGAGTTAATGAACACACTGCTGATAGGAAAGGCTGCAGGTCTCCCTATAGAGGTGTTGTTTGGAGTGGTGGGATATAAGTCTGTGAATATGTGTAGGATGATGTTCATTGAGGGAATCTGGCAGGATACCTGATGAACTGTATTTGCTCGATTAGAGATCATGATCCATTCTAAAGTAGAGCTACTCTTCTGGTCTTGTTGTAGTTAGCGTGGGATATAATAAGCTGTGTAATGCCATGTATGTTAATATTAGTTGTGGGGTACTTTGATGTTACATTTTGCCAATCAATATTGACATGTCTAAAAATAATAGCTACATTATGGATTGTGTTAGATACCCAATGTAGGATATATTCCAGAACTGGAACACTATTATCTATGTGAATACAAATACCAATTATGCAGAGAGGGTTATTTAGTTTGAGAAGAGATGGAATTTTGGTGGGGTTTTAGTATATGGGTTAGAACACCAAAGAGCTGGGATAGAGAATGGCCACACCACTTAGTTTTTATGTAGTTTGTCAGTTCGGATTATATCATAGCCTGGGGTCTATATTACATTTTCGAAAGTTTCAAACATTGAACACCATATGGTCGACACCATATGAGCGATGTTTGAAATTTCAAAAATATAATAAAAAAAAAAGTAAAAAACTATACTTACCTAAACACCCCTGCACCCCCCACACCCCTGCTACTTAAATATTCCTACTCCAAGATCGCACTGCACTGAAGTAAAGGGAAAATATTCGGCGATTTCCATGCTACACGCAAGACATTTTGACCAATTGGGTTTGCTGTTTACAATTTTCGATCACGCGATAGGAACCCCATAGCCTGGGGAATGGATTTCTGAGTCGCTTGCGTGACGTTCCATCCATGTTTCAAAGGTTCATAGATTAGTACTAAGCTAACTGCCCTTGCGAACCATTTTAAGCCTAGCCAATTATCCCTTGTGAGACTCAAACCCTGCATCTTGTGTTTGTAAGACAAACACCTTAACCATTAGGCCACCCTGACTGTAACAATATCTGGTAAGGAATGCAGTTCAGGAACTATATTTAGCAAACTGAGGATGTTTATATTAATAAAATCTAATAAATAATTCAATAAAAATATAAACAATTTAAATAAATATGCTTTTATAAATATCAGAGCAAACATGAAGTAGAATCAAACAACCACTGACATTTTCTGGCAAATGCAAAAACTTATTCAGTATACTCAGTAATAGCAGCACTATATCATTTAGTCACAAAAGGAATATTAGACTTGGTTTTCATTGGATTATGTCTCCATCAGAAAGCACACAAAGTTAAGGTATACCTCTCGCCCTGCAGACAGAAAATTAAGAGGCCATGTAAAGTAGGTGCATTCAGACAAAACTCTGGACACCTAATTAGCACAACATTTGAATCCCAAACAGTACCTTCCAGTAGGAATGAGGGATATTACTTAGAAACATCCTTTTAAAAACAGTGACAATAATGGTGAAAATATATACACATATTATCAAAATAATGCTGTAAAATCTGTAGACATTAATGAACTATATTGTAAAATTCTACCAGACAATGTCATTTATTTTTGCTTCTGAAAAAAGATGTAAGATGTGTGTCCTCTTTCTTTAAATTTTTGGTGCTACTAGTACCTTGCTAATGCAGTTTGGTTTTCTGTGTACTAGACAGCTGTATAGGATCATAGGTTACTAAGCTAATGGCCCTAGAGTCTTTTTCACCCAAGACATTCATTCCCCAGTTTTCCCAATTATCAACGCCCATGGGCTAGAATGGCTTTGGAATATCCACGTGACTTAGGGCATCTACAAATGTCCCTGTCCATAAGGACAACAGCACAGGTGACAAGCCATGGGCGAATTTGCAGTTTCCCATCCACTGGTTCAAACTGCTTTTGAATATGCTTAGGGAAGAGCTCTGTTTCACATAAACGGGGAATCTGTTCCAGAGAATGATTAATCTCTGAGATACATACCTGCCAAGCCAACTTGCTTGGTTTGAATCACAGACAAAGTTTAGATCTTTAGATCAGATAATTCTAGTGCTATTTGTTTTGCAAATGTGCAGCAGATCCATCAGGGCTGGATCAGAGAATGCCTTGGCCTTGTAGGTTAGGCATAAAATGCCTTGTAGGTTAGGCATGCCTGTGACAGGGGTGAGGTGCATAAAACTGTGTGAAGAGCCAATCAAGCCTGACAGTATGGACATATTTCCAACAGCATAGACATCATGTGCCGGGGTAAATCAGACCAGAAAACAGTTATGTTCCTCCAAAATGGGGACAGTTGAGAGGTCTTATCATAGGTCAATTTCTAGACAGTCAACAGTCTCGAATTACTCTCCTCAGAGAAGTTCTTTGTATATCTGTTCAAAGCAAACATCAGAATGACTTTCAAGATTACTACACACTGATCAACAGCTTAATTTCAGTGTTATTATCAGCTTGAGTAAAATTCAGTTACTGACCAGTAAGTTCACTGCCTGAATACCAGAAAAGAAGAAATTTAGAGAACCAGAAAGAAAATCAACCAGAAAAGGTGAAAAGAAAACACTAGCTGGGTACATATCTCTCAACCTGGAAACATCATAAATCTGGACAAGGCCCATGAAAAATAGGTACAAATCTGTACACTGATTAACATATAATTTGCATGTATAATTATGTAACCCCACCCACTCTAATGGAATTGTGGGATAAACATTCAAACGCAAACTGAACAGAACCAAAATATGGCACCAGAGCCCCCCTGCAGCCATTCCAATGTCCCATTACCTGGTTATTTTGCCCTATTTACCATAAACACTATAATGTGCATACTGCTTTAGTTCTACGATGTTTATTTGGATTCATTTAAAATTTTTATTTTACATTTTATAGCATAAACACTACTACTAGACCTCTGCTAAACAAAGCAATACAGTCTCACAATGAAAATAGACTTATCATTATAACTTCTCTGCCCTTGAAACTCCCATTCATTGAAACAGCATTGATACCCACATTCAAAGAAAATGCATCTGGCCAGTGGTGGATAAAGACTTGCTTTAGGCTGTTTTCAAATCATAGGCCCCCTTGCACAGAAAACATACATGTGTTCTTTGATACACCTTCCTGACAGCATTAAATTATATTCCTTGTATAATACAGCACACTTGTTACAGTGCGTTTTAAATTTGTTTTGAACATTTTTACAGTAAGCAATGAAACAAAATGCATGAACCATAGCTCTCAACCTTCCATCTCCAAAATGAGGAACACTAGCCTTCATAATGTGGAACACATACTAATGGCTTACTAACAACAAGGAAGGCCATAGGATGGTTAAACTATGCTGGTTTTACTTATAAAGAAGATCTTTTAATGAATTAATATGATTCATTTCTATTTACTATGGATTTCACTTAAAAAAATCCTATCACTGAATGTGTGACAGAGTCTTTCAATGTGGAACACTGAGGAACTTCGAGGAACATGAACTTTTTAAGACTCCAAATGAGGTACGTTCCTCGTAATGAGGTACACTTGAGAGGTATGGAACCAATAATTGACTAAACTGCCCAATTCAGAACATTTCCATCATGTCTGTAACATCTACAGTCCACCAGTATCAGTAAATATGCACAATCTCTGCAGAAGTAAAAGTCACATAATTCCACATTAAGGAGATATATAACTAGTGAAGAGGTTGCTGCAAGCAAACAACTTAATATTTCATTGTTTCATCTAAAAATAAAGTGCCTGTTGCCCTTGAGATATAAATTGCCTATGTTGCATAGCAAAATGATAAGCTTGTAATATTACAACAGGAAATGGATGGCAAACTGATAACAGGTTCATAATTACTAGGTATCTCTGCCAAAGAAGACATTCTCAGGGCTGCAAAGTACAGTATCAGCAATCTATCTACATGCTGTGGGAGTAGAACCCACAGCCTTCTATATCAAAAGCAAGCATTCTACCTGTTGTACTTCTGACAACACAAACGCACTTACCATAAGCAGCATTGCACTTCTCTCCCCCTGAAGACCTATGCAGCATAAGAAATCTGTAAATAGCCAAAATTTATTGGGAAGGGGACAAAAGCTCAAAACCAGGGACACATTTTAAACATTGCTTGTATGATCGTAGAAAAGTTGCTAGTATAAAATGTTTTGTGTTACCAACCATGCATTTCCTGAAAGACAGAAAGATTGAAAGTTAAATGGCTATGATTATTTAGTGAATTCAGTTCTCACTGGATTTGCCAGAAAACAATAATTTTAAGAGGAACTGACCAAAAGTATGTATGAGCCAAACATTCCAGAGAGAGAGGGAGACACACACACCTTGAACAGACCTTATAAAATGCAGATAACACAGCTTGAACAGACCTTGCAGACTGCTTAATTGCAATTGGCTTGAACTGAACGGACCTTAATAAGCATTGGCTAATGGCTTGAACAGACTGATCTTGCTTAAAATGTAAGGTAAAGTACACAATACTTTGGTCCAGCAGCAGGTAACAGTTCTTTCATGTTTAAAATAAATGCAGATAAAATCGGGCAATACACACAGCTCTTTCTTGTGTAAAACAAATGCAGATAAAATTGGCTAATTGCTTGAACCATTGAATGCACTTCATAAACACAGCTCTTGGACTTGCAGCACAGCAGATAAAAAAATACACACAATGGCCCAGCCCCCAGAAGCTTGCTTAAATTGCAAATAAAATACACAGTTCTTTCGGCCCTGGCCTTATTTTCACAGCAAAAATATTCTTGGTCTAACAGCACAGCTGACTTGAACATCAGCAGATAATATACACAGCTTACTTAAATTGTAAAATAAAATGCTTGTCAGATAATATACACAGCTTACTTAAATTGTAAAATAAAATGCTTGTCAGATAATATACACAGCTTACTTAAATTGTAAAATAAAATGCTTTGTCAGACAGCAGCAGATTAAGCAAGCTGTGTGTATTAATTGTAAAATAAAATGCACACAATTCTTTCAGCCCCGGACTTAATTTTCTCAGAAAAAATAAGTTTGCTCAGACAGCAACAGCAGATAAGATACACTGGCACAGCAGATAAAATAAAATCGGGCTTTCATACACACACTTCCCACTTCCCACCCAAAACTGTGTGCATGAAAGTCTGATTTTATTTTATCTGCTGTGCTGGTTCTCGGACTTGCAGCACAGGCTAGCAGATAAAAAATACACACATTGGCCCAGCCCCAGCAGATTAATTAAATTGCAAACAAAATCACAATTACACAGTTCTTTTGGCCTCGGACTTAAATTCATAGCAAAACTATTCTTGGACTAGCAGCACAGCTGACAAACACACACACACACACACACACACACACACACACACACACACACACACACACACACACACACACACACACACACACACACACACACACCACTTACCTCTAAATAAAAGGCAAGCGAGCTTGTTCATTAATAAACTCCCCACATTCCTCGTAACTCAAATCTCCAAGCTTCTTCTTTAAACTGAACACAAGTACACAGCGAGCTTCTTGTAAATAAAATTCCCCCTCTTCATTACATCCGTTCACAGCGAACTTCTTGGAAATAAGATCCCTACACTCTTCGAGTCTCATAACACCTTTCCGGCTCTGGTAACTCCCGCTCGCAAAAGCATTTGAACCAGAGCCGGACATATGTGCTACATACGTGCATGGAGCATTCTGACAGGCTGGTGGTGCTGACGTCATCGCGCACGTGATGACGTCAGCACATGAAGTGGGAAAGTTAAAAACATGAAAGTAAAATTGTGAATAAATCGGAAATGAAGGGGTGCCACTCGGGAATCGTGGCACCCCATTATTTGGACCCCAAAACTCGGTAAAAAACGAGGAATTCGGGACAGTTGAGAGATATGGCTGGGTAGAACCCTGCGGCTGATCAGCAAAAAGCAGTTCAAACTTCAGCTCTGGTACAAGAGATGGCTAACAGTAATTTAGAAGAAAACAAATCAAATGTACTTGTAGGTGATTCAAATAAAAAAAAAAATCACAGGAGTATATCAGCACAAAAAAGTCTAGAAAACATAGAAGATTTAACTAATTATTTACATAAATTGGTAAAACTACAAAAATCAGAGTCTGAAACAAGGAAAAGGCTGTCAGAGTGAGACTTCTCAATACAAGAGTAAGAAAGACAGTGCACTAGGAAAACCTGAAATTTTCTGTTGTATCAGAGAAAGTGGAAAGAAAAGACTACTAATTTTATAAAAGTACAAATAAGCAGTTGGGTTGGTATTTCACAGCAAGATTTGTTACCTGAAAGGAGAAATTGAGTATATAAGAAGTAAAGACCTGTATTAGTAAAGATGGACTCATACCAGTAGGAAGAAGTGCCCCTGACAAAAATGCAGCAGAATGGAAAAGTATTAAAAATGGAATATAGCAGTGTTGGTGGAAAATGATAATTCTCTGACTACCAGGCAGAAGAAAAGCAAATTTATCCCAGCAATCGGAATGTTGACAGGCACATTTGAGATTCAAGCTATTGTATCCAGCATGATTTTTTGAGGTTCAAAGAGATTTTTTTGGTGCAAAACAGGCTAAAGAAGAAATACAAAAAGTTAATGCAATAAAAACTGAGGCAGCAAACAGAAGGGGACTCTTGTTCATAGGTTCATAGGTTCATAGGTTAGTACTAGGCTATCAGCCCTAGGGCCTATACAAGCCTAGCCATAACAATCCCCTGAATATTTCTTCCCACATTATTTACTTTCCTGGACCCCTGTCTAGCAGGGCGACTGACGTGATCCCTGGGGTGAATTTCCTTTCTCCCATCCAATCGTCAAGGTTCCTCTTGAAGAGGTCCAAAGAGGCACTCTGCTTGACATGTATGGGCAATCTATTCCAGAGTCTGGGGAGTCTCTGGGTCAGGAACCTATCCCTCCAACATGTTTTGTTTATTGTGATGACAAGGTTTAGATCCCTGGAGCGTGTAGCTCTGAGGGATTGGGATTTCTTTAAGTGTAGCATGTCCAACAGCTCTGGGTTTGACATGGCCTTGTATGTTAAGCAGAGATCGCCTCTGAGTAGACAATATGCGACAGAGTATAGCTGGAGTTTTTTAAGGCGGTCAGCATAGGGCATCTGCTTTAGGCCTGTGATTCTTTTAGTGAGGTATTTCTGAGGCCGTTCCAGTTGTTGCAGATGTCTTGAGAGGTACATACCAAATGGGGCAATGTATTCTATAATGGGTCTAATGAGGGATGAGTACAGTGGGACAATGACCTCCTTTTTTCTGGATGAAAAGCCCTTCGTGATGAGGTGTGCCACATAGAAGGATTTCCTGACTGTTGTGGCGATGTGGTTATCGAAGGTGAGACCACTGTCCACCTGTGTCCCTAAGTCTCTTATCACACTTTCTGTGTTTAGTGTACTGCCACCTATATGGTAATTCATGGATACATGTTTTTTCCCAAAGGGGATAAAAAGAAGTTATGTCCTTACCATAACGTTCCATGTGGAGTGTTCATCTCGCCTTGGTTATTACACATGGGTTCGGA
Organism: Protopterus annectens; assembly: GCF_019279795.1. Classification (NCBI taxonomy): domain Eukaryota; kingdom Metazoa; phylum Chordata; order Ceratodontiformes; family Protopteridae; genus Protopterus; species Protopterus annectens. The sequence continues at coordinate 1,970,794,084 of NC_056728.1, forward strand.
GCCGATCCTCGGCTCCGTGCCGGCCGACTGCAAGCTCTGCATCGAGAAGAAGCTCGAGGACATCTAATACCCACAATCCCCCTCTGCCTTTACCTCAGATCTAGTTTGCAAGCAAACCAGACATAAAGCACGCACACATGCTAACTATATACATAAAAGTACATATATACAAACATACCAAGGGTATGAAAGTAACACTAATACTGCAACAGCAGAAGGAGAATACTCCAGACCAGGCACCAAATCGAACGTTCTTCCTAAGGGTGGGAAGGGTGGGAGTGTAATAACCAAGGCGAGATGAACACTCCACATGGAACGTTATGGTAAGGACATAACTTCTTTATGTGAGAGTGTTCAATCTCGCCTTTGTTCTTACACATGGGTAGCGTCCCTAGCTCCATGATCCTGAGGAACTCAAGGGAGAACGTTCTTGAGCACAGTGGAACCAAAGGTTGCCCTATCCCTAGAAACCCTGTCCACTTTGTAATGAGAGATAAATGTATGTGGTTTAGCCCAAGTAGCAGCCGCACAAATAGTGTCTAGTGGTAAGCGAGCTGCGTGAGCCAAAGATGTAGAAACTGATCTGGTGGAATGTCCTTTGGGTTTTGCTGGTAATGTTTGGTCAGAAGCTTCGTAAACATATGTGATACAGTCAGTTAGCCATTTAGAAAGGGTTCGTTTCGTAACTGCAAGACCCTTTCTGCTCTCAGCAAAAGCTACAAATAGTTGATCAGATTTCCTGTAATCTTTTGTTCTATCCAAATAAAATCTGAGTTGTCTATGGACGTCCAGTTTGTGCAACATATACTCCAATTTATTAGAGTGGTTCTTAAAGAAGGTGGGTAATTCAATGGACTGATTAATATTACTAGAAGAACAAACTTTGGGAAGAAAGGATGGATTAGTGCGTAGGGATACTCTGTCAGAATGAAATATTAAATAAGGATGTTTGACAGAAAGGGCCTGAAGCTCAGACACTCGTCTAGCAGATGTAATGGCCACTAGAAATAAAGTTTTCCATGACAAAAATTTCAATGTGCAACTTGAAGCTGGTTCAAAGGGTGGCAACATCAATTTAGAAAGCAACAGGTTTAAATTCCACGGTGATGTCGGACTTCTGACTGGTGGTCTGATATGAAAAGAACCTTTTAAAAAGGCTTTACAAAGTCTGTGAGCCATAATAGGCGCACCACATTCCTCTATATGATAGTTAGAAATGGCAGCTAACTGTACTCTTAAAGTAGCCGGGGAAGCTCCTTCATGAAATAGTTCAGTCAAGAACTCTAAAACCTTGTTTAACGGAGCTCTAACAGGGTCCAGATGATGTGACTTCGCCCAAAAAACAAAACGTTTCCACTTACTGGTGTAAGTCTTTGAAGTGGAAACTTTATGAGAAGCTACCAAAATATCTTGAACCGCCGATGTAAGGGGAACCGACCTGGCTAAAAAGGGAAGCGGAGCAGCCAAGCTGCTAGATGGAGAGATTCTAGAGATGGGTGAGGAACTCCTGACGAGTGAGTCAGTAGATCTGGCTCTGGGTCCAGCATCCAAGGTCCCCGAATGCGGTGATGCAATAGAAAGGGGAACCAAATTTGGCGAGGCCAGAACGGAGCAATGAGAATAATAGTCCTCTGAAGGTTGTTGGCTTTCTGTAGAAACTTTGCAATCAGGGGAAATGGAGGAAAAGCATATAGGAGACCCGGGGGCCAATCGTGCACCAGCGCGTCCCTGGGGACTTCCCTGGAGGGTAATAGGGCAAAGTAGCTCCTGCATTTGGCGTTCATTGGAGACGCAAACAGATCGCAGGTAGGCTGGCCCCATTTGCGAAAAATCCTTCTTGCAACTGACTGTTTGAGGGACCACTCGTGAGGCAATAGTATTGCCCTGCTCAGCCTATCGGCTATGACGTTGGATGACCCCGGGATATGCGTTGCGATCAGAAAGCGACCGGTGGACTCTGCCCATTGCCAAATTCTCATGGCCTCTCTGCATAGTTGGTAAGACCTGGTTCCCCCTTGCTTGTTTATGTACCAGACTACGGACATGTTGTCTGTCTGAACTGCAATGGTCCCTGGAGGAAGAAGGGGAGCAAAGTGTTGCAATGCCAAAAACACTGCCCTCAACTCCAGAACATTGATGTGCAGATTGTACTCCAGATTGGTCCATTCGCCTTGGACTGTCTGTCCCTGAAAGATGCCCCCCCACCCTATCAGGGAAGCGTCCGTGGTTATCGTCGCAGAAGGTGCGGGTAGCACAAATGGTCTTCCGCTGGATAGGTTGCAAGTCTGTAACCACCACATCAGGTGTGATTTGCATGTTTTCGTTATCAATATTTCGTGAGTCAGTGGAAGTTGTTGGAATGACCATTGTGCAAACAGAAGCCATTGTAGCACTCTCATGTGCAGTCTTCCCAATGGTATCGCAATGAGAGAAGCTGCCATGAGACCCAAGACTTTCAGAACAATTTTTGCCGGAGATTTTCTGGACGACAGCAGAAGGGAAATGTTGATTTGAAGTGCTACTATTCTTTCTGTAGGAAGTTTTAGAACTGACTGACGCGTATCTAATTCTGCTCCTATGAATAAGATATGCTGTGATGGCTGTAGCAAAGATTTTTCGAAATTTACTGAAATGCCAAGGTGTGTACAAAGTTGTAGGGTGTAATCCCTGGCTTGTATCAGTTGACGCCTGGTGGTGGCAGACAGGAGCCAGTCGTCCAGATACGGAAACACCTGGAATCCTAGGCGCCTCAGATGAGACGCTACCACTGCCATGCATTTGGTGAAGACCCTGGGAGCTGTAGTCAGACCAAAGGGCAGGGCTCGAAACTGATAGTGACTGGCTCCCAGCCGGAAGCGCAAATGATCCCTGGACGCCCTGGCCATTTTGATGTGGTAGTATGCATCCTTCAGATCTATCGAGCACATCCAGTCGTCCTTCCGTAAAAATGGAAGGATCGATTGAAGCGTGACCATTCGGAACTTTTCCTTCTTGACAAAGGTGTTGAGATGGCTTAGGTCCAGAATCGGCCTCCAGTCCCCTGTTTTCTTTGGAACTAAAAGAACCTTGAGTAAGTTCAGAATCCTATTTGGTCCGCTGGGACTGGTTGGATGACTCTTTTTCTAGCAGCTTTGAAATTTCTGTAGCTGCTGGGTCTCGCAGATGGGGTGGTACATCTGGGAGTTTTCTCTTTGGAATGGGTGTGGATAGAAATGGGATTTTGTAACCTCTGGTAACAATGCTTTTTACCCAATTGTCTGAAGAAAGGTTTTGCCAGGCCTGAGGGTATAAAGCTAGCGACCCCGACTGCCTCCAGAGCAGGACAGTCGGGCCTCCTCTCAGGAGTGCTGAAAAGGTTTGCCAGGGAGGTTATCCCTGTCACCTTGGTTTTGCGGACCCCCTCTGCCGCCAGGGCGGCGTCTTCCACCTCTGCCCCCCCCTCTGCCTCTAGAGGGGGCATCACCCTGTGTGTTTGGGAAAGATCCTTGGGGTTTTCGAAACCACATTTTCCCACCACGTTGCCCTTTGGGGTACGGTCTGGAAGGGGTGGAAAAATGGACTCCGACAGCAGACAGAGTCTTTCCCTCCTGTTCACACCGGGTAAGGGTCTCCTTTACTTTAGGGCCAAAAAGTGTGGCTCCGTCAAATGGGGCGTTAGTAAAGGAAGACTTGAAGGCTTCCGCAAACGAACATAAGTGCATCCAGGATTGCCTACGAAGAGCAATCGCTGAAGCCGCTGCCCTACTCGATCCTTCGGCTGCTTAGGATATCAGCCTCATGGACGAGTTTACAATGGATGTAAGGGTGTTGAGATGCGCTGTAACTTTCTCTGAAACAGCAGCATCTGTAGTACCCTGGAGGGTATCTCCCAACTCTTTGACTAGATCCCTCTGTAAACGTGTAAAATGAGTCAAATAGTTCAGGGAACGCATAGAGAAAGCTGCTGAACTGAAAATGCGCTTCCCGTATCTGTCCATGGTCCTAGAATCTTTGTTAGGCGGATGGACAGATGAGGAAGACTCCGACATCTCCTTTTTCGTGGCCGCTGCCACCACCATGGCGTCTACTGGAACTCCTTTGGTGAGGTAAGCCTTGTCCTGTGGTGCCGTAATGTACTTATTTGGCTTCCTAGGGACTGGTTCCACCGTGTCAGGTGTCTCCCACGCCCTTCGAGCAATCAACTCTATTAACTCATCGAAGGGCGGAGTGACCCAGGAGGAGGAAGGGCGAGCACCAAATGCCTTCAGCAAAACTGACTCATCCTCAGAAGGGGGGAGGGCTTGCCAGTTACCTCTGTGTTTTAGGATCTCCAAGATGTCAGAAAAAGAGACATCTTCTGAAGGTGACTTAGGGGACCCTTCTGACTCATCTAAGTCAGTATCAGATGTCAAGGATTCTTGTGGAGAATCCAAGTGTCTCCTCTTACACAATCTTTTCCTAGGGACTTCTTCGTGGGGAGCATCCGAAGAAGCCTCCGAGGAAGAGGGGGCACCCTCCAGGGGTGGCTGAGACACTGGTGCCCGACGCTTGGACGTGGCCGTGGGTGCAGAGGAGGATAACGGTCCTTTGTAGGTCGGAGAAGCTGTACCTGCTGAAGTGGTTGTCTGGGTAGACAACACCTTCCTCATGAGGTCGAAGGCCCCCGGGTCCCGAGTCGAGGTATCTCCCGGTTCTGAAGAAATGGGAAGAATCCCCGAAACAGGAACCGAAGGCACCGACCCCGAGGACGGAACCGAGTCGATCCGCGCCGAGGCCCCGAGAGGGAGGGTCGGAACCGAAACATCGGTCCGACTCTCGGTCCCGGAACCAAGGATGGATCTTCGGCCCCGAGACTCCAGTACCAGATCGGATGGAGTCGAGGTGAACGGTGCCGACCGAGAAAAAGACGGTTCTGGCACCGAGGGCTCCACAATCATCAGTTCAGCTTCTTCCGGCTCCGAAGACTGGACAGGTCTCGGAGGAGGAACAGATGGAGATAGTGGCAGGCCTTCAAGTCTCGACATCAACTGAGAGGAGACCGAGATAAGCTTGGATAGGGCCGTATGCTCCATCAATTTCTGCACCACACGGTCCACATTGGTGTCGGAAAGGGGCCTGGAAGAACGAGTCGAAGGGATCGAAGACGGAGCCGACCTCAACAGAGTCGGTGGAGGGAGCTCCGTCACCGGTTCCAAGACTCGAGGCTCGGAAACTGCCAACAGTTGAACACTCGGCCCCGAAGTCTGTGGAACCGGTGATCTAACCATACCCGAAGAGCTCGGAGCCGATGACTTGGGCTCCGACGTCTTCAACCCCTTCGAGGACTTGGATGCCTGGTCTGAAGCATCCAGAGCCTCCTGGAAAGAGGGTTTCAACAATTCTCTATCCATCAGTTTCCTGCGCCTATCTGTCATGACCCTCCCACTAAAAGAGTGACAAATAGAGCAGTCCTCTTGTAAGTGGAGAGGGCCAAGACAGTAGACACAGGAACTGTGGTTGTCTGTGACCGACATCTTTTGGCCACACTGGCAACGTTTGAAACCAGATTTCATTTTCTCAGACATAATGAAGAAAGAGAAAGCAAACAGTCAAGTCCAGTAACAGTCAATCCAGGAAAACAGTGTCAAATCCGGTAGAATGTAAGTCTGATTGTCAATCCAAGTAGGGGTGGTAGGCCCCGAAAAACTCTATACCAGTTATAGTTAAACTAAGTTAAACTAAGTTAACGGTACCGATAAATTCTGTCTCTACTCACACACCATACACTAACTATCAATAACTAGTGATGTTAAACAAGTTCTTTAGAAAATTTAACCAAAATAGTTAAAATCTTATCTGAAAAACCCTCGAGCTAGCCTCCAGCGATGCGAATGCAGCAGCGGCAAACTAGATCTGAGGTAAAGGCAGAGGGGGATTGTGGGTATTAGATGTCCTCGAGCTTCTTCTCGATGCAGAGCTTGCAGTCGGCCGGCACGGAGCCGAGGATCGGCTCCGAACCCATGTGTAATAACCAAGGCGAGATTGAACACTCTCACATCAATACATTTCTTGGCATTGAGCTTGAGCCCATGGCTCTGGCACCAAGCATCTGTTTCTGTAAGGCCCTTTTGTAGAGTATCCACATCATTTGGGGATTCAATAATGGCTCCCAGTTTGCAGTCATCTGCAAACTTTGTTAGCCAGAGTCCCTTAGTGTTGACCTGTACTTCAGAGAAGTAGATGCCAAACAAGAGCGGCCCCAGGACTGAACCCTGAGGTACTCCACTTGTCACTTGTCTGGAGCTGGATTTGGAGTCGGCTACTTTTACAGTGTGGGTTCTATCAGTAAGCCATTTAGCAACCCATTGGGTGACATAGGGATTAATGCCCAACTTAGTAAGTTTATCTATGATTCCAGAGTGGGGATGGTGTCAAAGGCCTTGGCAAGGTCTAGATAGGCTGTGTGGACCACCTTACCCTTGTCCATGGCTCTGGAGACTGATTCAAAGAAGTCAATCAGGTTCAGGAGACAAGATCGGCCCTTCACAAACCCAAACTGGGTGGGGTCCAGTGTTTGAAGGTTGCCAATGTCTTTGTTTATAAGTTCCATGATAATACGCTCCATGGCCTTGCAGATAAGGCTTGTCAGACTGATGGGACGGTAGTTTCCGGGATCCAAGGTGGATCCCTCCTTGTGGATTGGGATAACTATAGCTCTGCGCCACTCAGTGGGCACGAAACCTGAGGTGAGGCTATGATTAAACATGACACTTAGGTGAGGTGCCAGTTCATATTGTAGTTCATGTAGTACACAGCCCGGGATGTCATCTGGTCCCATGGATGCTGTATTCTTGGCTTTAGAGAGTGCGTTTTGTACCTGTGTGGCCGTTATTACTGGAATTTGGCAATCTTCTGGTATTGAGATGGGCCATTTAGGGGGTGAGAGTGGGGTGAAGTTGGCACTGAATCGATCTGCCAGGATATTGGCAATATCCTTCGGATCAGTATATTTAATGCCATTCTGTTTTAGCTCAGAGCAGATCTGAGCATTGCCATTTAGATTCTTGACATAATTATAGAATGCTTTGTGGTTGTCTTTGGAATCTTTTCTAACAGTAAAGTTCATTTAGAGACTCTGACAGTGAAACTTTTTCAGTATTCCAAAGGAAAATGCTTGAGAGGCAGATAAAAACACAGCAGTTGACTAGAAGAATCAGAAGTACCTTGGATTTGAACCACAGTCTGGTGTTGGCAGATGAAGATGAACAGGAAGATGACAAGCAACACTCAAATTAATTAAATAGAAAGTTATGTCTTACTATAATTTGGCATCTGTGTAGTCTATCTTCATTCCTTCTCACGATAGGGTCTCGGATCCGATCTTCGGAGCCAGCTTGGCCAAATTCTCCAGACTTGGATCCAACTGTCTAGGTCCTCCCTCTTACCCATAATGCAATATACCCACCCAAGCACGTCAAATCAAGTTTCCTGATTCCATACATACATAACCCGGACAGCAAAGAAGAAAGGCAAATGAGGCTCAGACATGGGACATAAAAGTCCTGTCATCTTCCATAATCTTCTAGCACAATGAGGCAGGGGGATGGCTGAGTGGAAAAGAGAGGAGGAATGAAGATACACAACACAGATGCCACATTGTTATAAGATATAACTTTCTAATCTGATGTTGTCTCCTTCATTCCTCCTTACGATAGTGTCAGAGTCCCCAGATACATGATTCCTGGGTGGCCTTCATTGAAGGATATGCTGGAGCATCATCGAGCCAAAGGAACCCTGCTCCTCAAGACGATATCTAACTTATAGTGTGCCACAAAGGTGTGATTGTTAGACTATGTCCCTGCTGCACAAATATCATCAATGGAGGTTCTAGATGAGAAGGCTGAAGAAGCAGGCATACTCCTGATGGAATGTGCCATAGGGAGTCGAGGTAGTTTTAGGCCATTTTGTGAATAAATGAAACAGATATAACCAGTTATCCATTTCTGCTAGAGTAATCTTGGAAACTGCTTGGCCTAATTTGCTAGCCGAGAAAGCTACAAACAGTTGGCTTGACTTCCTGTACTGTCTAGTTCTGTGCAGACAGAAACGCAGCTGTCTATGAACATTGAGAAGATGTAGAATATACTCCCCTTTGTTAGAAAATTTTGGAAAGAACACTGGTAAGTGAATGGGCTGACAGATATTGTATTCCATGGCTACTTTAGGCATAAAGGGGGGATTGGCATGTGGAGAAACCCTGTCCTTATGAAAGATTATGTAAGGAGGTTTGGAAGATAAAGTCTGTAGTTTGGAAATTCTCTTCACTGAAGTAATGGCCACTAAAAGGATCGTCTTCCATGACTAAAACCTCATGTTGCAACTGGCAGCTGGTTTGAAAGGTCCCCAAGTCAAATCATGCAGCACGACAGTGAGGTCCCAAGGTGGGGAGGGATTCTTAATGAGAGGTCTCAGCAAGAAAATACCTTTCATAAAGGATATGCATAATCTAAAGGTGGACAGGGAATGAGATTGGCTAGCAGTATGAAAATTAGAAATTGCAGATAATTGAAGCTTGATTATAGAGAAACTAGCTCCTTCGTTGAGCAGGGTACAAAGAAAAAGCAAAGTATCTGAGACTGGTGCTGAGAAAGGAAAAGTATTTCTATTTGTAACCCAAACAGCAAACCTTTTCCACTTACTGGTGTAAACTTTCTTAGCTGAAACCTTTTGTGAGGCTAGAATTATATTATGGATTGGTGAAGCAAGCCGGGAATGTCTCACTATAGTTGGAAGTGGAAAAAAAGTGGGTGCTGCATTCCTGATGGGTGAGACAGGAGTTCTTGTCTTGCTTCCAGTATCCACAGGAGATATTTCAGATGAGACCAGAGGAAGAGGAACGAAACCTGGAGAGGCCAGAAGGGGGCAATGAGGATGACTGAGCTCTTCAGCCTGCTTGCCTTCTGAAGAAGCTTTGGGATAAGTGGAAGAGGGGGGATAAGCATATAAGAAACCTAGGGGCCAATCATGCAACAGAGCAAAGAACTTGGTGCATTTGTTGTTGAGGGAAGAGGCAAAAAGTTTGCAGTAAGACTCACCCAGTGGTTGAATATCATGTTCGCCACTGAGTGGCTGAGGGACCACTCATGGAATCAGGATTGATCTGCTGAGCCTGTCCACCAACTGATTGGTTTTCCCTGGAATGTGCATTGCAGCCAGAAGGTGATCCAAAGAGATCGCCCATTCCAACACCTCATGCCCCCCCTGCACAAAGTGTATGAACGGGTTCCTCCTTGCTTGGTGATGTACCAGACTACAGACATGTTGTCAATGTGAACTGCATTAGTCCCCAAGGGGAGAGTGTCCTGAAGGGCTTGCAATGCTAGGAGTACTGCTCTCATCTGCTGCTATGCAACCTGGTCTTGATGGGGGACCACGTGCCTTGGACCATCTTCCATTGTAATGTCCCCTCCCAACTGGGAAGCATCCATGGTCAATGTGGCTATTGGAGAGGGTGGGGTTAGGAAGGGTCTGCCTGTAAGGATATTGACTGACTGAATCCACCAGCAGATGTGACGCTTGCAAACTGGTGTCAAACTGATGAGAATGGATAGTGGCTGATAGAGAATGGGCCATTGCACTGCCAAAGTCCACTGAATAATTCACATGAAAAACCTTGCTAGAGGAGCTAATAAAATTGCTGCTAACATGGACCTAGGACTTGTAAGACTAGCCTTGCAAGGGGGAACTGGTGGGACAGCAATTCCTGGACTTTATTCCTGACTGTTATGTGGTGTAACGGAAGAGAAGCTGTTTGACCCCTCATGTTCTACTGTGCTCCTATGAATTCTAGGTTCTACATAGGAGTCAGATTGCATTTGTTTAGATTTATAGTCATGCCCAGGGAATGTGAAAGTTGGATTAGGTAATGTCTGGCTTGGATAAGCTGAAGCCTCATGGGGCGGCAAGGAGCCAGTCATATAAGTATAGAAACACCCGGAATCCTTTGAGTCTCATGTGAGCTGCTACGACTGCCATGCATTTGGTGAATACCCGGGGGCTGTGCTGAGCCCAAAGGGCAGTGTCCTAAACTGAAAGTGACTTGCCCACAACTGACAGCTCAGGTATCTCCTGGAGCCCCTGTCTATTTTGACGTGATGGTACACATCCTTGAGCTCTACTGAACACATCCAATTGTCCTCGTGCAATAGTGGCAGAATTGATTGGACCATAACCATTCAGAATCTTGACTTCTTTCCATAATGATTCAACTTGCTTAGATCCAGAATGGGTCTTAGGTCCCCTGTCTTTTTCAGCACCAAAAAGAAGTGGGAGTAGGTTCCGAATCCTTTTTGTTCGGTCGGGACATCTTGGATGACTTTTCTTTGCAGCAGTTTTTTAATTCTTTCTGCTGCCAACTCCTTCTGACTGGGTAGCACATTGGGGAGTTTCTTTTTGGTGTTTGGAGGGGGGAGGAAAGAGGAAATGTAGTAGCTTCTGGATATTATGTTTATCACTCAGGGATTTTGAGTCAAGTGGGTCCTGGATTCCGAGTGCAAAGCAAGTTGAACCCCAACTGCCTCCAGAGATGCGCAGTTGGGCAGAGCTTCAGGAGCACTTATAGGGCTTGTCGGAGAAGGTATCTCTAAGCCCTGGTTATGCAGATCCCCTCTGCCTCTAGGGTGGTGCCTAGCATTAAACCCTCCATCTCTTCCTCTAAAGCAGGGTTTCCCACGTGGGTCTTGGAAAGGCCCTTATGATTTAATCCACATTTTTTTGCTTCCACATTGATTCCTGGAAAAGGACCTCTGAGGCACAGAAAATTTGATTCCTACAGCAAAAAGGGTCTTTCCTTTCCTTTTGCTGTGAGTGAGAGTATCTCTAACCGATGGACCAAACAGTGAAGAGCCATCGAAGGGGGCATTAACAAAGGATGCCTTAAAGGGCTCTGTGAACTCACAAAAAATCATCTAAGTATGCCTCATTAGGGATAGTCCTGAACCAGCAGCTCATAAGGCACCTTCTGTTGTGTGAGAGATTACCCTCATTGATGAATTGGAAACAGCTCCCAGCTTGAGAGAAAGTGTCTTGAACTCCTCCACAGGTATGGACTGAGAGAGAGGAACTGAAAGCTCCTTGATCAGATCTCTCTGCAGCTGGGCAAAGTGAGCTAGGTAATTTAACGAACACAGCATAAAAGTAGCTTAGGCGTAAATTCACTTTTCAATCTTGTCCACTGCTCTAGACTCCTTGTTAGGCAGATGGACACTGGCAGTCTCCTCTGCCAGTTCTTTCATAGTGGCTGCTGCCACCACAAAGGTGTCAACTGCACGACCCTTACTCCAATGTTTTCTGTCAGCTGGTGGGACCAGGAACCTGTCAGGTTGCTTGGGAATGGGCTCGATGGTGTCTGGTTCTTTCCATACCTGCCGGGAAACCAAGTCAATGAGGTTGTCTGCCGGGGGGGGGGGGTCACTCAAGAAGCAGATGGACCAAGAAAAGGGAAACAATGGGATAACAGAAACACTAGAGATGAAAACTGTGATTAAAGTGACCACAGCTCGAAAGCACAGAGATCCGCGTCCATTTGCCGAAGCAGCAAATGAGATCTGAGGAGCTTGGGTGGGTATAGTGCATTATGGAGAAAAGGGATGAGCTCAAGAGTCAGGTCCGAATCTGGAGAATGTGGCTGACCCAGA